>NW_027507785.1:296071768-296214268 GCF_037356315.1 Lithobates pipiens
TATAAAGGCAACTAAATGCATGAAACTGAGTTTATTTTGAGACACCAAAGTGTCATAAGACATGTTGTATAAAAACATCGCTTGTGGTTCTTCTGTCTTAAACCTGTCTGAAAGAGAAGCATTTGAAAAGGCCACAGAAATCAAATTCTTCTTTTTTTTGGGGGTGGGGGGATTTGATTAGCATGGAAAGATGCTTTTTGTCCTGACAATTTTTATACTTCAGGCCCCAGTAAAATGAAAAATACAACTGAGGCCAGACAACAAACTTAAAGTGTAACTAAACCCACAACAGTAAAATCAGTCTGTATATGCAGTAAAGCATGCTTGTTATACTCGCTGTGTAACCTAAGGGGTTAATCTTTTGCATTGTGTATAAAGGCTGTTAGTCTCTCTGATCCTCCTCTTTTTTTTTTTACAGTCTACAAAAAATAATCGGATGTTTACAGAGCCAGGGGATGGGCTGCACATTCTCAGTTTGGTGTGTATTCCTAGAGAGTTTTTTTTTTTTCTTGGGAGGGTGCATGTGATCAGCCCAGGGCCAATCAGCACTGTTCAGACATGTCCAGACAGAGGATCAGGGGAGAACGAAAACTCCTTCTACAAGCTTAACTAGGAACTGATAGAAGTCACAAGGCTGCTATATGCTATATACTGCTGATGAGAAAAGGTATTTAGCAGTTTATATTTACTAAAATAAGTGCATGCCCATGTTCTGTATACTGTGGGAGACCAGATATAGCAAATGTAGTTTAGTAACACTTTAAATATTTACACATTCTATGCAAATAGAACATGAGCTTCAAAAAAAACCCCAATGATATCTGTAGCTACAAGTAGCGTGGAACAAATAATTCCAAAAATTCAAAAGAAAAAAGGTGAATTTGTTTTTTAAAGCAGAACTAAACTCTCTCAATCACTATTAACTATTTTTAATCCTTATGCTGCTAGCCTTAGAAAATATAAAAGGAAAATATATTATTTTTACCTTTTATTTATGTACAACATTTCAGTTGATTCCTGGTTTCTGGCCTACACAAGGGGATTCTCTCTGGGCAGATTCCAGAAAGTAAATGCTACATTAATCATCTGCCCTCACTCAAGATGGCTGTGGCTACAAAATTCTACAGGGGTGTTCTTCAAAGCAATTTCTCAACAAAATACAGCATGAACACATTGATGGATGGAGGCGTTTGCTTTGAATATTAAAAACAAAATTAATAGAATTTTTGGTCAGTGCTGGTGGTTTAGAACCGCTGGCAAGACTCTACCGATTCTGTGTGTGAATGTAGCCTTAGCCAGCTTCCCTGATCTACTGGGACTGGAAGTAGCAATTTTAGCTGCACCCCCATCTAACATGATGCTCCTACATTCAATAGTACAACTTTCTGAGAGCACCATTACAGCTTAATGGCCAAGACAAAAGTCTGTCGATTTACATATTCCTCTCCAGCAGCTTTGCTATCTGATGGGATTGGAGCAAGCTTCTCCTTATCATAAGAAGTGGCCAAACAGCATGGTCCCTTTTCCTTGAGATATGATAATTCCAGCTTTCCAGGCTTCCTGGGCAGTGGCTGTAATAATCAGGTCATTTACGGACCATGTGATTAGCTATGCGGACCTGTATTATCAGTGATCTATAGCTAGATACCATGAGATGCAGTCTTTCCTAATGCGACACCCATCCATATATTAAAACACACTGAGGGAAAACCCAGCACCGTTTTAAAGAATATTTAAAGTGTGGTGCAGGAAGCCTGTGTAATATGGACCTTCAGAAAAGAAACATGCCCAGGTCTTCTCTTCATCCGATGTTCTATTACTTCTAGGTTGAGATCCTCTCAATACGCTGCTGTTGCATGCCCAGGATACAAGGACATAATGCCAGACACATGGGTGTTTTTGATGATGACTTGTAATTACTCTGGGCAGCAATGAAATGGTTCATTAACAACAGCAGAACAAGAATCCTGGTATTGCTTTTGGGCAGAGCTGGAAGAGAACCCTTTGTATAATTTCAACAGAGGGTCAAAATGCACAAGTTATTTTTCTAGAATACCTCTGTTTTATTAAGAAACCAGGATATTTTTCTTGTTAAATTAGTTTATGTTGAAGTTACTGAATACAACAGACACTTTTACTTTTTTTTTTTTTTTTTTTTTTTAGCAAGGATGTTCTGATATGTCATGTTCATGCCCTTTGCTTCATAACACCATATTCTTATTGAAAGCCTTAACATTGTAGCAGCAGCCAAAAATACGGGTACAGATTATTTAACATTACTAATTAAAGCCAAAGTCCAGGGTGAAGAAAAAAAAAAAAAGAAAAAGAAGCATACTAGTATATACACAAGTAGCAAAAAAACTTGAATTGGCTACTAGAAGCCAGTATGTTCTGCCAGTCTAAATAGTGAACATGCTTACAGGAGGAAAGAACAGAGTGAGTAGGGTGGTTACCTATCTTCCAGTCCGTGGGCTACAAGTGCCCTGCAACAAGCCATACTCCTCAACTAAAGCTGGGATCGAGACCTGGGCTATGTGGTCTGTCATGGGGGCATCTGGATCACAAGAGTGCCTGAAGAGATTTACTAACTTCTTGGAAGGTAAAATCGTTGACACAACTGTTGGAGTTTAGCTTTTTTGACTTTCCCTGCTTCCTTGCCCTACCCTTCTCCCATACCAAACTCCAACCCCCCACGCGATTGACAGTATACTTGTATACCCATTGCACCCATATGCTTCTGATATCAATCAAGCCAAGTTTTCTATTTTTATTTGGTGGTATGCGACAAACAATAAAATGGTAGCTTCACAGAACATATAATCTGTATGAAATAGCCTTCACACATTCAGGAAGGCTATTTCATACGGATTATCCAGGAGCATCCTGTCATGAGTAGGATCATTTGGAGCAGATGTTAGAAGATGGATCTTCTTACAGGAAGATGGATCTTCTTACAGCTTGTTAACAGGTAGCAAGTTCTACTATGCTCAAGTCCAGTTTTCAATCAATCTCTCTGACCCACCCCCTGGTACCTGCTTTTACAGGAACAGTAGACATGTTATTTGTCAAGTATTGCCAGAGGTATGGTCAAAATTAAGGCCAGGGGCATTATATCTTTAGTCCAATATAATAACTGTAACAATGTGCGACTATGGGTAAAATACAAAATTACATAATGAAGTCTGTCACCGGCAGTAACAGAAGTTTTTGTTTTTCTAAGTAGATTCCAGTTTTTCTGAAAGTAGATTCCACCCTGCCATCAGATTGGCTATATTCGTATTTCCAGCAATAACCTGACAATCCTGTTCCTTCTGTAGCATTTTCACCCTGTAGTCTTACCCCTTGTACACACGGTCGGACATTCCGACCACAAAATCCGTCTGATTTTTCTGACGGATTTTGTCCGAAACTGCTGTTGCATACACACGGTCGGACAAAGTTGTCGGAAAATCTGATGGTTCGGAACATGATGATGTTCGTTCGTTACAACGGGACTATGTTCAGGCTAGTAGCCAATAGCTTTGGTCTCGTAATCTAATATGAGCATGCGTGGCACTTTGTACGATTGGAATTCTCTATAAATGATCGGACAAAGTCCGATCGGATCATGTTACCGGAAAATTTTATATCTAGCTCTCAAACATTGTTGGTAGGACATTCCGACGGAAAAAGTCAGATGGAGCCCACACACGGTCGGATTATCCGACAACACGGTCCGATCAGACATTTTCCGTCTGAATTTCCGACCGTGTGTACAAGGGCTTAGATTTATTAAATGGCATGTCCAAATCCCAGTAACTAAACTTTTGCTGGACAGCTTGGCCTGTTAAAGGAAGTTGAAAATAAAGAATCTACTGGCAGGATCAGAAGGGAATCGGAAAAAGTGTTAATACTAGTGAAAGACAGCATCATAGATGCCATTATTTATTTTACCCATAATTCCACTCAACATTCCTCAGAAAAAACAGGTTGCACTGGCTGCTAGGACTTCAAACACCATCTATATACACAAGCTTCCGCAGACATTTCTCAAGTCACTGTAGTGTTTTTCACCATCCATAAAGGAATTGTGGGACACTCCAGATGATATTATTAAAAAGAAAAGGTTTCTCTTTTCTCTCTTACAGAATTTGAGGTAGAAACATAATGGATATTAACTGCTTCTAAAACATCACGGAACTAGGACAATACCAATCAAAAAGGTATTTTGTCCAAATAACCCCCATTGCCGGGACCAGCTCCCAATATACCTATTTTGCTATAAATGTACATTATCTGTCTGTAGTGCACATCCCTCTGTCATTACTGGTAAATTACAGCTTGCTCGAAGCAGATAGAGACTCAACGCTATCATCTTGTCAAGTCAGAAACATAATAGTTTTCACTTTCACAATTCTATTTCACTGTTCAATTTGATGATGGGCTAGTAATAATGGAATAAAAAAAAAAAGGAGGCCAGATAAAATATGCAGACAAGGACAGGGTGATATGTGAAACTTTTATACTGCAAAAGACATCTTCTGTTGGATATGAGAAAATTTCCGGAAAACCGAGACTGTTAACATTGGTTGCCAGAGTAACATTAAGACCTAAGAATACTGCGTTCCAAAGAGGTCATGATTTATGTATGTGATCTATTTTCAAGGTATATACAGCGGTGTAACTATAGGATTTGCAGCAGTTTCTATTATAATGGGGAGAATAGGAAAAGACAATCTCCTTCAACCCTTTTCAGACCCTCTATACCATTTATAGTAAAAGCTACAGGAAGCCTGAGTAATTTAAACTCAGATTGGAATTACAAAATATCATAAACCGAGGTTACTATCAGTGAAAACCACATTCGCAAATTGTGGAGCCAGAAACATACAGAAATATAGATAGAGATTAATGGTTAAAGATGTACGCAAACCGTAACCTTCCTATAAAACCTCAAGATTAGATGAGCATTTTTATGGCTGGAATTTTGTGAACAACTATGGGAGCATCAGTTAATTAAATTAAGGGGTTTAAATAGTTAAATGAAATGAAATTAATTAAAATGAATTGAGCCTTCTATTAAATAAATACTAATGGAGCTTAGCTGGGTTACTTCATAAGTGGGGGATGCATGGAGAGCAAAAAAGTGAGGATGGTCCCATGGCTTGCTGCAAAGAAGCGGGCACTTGGCTATGTGGAAAGGGTAGAAAGGCACCCCTGACCACTTGCAGGAAGAGGGAAGGCACAGTCCCCATGTGAGTGCTATAAACAAGAGGACTTTATTTAAACCATCAACTTTGATGGAACCATGCATCTTCCACTCTAACGCAGAAGCCATGGATTTAAAGGTTAACTTCACCTCGTATTCATAGAGATCTGTAAATAGACTAAAAATTCCATCTTTCACTGCGGAAGACTGACGTGCAGTTGTCAATGGTACATGAGTTCAGTAGTCATCACACTCAAAGTCTGCTGACACTTTCTCCAGCTTTCCAACTGGAAGTCCATACCTCTGTACGGACAGAGAGCTGCCATTCCTGCACATACATGTGTATTTTTTCCTTTTCCTAAAAGGTGGACTTAACTTTTAAATACGTTTTTATATAGGCGAGTTGATGAGTGATTACTTTGATACTTAAAGTATTACTAAACCCAGGACCCTGCATTGACTAGATCTGGTCTTCCACAGTACACAGCATATGGAAATGCAATTACTTTAGTAAATATAAACTGCTAAATACCCTTTATCATCAGAATTTAAAGCAGTTTTGTCACTTCTATCAGGGTCTGGTTAAAGCTTGTAGAAGGAGTATTCTTTCCCCCATGATTGTCCAATGAGGACCCTTTACCCTCTACCTGGACAGTGCTGATCATATGCACTGATGATGAACTCTCTACCAATACACACCAAACTGAGCATGTCCAGCTGGTCCCCTAGCCTCTGTGCTATCTGGAGATGGTTCGGGGGACTCTGGAAGATGGGGAAGATCAGAGAAGACTGGATCAAACAGCCTTTTTACATAATGCAGAGGATTAACCCCATGAGTATAAAAAGCATGCTTTACTGCATATACAGACTGATTTTACTGTTCTGGGTTTAGCAACACTTTACACCAGGATAAAGATATTTCAGTTTGATTGCTTGTGTGTATTTACAGTTTGCGCTTCTCAAAGTCTGGGATGGAAATTAAATTAAAACTCTCTCTACAGCACTACCACATTCCAGTCTGTTCTCCTGGTGGATAAGGCTGCCCAATATATGAATGGACCAAAAGAAAGTTAACAATATAAAAAGGAAATTGGATAATAACAGATTTACAAAGGTTTTATTTGTAAATAATCAAGATAAATAGACCATTTTAAATAGTTTTATTCATTCACTAATACAGTGTGTGTTTGTCAAGGTCCCATGCAAAGCTCTGTTGCCATATGTACAGATCAGTCATCCCATACTTACTTTCTTTTGAAGGGCACAGTGGAAGATGAAGATAAACATTCCTTGGAAGGCATTGAACACAGTGAAGAGGTACGTCATTACAATAGTCTCCTCGTTGATGTACAACAGACCAAAAGACCACGTCAGTCCCAGCAGACACAGGAGAGCAAACGCTCCAAGAACCCAGGACCTAAAAACAGATAGGACCACATCAACGGTTATGAACGTAACACTTAAACTCAAACACCGGACATAGGTGATTGTGATTATGATTTCTATTCAGGCTTTGGCATTGTACGAGTCTGTTCATAAAGTCAATCAAAGACAACACAGGCTACTTGATTTCTCAATGACATGAGCTTCATCCTTGAAAGACTATACTGCTCCAAGCTAACATCAGATCAAACATGAAAATATGTATCAATACACAACTTTGCTGTCCATTGTTAGCAAGTTCTTAGCGTACAAAAGAGCCAATACAGACAGCTTGATCAATGCCAAACAGCTTGCACATATGGAGTGAACGTTTTATGGTAAATCCATTGTTTTTAAAATAGCAAATCAAGGTAAGGATAAACTTAAAGGAGAAGACATGGTATGATAAAAAAATTGATTTACATAAAAAAATGCTACTTATAACATTCAAAACTATACTTATCCATCTGATTTATTGGGTATTTTTTGTATTTGTCTGTGGTAGTCTAAAGGTAGTTTCATAACACACACACACCAAACCAAAGGCAACCTCAGCTACTGACTAAAATAATTAGCAACCAATAACATTACTTCTTTCATTAATAAACTTGCACTGGAAACCCAATTGCCAAATTGGTTGCTTGGTAACACAATCCAACAGGTTGCTATAAGAAGCCATAAATGCAGAGTTGTCTTTATAGAAGACAGACATGAAACTGCATACAAGTATTTTTAAACTTGGCCTCTTTGAGAAAAATAGAATATTTACGGTACTTAATATCTCAAGCTTACAAACACAGAACTGGACAGAAGAATGACTGCACCCCCTCCCACAATGTTCTGTTCTTAGGGCGCTATAGTATTTGACCTATAGCGAGATAAATAAAAATAAAAAATAAAAAAACACAATGTGTGCAACCTAAACTAATGCCCCGTACACGCGGTCGGACTTTCTGACGACAAAATCTGTCGGATTTTTTCCCAAACTTGTCTAGCATACACATGGTTGCACAAAGTTGTCGGAAAATCCGATCGTTCTGAACACGGTGATGCAAAACACGTACGACGGGACTATAAACAGGCCAGTAGCCAATAGCTTCCGCCTCGTAATTTATTCTGAGCATGCGTGGCACTTTGTCCGTCGGAATTTGTCTACACACGATCGGAATTAAAACGATCAGATTTTGTTGTCGGAAAATTTTAGATCCAGCTCTCAAACTTTGTCGGAAATTCTGACAGAAAAAGTCAGATGGAGCCCACACACGACTGGATTTTCTGACAAGCACATTTTCCATCGGAAAGTCCGACCGTGTGTACAGGGCATAAGCAATAAAGATTTATTTGTAAGAAGAAAAAAAAAAATTATATATACACTATATTGACAAAAGTATTGGGACACCTGCCTTTACACCCACGTGAACTTTAATGGCATCCCAGTCTAAGTCCGTAGGGTTCAATGTTGAGTTGGCCCACCCGTCGCAGCTATAATAGCTTCAACTCTTCAGGGAAGGCTGTCCACAAGGTTTAGGAGTGCGTCTATGGGACACTCCTAAACCTTGTGTACAGCCTTCCCAGAAGAGTTTAAACTGTTGTGGCTGCAAAGGGTGGGCCAAATACTGAACCCTACAGACTAAAATGCCATTAAGGTTCATGTGTGTGTAAAGGCAGTCATCTCAAATACTTTTGAAAATATAGTGTATTTAGAAGTAACAACTTTTGGACAGACTTCATTTACAATAAAGTTTGACCCACACCATTATAATCTTCTGAATTCAGTGACAGTTTTTACAACTGATTTGTGAATGACTGATATGAGATAACTGGTCTCACCATTTTTCTGATACACTCTGAACTATCCAACAATAAGCAAAAGCAACCCGACTCTTCACTATATACAAATAGACCAGAATTGTTTTTGATCCAACAGTTTCGTTTCCAGCAACACTGATGTTTTTGCACAGATTACACACGAATGTTATTAAGCAGCCTTTTTTGCTATAAATCAAGTGCCGTTTTTTTAGGTTAGCAAAAGAATATTTTTCTGGGTTCCTGACATTTAAAAGAAATTGGTCAAAAGGGAATTCCTGGGGTTTCACAGCTCAACTCAACAAATCTAGAATCAAATGTACTTCTCAATCCATGATGTCTCATCACAAAAAGCTGAAATGAATATTAAAAAATAGACTGCATAAGCAATGAGGCACATCCTGACAACACAAATGAGAAAGAAAAGAATAGGAAGAAAAAAAAAAAAAGTCCATGATGAATGGGAAGTAAGAAATAAAACCAGCAAGGAGGGGCATAAAACTGTCATGTGTGACCCAACTAAAAAAATGAGCAGAGGAAAATCGAATGGAGGACAAGGAAGATTTGAGTTAGGGCATTCCACATCTAGCTAATGGTCTCTTACTTGATAAAAGGCTTATTATCTTCATATCTAGAGAGCATTACAAGCAGAGGAGAGAAATCAGATTGTTAGAGACAGAAGTGGAGCAGAAAGAATGGAGCATTTTATTTATTTTTTATACACAAGGCTGAATTAGGGAGGAAGAAAAGTATAAAAATATATAAAAAGGCATTGTTCAAATGATAGAATTTTATCAGGGGAGGTTTTTTAAATAAAGGGATTGTGTTGGTTCTATTAAAAAGAAAAAAAAAAATTGAAGAAAAGGTCATGCTACAATTGTTAATGTAAGGATTCACCTTACCCAGGTAAGTCCGTATTATAGTAGCCGTCACATACACGATAATTACTGGAGTGGATGAGACAGAGGTAGAAGAAAAAAAAAAAAAAAGGGGAAAGATAAAGATAGATGCTAAAACAAAAAGCTCTCCTAACATGCAACATGCACTGGAGGAGCACATTAGTCAAAGAACTGCACTAACTGCTATGTTCACATTCCACTGTGCTACTAAAGGCTATGATGACCCACTTCCGTCTCTTCTTTAGTAGATATCAGGCTAGGATACTAGTGCCATTTTTTAAGAGCTGCTATTATTTTCTGCTTCTCACTGAATGCTAACCTACCCTCTTTTTCCAGCTGCTATTCACTTTCTCATTGGGGGCTGTACATCCTCAAAGCTAGATGAGCCACCAGGCAACCTAAACAGGGGCCTAAGGTCACCAGGCAACCTAAACAGGGGCCTAAGGTCACCAGGCAACCTAAACAGGGGCCTAAGGTCACCAGGCAACCTAAACAGGGGCCTAAGGTCACCAGGCAACCTAAACAGGGACCGAAAAGTCTTGTGGACATCCAGTGGGACAATTTTTATGCTCCTGCAGTAAACCGGGGGGATATCACAACTGGTCAAAGCTGTGCACCTGCCTGCCAATTAGCAAGGGAGAATGTTCTTGTAATCATTATCAAGGTCAATCAATGAGTTGGGGGATAAAAGCTGCTATCTTGCCGATAACCCCATTCTGCCTTAATCCATTGGTGTGTCATGAGATGCCATGATACACCAAGATGCGTTTAAGAAAACGTTTCAGGTGCAACATGCCAGCTTAGGAAAGTGCTGCAATGCTCTTTACCTAGGGCAGAGTTTCTCAACTAGAGTTCCATGGAACCCTAGGGAATCCAGCGGTTGCTAGGGCTTCCATAAGCAATCGTCAATTTATGACTCTCAGATAAGTTCCCACTGACACAATTGATCTCTTTAGCCATCTGTAAGGGGGTAATTCTTCCCAATGACCAAAAGTGTAATGTTCATTCTTCCCACTGACCAACACACGAATGTATCATGAGTTATAGATATAGTAATGCTTAGCAGGGGTTCTCTTATTTTAAAGGGACCTCCTGTGTTGAAATGGTTTGAAAAAGGCTGATCTAGGGATAGGCTTTTATGTGTAGCACTAACATGCCATTGTAAAGGCAAGCACCTCCTACAACTGACACATTTGCATGAGAACTAGTAAGCCAAATCATATAGCAAGTACTTGTATTTCTCGCAACACATGGAGTGATATATCAGCACCACAAGTCCCAGCCCTGCCTAATGTTTGTGAATATGCCAGAAAAAATTATTGCATCCATACCCCCTAAAGAAATCCCCATAATGTTAAAGAAGTATGGCTTTGAACATATATGCAACAGAGTGGCACCTCTTGCAGTTTGTTGTCAGTGCCTGGTTTGCAGTGTGGCACCTGTGTTGTAGTCTAGTGGGAAGGTGTGGAGGCACAAACTGCTACGGGGAAAGCTCCTTACCGAAAATATAGTAAATAAAGAATGCTGGGCTAGTGATATAATACCACAGGTAACCCCCAAGAATTCAAAATGGCAGTTTTGTTTGGTTGTGCTTTTAACCCCAACCCACCTAGTGATGCAACTTTTGATTACATAACTATCTTAAAAGAAAGAATATTCCCATGCTACCTAAAATAGCAAGGATACAGTCCTAGTTGCAGCAAACACCGAATGGAGCAACCAAAAAAAAAAAAAAATCTTTTAAAATATTTAAAATATTTTAAATGTGAGTAAATTCGGCTCCTTGTTTTAGTAAAATGTACCTATTCTTAAACATACTTCACAATTTGGACATCCATTTCCCCTTCCTTTCTATACATTACACTGGACCTGGAGCTCCCCCCTCCTATCGATTGTTGAGGTATTCAAAAGAAAACCCTTACTGGCTGTGGCAGGAATTTGGATTATCTTCATTCTGGCATTTTCTCATGCCGTTACCTTACGGCAGTAAGGTAAGGCATCACCTTGCACAGAGCTATTTGATATAGCATCTTAGTTCACTGTTATTAGGACTTTTTTTTTTTATATACTACCAAGAACGTTACCTATGAAATGTGTGTGCGTGTGTGTGTGTGTGTGTGTGTGTGTGTGTGTGCGTGTGTGTGCGTGTGTGCGCGTGTGTGCGCGTGTGTGTGCGCGTGTGTGTGCGCGTGTGTGTGCGCGTGTGTGTGTGTGTGTGTATTTTTATTCTTACATCGGCTTTCATGCAATATATTTTTTGTCACTATTTGTAGCACTTTCACTTTTTAATGCTTGCCCCTTGGCATTTTAGGTTTATGATTAAAGATATTCCGGATGTTATATCAATTTAATCACTACCTAGAACTCAACATGACACATTGATTTTGACAATAACTGTCTTGCCTAAATGCTTACATTTATTCAGTATCAGTATGACTTGCATAAGGATGGCTGGTGAAATTTTGATTCTGAAGTAGAGGTAAAGGGTATATGATGTCTGAGCCCTTGTCAAATTAACCATCTGTTAGAGGAGCTCTCTTAACCAAGCCGATTTCTTGAAGGCCAACTTTGGGCAAAAAAAAAAAACGTTTTCTAATTCAGTGGTGCTATGCCTACACTAAATGGGTCAACTGCCAATTTCGTCTAGGGGTGAGGAGAAAGCTTATACTCACCCAATCCTGCGATCAACTGGAAAATGGCGCTCCCCCACAGCCCAGGGGTGGATGGTTCCTGCTCTATGGAGCCTGCTCTGGGCTTGGAATAGTCCAAAATTCAAGACCACTGGAGTGTGGGGATGCCAGACCGGTCTTGTGCTGGAAGGATCAAAGATTTCGGTAAGTAAATCTCCTTTCTCCTCTCCCCTAGACAAAAAAAATTGCAGTTGACCTGTGCCTGTGCAGTGCAGGCACAGCCCTACTGCATGGGAAAACTTTTTTTGCCGAGTAGGGCTTTAATGATTTGAGGGCGTGGGCTCAGGCTTCACGCTGCTCGTCTGTGGTAGAATGCTAACAAATAATTGCAGCAACTTAACAGAGGGAGGGTTTTTCCTAGAAAACCATTTGACAGAAAGTGCCTTTTTTTCGCAAAGTAAATCTTGGTCACTGCTTGCTCACTCCTCAGTTCTTCAACTAAAAAAAGAAAAATACAGAAAGTCCCTGGAATTTTCTTTTTATCCTCAAAACTATTGCAATGCAACCATCACTTTCTAAAGGTCACACCATAAAAGAGCAGCTGTCAAATAAGAGGCTCCTCTAGTGTACAAAACCTTCCTTTCTGTGGATTTGAAGTGGCATTGGGATTAAAGCAAACATCTGTTTAATTAGTCACACACAACAGATAATCTGCAAGTTAACATTAGTAATAAAGAGTCAATTCTCGCAGGAGAGCTGGATTACAAGTGAGAAGTACTTCAAGCCCTACATCACAAAGTCATTTAACAAAACAAACCTCACATAATCATGTCAGCCTTGTGGACGAGAACATCATTTTAAACTGTGCTTTAAATGCAAATGAAATTACCCTGTTGCTATGCAATACTTTAATTTATTTACGCAATTTAGGAGCATCATTTAGGTGAAGGCATTATCTCTGGACAACGTGTAAGTAGCAGCGCGATGGTAGCCTGGCTAATCGCACAGCGACATCTTTACTGCTTTCTGTTAAACTGCACAGCGGTTATTGCGGAATACCCTGTATCCATTGGAAGGAGCGGGCCACTTACTTAATGTTTTCCAAACGACTGGAATCTGGCTTTAAAGAGTTGGAATGCTTCACCATTTTGCACAGCGTGATCACCAGGAAAATAATGTTGACCTGCATTGGAAAGAAAAAAAAAAAAACGATTAAACATCTGAGATGATACAAATATCTTAAGGAATTCCAGTCGAATTAAAAAAAAAAATCTCTGGACCTAAAAAAAATAAAGTACATCTCTGCAAATACACAATTCCCAAATATAAAATACAAAATTATAAATACCTTTTCCCTCCCTTTTTTAATAAGTGATCACATTCCCCCTGTTCTCGGCTGTGTAAGAGCTGGGGGAGGAGAAGCAACAGTTCACTTAGCTTTCCAGTGAATGGCTGTGCAGCGGTGGGGCGTGTCAGGACAATTCTGATCATTGGAGAGCACAAGAGTCCCCAGCATAGCTAGAGAACTGACCATGGTGTGCTTTCCTGCTTAATATGGTACATTTTTAATAGGAAAGCAAGGGGGCTGGCAGGAACTCTAGGGTTTTCACATAAAGGAAGCAATACAAAGAGAAGAGGATATTTTCTCATACAAGTACATGGTATAGCAGCCGCATATCAGGAATATGAAATATTGGGGTAAAACGCTTTAAAGACCATTCAAGTACAGAAAAAAAATACCAGTTGGTCTACTGGAAATCCATTAGGCTCCAAACTTCCTGTCTGAGCCGACCTTTGCTGTCCAGAAAGCACAATCAATGTTGTCAAGCCTGCCTGTTGGACTGGAGAGCTCCCCCTATCCTCCAACTCTTTCAGTCCTACTCCACATTGCATACATTGATTTCTTTTAGAGCAAAAGAGGGATGTCGCTGTGAGCCAAGAGCCTACCCTTGTACTGCGTCAGCACGAACTTATTTTCCAGCAGCTGCCCCTATGAGAATTTTACAAGCCTGGTGATGTCACGGACAGTAAAAAAACTGTTGCTAATGGAACAAGTAATATCTGGACACATACTTTAATGTGATTATAAATACTGAAAGGTTTTTTTTTTATCGTAATGCATGCCCTGCGTTAAGGTAAAAAAAAAAAAATTATACCGCCTGTTACACCCCCCTCCCTAACACTTATCCGAGTCCTCTATTGATCCAGCGCTGTGCCTGTCTTCGAGTCTTCTCTCCCCTCTTCCTGGCCTCACAAGCATTTGCCATTGGCTCCTTTTGCTGTCAATCAAATCTAGTAAGGAGGAAGTGGGGACAGATGCTCACAGCCTGGCTTGGGAGTTCCTCCCATAGCAAGCTGCCTGCTATGGGGGCACATACAGAAGAGGAGGAGCAAACAGCATGGGCAGAGAACTCCAGAATAGGGAGGTCACTGTGCAGGTAAGTATAGACCTTTTTTTATTTTAATTTAAAAAAAAACTTTTGCCTTAATAATTACAAATAGGAAACTACACAGATACAGATTTTACAGATATAGCTAGATAGCGGAATCAACAATATTTCCTTAAAACTTGAGACAAACAAGTACACGGTTCAAATACATATATGTTTATATTTTTTATGCCAAAGGAGTTGTAATTCTGAACAGTCAGTTTTGTGATTTACCCAATTGTTTCACATTGCAGAGACAGACAGGCGACACAAAGTTCACAATCAAGCAATTCATCTTCCTGGGAGAGTATTTCCACTTCCTATGTCACTTTTCATTGCTTGAAGTAGGAGATTGATGGGGCTGAGACCTTAGGGAAGTATACTTGGGTATCCCAAAGGGGCGTCTAAGTGATGGCTGAGTGGCTCTCCTGAACTGACAAACTGGAACAGTGGCCTTGGACTGTATAAATTATGTTTGGAGTGCGACAATCGAAGAGCTACACCAAGATTCAGAGTCCGAAATTAGGTTTTATTTCTGACATATGACAGCCAACATGTTTTGGGGACAGTTTCCTTATCTTCTGAACCAATACTGAGTGTTCACAACAGAGTTTAAACTTTCAATTTGAGTCCCTATCAGTGGATAATGTTTGTTTTGGTCCCTGAAACGCATTGGCTATAGCACCTGCCATATGTTTGGAATAAACCTCATTTTGAACCTTGGTGGAACGCTTCGATTTCCACAGTCAAACATTACTTCTCTTCAATGGACATTGGACCCACATCATCTCCTCTGACCAGGGAGTCGAATCAAGAAGGTGATGCTAACCCATGAAATAGAGTGACTTTGCTGACTAGCAGGGGATAGTATTGTCAGCCCAAATCACATATTTGACCACCCGATGCCCATACAAAAAGAATAATAAGCCTTGTGTGGAATTTGCTATTAGCCTGCAGCCACAAATTGCAGTCAGGACCGCATGCCAAGAACTAACACACCCGTTTGTTACCATTTTTCTACCTCTGCCCAAATGAGTCCAGCTCTCACCCTGAAAGTCAAAATTTGCAATTCCTCATGCATGTTCAGCAATTCTGCTAAGTGGCAAGATTGCAAAATGTGCCAGGCTTTTTAACTTATTCTGACAACAAATGTCAGTAAATTGAATGTGTACTTCCATATTAATTAAATCTCGTTACAGCAGGGGTTGATGTTTTCATGCTGAATTTGCAAGTGAAAAAAAAAAGAAAGAAGAGAAACACGTATGTCTGTTCTTCCAGGGAGAAAATTGGCTCTGCAATCAATATTTAAACAAACTTTTAAAGCAAAAATTATATTCTAAATAATGTATTGCTTTTGTCTAATATTGCAGTGAAATTTTTTATGTAAAAATGTCTCGGTGCTGGCATTTCCAAGACTTGAAGATAAAAAAAAAAAATCAAAAAACAAAACAAAAAAACAACACAACACCTCTATACAATTTAGAACTGAGGTAGGTCAGCCGAACAGGGCTTGAAAAATATCACTTGTTTCTATGACCCTCTTCTGAGCTCTGAATTCCTGACCCTTTTCCACTGTTCTGAAGTCCCGCTTTAAGCATTTTAAAGTTCATGTTCCTTCTGCTTCTTTTCTTTAAGCTGACTCTTAAAAAATTGAGAAATCCTTAATGCCTAATCCATGGGAGGCAGAAGGTAAATACACCTGAAATTACTTGTAGGACAGAGAAACAAAACGATGGAGAATTGCTCATCTCACGCCCAGGACTCCATTGAGGACCTCTCATTTAAGGATAAAAGGGGAAATGCAATGGCCCATTGATGCTGCATGTTATGGTAATGCATCTAACAAAGCACTGCATGAGCGTGCTAAAGGTAAGCCTTGTTAGGACAGACCATACCTTTAAATGAACTGGCAGCGTGCTAAGGTACATGTACCTTTTTTTAATGCAACCCATTCCATATGCAATGTGGTGCACTGAAGTGCATAGCCTGCTTCTATACCAAAGTGTTGGAATACCACACAAAATAATGGCACTTATACACACTGCAGTACATGTGTTATCACATGCTGCAGTATTATGCCGTAAGAAGGGCAAGTGTCTTGTGAAAGAGTCCTCAATGGATTTCAACGGAACAGAATGGAGTATGTTTGTTGCAGAACTCTCAATTATCTTTGCGTTTCCACAGTAATTTCAGGTAGCTTTACTGTCTACCGCTCATGAATATTTTGAAGATATTTAAATACATACATATAAATTGAAAAAGAAAAGTCCTACACAAGGACATCACCAGTGAAAAAATGGTCTCCTTTCCCGACCAATATCTCTTATTGAAATCTGGGGCCACATAGAGGAAGTAGGATGGAATTTATGCCGAGTTTTAAAAGTAGAACTATAGGAAAAACATGCCTAGAGTAAGGGATGGTCATAACCCCTATCAGTTAAATTTTTAGCCATCTGTATCTATCTGGGGAGATTTACCTTCACTTCCTGTTCCATAGTCAAAACAGGAAGTAAGAGGAAATCCCTTCAAATTAAGGGAATCCCTTGGGGACCCCCAGGTCACCGTAACTAGCGTTCCCAATTAGAAGATTTCACCTTTATTACTTTTCTGGGGACAACCCAAAAATGTGTGATTTTCTTTAACTTTCAATGATGATAAACAGGACAAGTAGAGAGGGTGAATCTCCCTAAGGGGGCACAGACAGCAATAAAAACTGATGGGTTCTAATCCCTTGTGCCACACTATCCAAAATGAAAAAAAAAAAAAAAGTTTCACATTTAGTTGAACTTTAAGGAGAAACTGTAATACATGTGCAAACAAGTCTAAAGCAACACCTAGTGGCAGGCATTTAGAATACATTTAGAATACAAAATTACTAAAAATTTGTGTAAAAGATGAAATAAAAAATAAAATAAAAAAGGTATCTTGTTATAGTGAGAACTAGAAGTAGGTGATATAGATAGATATATATTACACACTGAACCTTTATTTTACACACACATTATATATAAAATTCTAAAATGAAAAAAAAAAAAAAAAAAAAAAAAAACGTGTGTGTATATATATATATATATATATATATATATATATATATATATATATATATATATATGTATGTATGTATATGTATATATAGTGATCATAAGTTTACATACCCTGACAGAATTTATGATGTCTTGGCTATTTTTCAGAGAATGTGAATGATAACACAAAAACCTTTCTTTCACTCATGGTTAGTGTTTGGCTGAAGCCATTATCAATCAGCTGTGTTTACTCTTTTTAAATCATGACAAAACTACCCAAATGACCCTGATCAAAAGTTAACATATCCTTGTGATTTTGGCCTGATAACATGCACACAAGTTGACACAAAGGGGTTTAAATGGCTATTAAAAGGTAACCATCATCACCTGTGGTCTGTTTGCTTGTAATTAAGTGTGTGTGTGTGTATGAAAGGTCAGTGAGTTTCTGGACTCCTGACTGACCCTTGCATCTTTTATCCAGTGCTGCACTGACGTTTCAGGATTCTACATCATGGGGAAAGCAAAAGAATTGTCAGAGGATCTGCGAGAAAAGCTATTTGAACTGTATAAAACAGGAAAGGGATATAAAAAGATATCCAAGGAATTGAGAATGCCAATGAGCAGTGTTCAAACTCTAATCAAGAAATAGAAAATGAGGGGTTCTGTTAAAACAAAACCACGGTCAGGTAGACCAACTAAAATTTCAGCCACAACTGCCAGGAAAATTGTTCCGGATGCAAAGAAAAGCCCACAAATAACTTCAGGTGAAATATAGCACTGAAAAGATGCTGTTTCAAGATGCACAATAATGAGGCACTTAAAGATGGGCTGAATGGTCGAGTCGCCAGAAGAAAGCCATTACTATGGAAATGCCACAAAGTATCCAGCTTGCAATATGCCACACATCTCAGAGACCAGCCTCAAACATTCTGGCACAAAGTCATTTGGAGTGATGAGACCAAAATTGAGCTTTTTGTCCACAACCATAAAAGCTACATTTGGAGAGGAGTCAACAAGGCCTATGATGAAAGGGACAACATTACTACTGTGAAACACGGAGGTAGATCACTGATCTTTTAGGGATGTGTGAGCTACAAAGGCACAGGAAATTTGGTAAAAAATTGATGGCAAGATGAATGCAGTATGTTATCAAAAAATACTGGAGGAACATTTGCATTCATCAGCCAGGATGCTGCACATGGGACGTACTTGAACATTCCAACATGACAATGATCCAAAACACAAGGCCAAGTCAACCTGTCATTGGCTACAGCAGAATAAAGTGAAGGTTCTGGAGTGGCCATCTCAGTCTCCTGACCTCAATATCATTGAGCCACTCTGGGGAGATCTCAAATGTTCAGTTCATGCAAGACAGCCCAAGAATTTACGGGAACTGGAGGCTTTTTGCCAAGAGGAATGGGCAGCTTCACCATCTGAGAAGATAAAGAGCCTCATCCACAAATACCACAAAATACTTCAAGCTGTCATTGATGTTAAAGGGGGAAACACACTGTATTAAGAACTGGGGTATGTAAACTTTTGATCAGGGTCATTTGGGTAGTTTCTGCTGAAATTATTATTTAAAAAGAGTAAACACATTCATAATAAATGGCTTCAGCCAAACACTAACCATGAGTGAAAAAAAAAAAAGTTTGTGTTATCATTCATATTCTCTGAAAGATGGCCATAAAATCATAAATTCTGCCAGGGTAAGTAAATGAGCACAACTGTAGATCTATATCACATTTCCTACTTCTAGTTCTCACTATAACAAAGAAAAAAACAAAACAAAAAGCAACCAATCGCTTTTAATTCATTTAACAGTCATAAATGGCTGAAAGCGGTGTAGCCTTTACCATTAACTGAGTATTTTAATATACATGGTGTGTTTATTTTCACAGCTCTGAATAAGATTCACATAAGTATTTTTTTATTACTCGACAATCCCTGCTCCTGGCTTGGGAGTAAGCACAGTAGTAAGTGCCAAAATGTCCCTCACTCATCCAAATGTGTGGGTGTTTTAAGACTAATGAAATATGAAAAAGTATGTTCTGTTTCTCTTCTTGCTGTTTACAGGTTCTCTTAAGGCAATCATAGACATGTTACTATTATAAAAACTTTGAGCAGTTGCATAAAAATCAAAAATAGTAAATCAATGAAAATAGATCTAAAGATGTGGACCCTTTAAAACCTAAAGGGCTAGTCCAGATCAAACTGAAATTTCTGCTATGGTTAGAGATTGGTAGACAATAGTAGGAAATGCCTCCTATATCTCTGAAAATTTCATATTTAAGGCCACCCAGCTTTGCCCCCTAATGTGAGGAACATTAGAAGTAGAAGTTGTCTCGCTTTCTCCAATGCTTTTTTTTTTTCGTGTAACACAATAAAGAAGCAACCCAAAATGTGTGAAATATCCAGATAATGGCCATCACTGGGGCCCAAAAAATATATAAAGCCTGGGGGTGACTCAACTCATCAATATCTACTTAAATCTGCAATTGATTCTGGTTAGATTCCATTTTAAATTTGCTAATTATGACAAATTTTCCATTTCAGTGTGCTGGCTGCCAGGATTTTCTACAGATGGCACCACATTCACATTTTCATTCTCTCGCTTTCTCCACTGGTGGCAGGAACCATTCATACACAGGGGATATGTGAATACTCAAACCCTTGCTTTTCTAAATGCCTCACTACCTTTCCTTGAGTTCCTAGTACCAGCAAATCGTTGTACGGAATATGGCATCTTCATCATCTCAAAGTTTACTGCCCTGAGTGTACAGTCATTGGAGAGGGACTTGAAAAATAAGAAGATGGGTGCACTGTGTCTGGGGCTGGTCATGATGAATAATTAAAATACCACTCAAGATGGGGTCCTTGGTTGACATCCCATCAAGGACACCATATGCATAATGTTTGCATGTTCTCCTTGCACTTGCGTGGGTTTCCCCAGGTACTATGGTCTCCAACACTCCAAAGATACTCGCCTCCTGTCTAAACTAGCCCCAATATATGTGTGTATGTATGCATGAGAGGTAGGGATCTTAGATTTTAAAGCAGAACTTCACGCTAAAAGAGCAGCACTTCCTTCAATTTGGAGTTTTCTGGGGAGTGGTTACATAGTTTTAGCAGGTAACTGCTCCCATTTTCGCTCTGACCGCCTAGGCAATCGGAGTGGAAGCTCCCCATCCTCTCTCCCTGCAACCTTCTGGGACACATCCCAGCCAGCTGTGAAGCTGCAAGGATCCTTAGTAAATACGTTTGCACCAAGGACCCGAAGATCGGCAAAGAGCCATCCTGGTTGAGGACAGCACTGTATCCTTGGACATGTAATGGCTTGTACACGCGACCGGAATTTTCGACAGACTAGGTCCGACAGTCTTCCCGACGGACTTTTTCGGCGGAGTTCCGGCAGACTTTTTCAATGAACGGAGTTGGACAAACACAATTGCACCAAAGTCCGACGGATTTGAACGTGATGACAAACGACCGAACTAAAATAAGGAAGTTCATAGCCAGTAGCCAATAGCTGCCCTGGCGTCGGTTTTTGTCCATCGGATTAGCATACACACAAATGTATTTCTCGGTCTGGTATAGTTCCGGCCAGAAAATTTAAAACATGTTCTATTTCTAGAGTCCGTCAGATTTTTGGCAAGCAAAGGTCCGTCAGACCTTTGCTGTCAAAAAGTCTGGTCGTGTGTACGAGGCATAAGTGTCCTTTTTTAAAAAGTCAGAATCTATAGTATTTGTATTAGCTGACAATTTTTTTTTAGTTAATTCTGAAGGACCACTTTAAGATTCTTGAGGAGAAGGACACTTGTGAATGTACAGCATGTGTAAATTTTCGGTGCTCTATAAATGAATAATAGTTAAATAATAAATCCAGCAAGTGCACTGGGCTGGTCTCTCTCTATATCAACAGAGCAGAAACCGGTAAGAATTTCTGTAAATGTTAGCATCCTTGTGTATTATATATGCCTAAACTAGAGGGACTTTTTATTTATTTTCTCAAGCAAAAACTGGAGCTTCACTTAAACATCAGTTGTAAGCTGAAGTAGGCCTGTGACCGCTGTGCAAACTATTGGATAATATCTGAGCCGATTTGAGCAGAGAAGGGCAGTCGAGCAAACACTATAAAATGCAGCCTACAAAAAATTCATTTGGGAAATCTAACAATGCACATTAGACTGACATTGGGACCATCGCTTTGAATTATGTCTCTCACCAGTTACTTTCATTATTAATAAGGTTCAAACATAGTTTGCCAACAGAATGGAAAGGATGAGTGAAATAAGAGTGAACATTTAGCCATTGTACAAAGGAGTTTTAAGTGGGGACTTTGGGACACACACGATATAAAGCTAAACGGAACACAGAGAACTTGTGTGTCAGAGAGTAAACATAGTAACAGGATACAGAAATAACTCACATCTGCTACCTGCTTTCTAATTTACGGGGCAGAATGGCAGATCGGTGAGTTAAAAAGGCTAGGAGAAATATAAAATGAATATTGAGGGCAGAGATATGTGCTTTACTCATTAATGCACTATTTTCACTGCTACCAACACTTGTCTATTTCGGGCTCCAAATCTAGCTTCTTGTTAATATCCATCATAAACCCGAGATGGGGAGGCCAACAGAAAAGTAAGCGGCCTATGAAAAGAAACGGGTCATACGGAGGGCAGCCAACAGTAAGTTACATGAAGATTGTTTGTTGACTCTCCTTCATTGTCCTTCAGTAAAATGCTTTACGCTATTGGGTAGAACAGCAATTTTTTTTTTTTTTAAACTTCCATTTTGTCGCTGGTAATATGCTAATATTGACCATCAGGACAAATCATCATGACGATCTGTTACAACCCCTCGTTAAATCATAATTTTGCAACTATTGTAGGCCGCAAATGCATTTAATGAAAAACCATAAATTTAAATAAAGTAATTAAATTAGAGAGAGGCGTCTGGGTGGGGTGTGTCTGCTGGAATAATAAAGTTGGTTTTAGCTTTATGTAAGTGGTGTGTGGCTCTATACTGAATGTGTTTAGTATTTAGGAGAAACAAACTTGGGCGGAGTGTGAATGAAGTCAAGAGGAGTGTGAATGAAGGACGAGGCAATAGTGATCCTTGGAGAGGCACCAAGTCAATGGTGAGTTCTAATTTATTAGTGTACAACAGATATTTAGCTCTGTATGAGAAACAAAAAATCTTCTAGGTCCACACACACTGGCAGCATTTCCTTTTCCAAAAAAAAAAAAACATTGAGGTTGATTTACTAAAGCTGGAGCACTCGGAATCTGGTGCAGCTGTGCATAGTAGCCAATCGGCTTCTAACTTCAGCTTGTTCAATTAGGCTTTGGCAATAAAACCCGGAAGCTGATTGGTTTCTACGCAAAGTTGCACCAGATTCTGCACTCTTCAGTTGTAAGAAATAAGCCCCACTCTATTTCTATTGGTGCTCTGGAACTAGATGCAGACATAACAACGCTAAAGAGCATTTGCACATAAATAAGGCATGAGATAGTTTTAACGATATGAGGCCCACAACGTTAACAGCAAGTACAGCTACTTTTTTAAAGAACTTTGGTTGGTTTGAAAGGTAGGAACTCCGGTCTGTTTAAACAGCTAAATAAATCCAGTTAACACCTTTGCCTTTCTTTCTTACTATGAAAGCGCTGCCAACAGCTCCTATTTGCAGGACTCATGGCTACCCATTATCCAAGAATTCATATACATCTTTACGGCCATAATATGAAAAAGATACGGCAGGCATATAAAAGAACCGAAAAGGTTTAACCAGATAAATGTGTCTACACCATACACATTTCTCAGGCCCGTTTTCCCAGACGTACCATTGAATAGCTGCCATGCTGTATTCCTTTAAGCATCTGCCAAGCATCTGTAAGAACTTACTTTGACTACCCCTTGTGAACAGGCAGTGTAGCACAGAACAGAGCAGCTGAAAGTGGAAAACTACAAGCAACATCCACGAGATGGGACCACGAAGGCAAGTACCAATTTAATTAGCGTGTTCCACCCAATAAAGAATTTAAGTTGGAAGTTATTATAGGTAGGTCATTAGGCAGAATGGTTTATGGCATGAGTGGTTTGATGTGTTTTTCCTTGCAAGCCAGCTACAAAAAAAAAAAAAAAAAAAAAAAAAAAGATTCAATCGGTAACAAAAAGTGTTAACGAAGAGGAATATAAAGTGACAGCAGTCTTGAGAGAACCAATTCTAATATACAGCAATTTAGCTGAGTATTTTGTGTTTAGTCATAATAATCCTATGTGTGAGAAGATCAACTCTCCAACCCCCCACTGTCTGTTGGCTGCTTGATATTATGAACTGGCAACTAAGCCTTTACCAGTGTCCTGACCTACCCGTCAGGATCTCCAGCTGAAAAGTATTAAGCGGGGGAGAAAAAAAAAGCCAGACTATTAGGAAGACTCCAGCCGTGCATGCCACACCCAATGTAATTAGAACAATGTGTGTGTTTGTTGGCGTCCAGAATTGCTAAGGGTGTATGCTTCAGTTTGGCAATCTGCCATCTCTATCATCACAATAACAAGGAATAAGGTTCGTGTGTGTATTTATTTTGAAAATGCTGCTGACATTTTTTGTAAGGGAACAATGGCAGACCCTCTTCCAGGCTTGTGCCACTGAAGAGTCCGAGAACAATGAGCAGAAGTCATTACACAGGAACTGCTATAGACCAGTCAAAAGCTGGTCTATATGTGTGAAAATGTTTAATGCACATAAGGCTTAAAAAAAAACAAAAAAAACAAAAACAGTGTCTCCAACTACTCAATAATAAAAAAATAAAAAACACAGAACCATTAAGAAAACCGTTAATACTCAAGTGTAATACCACTTATTTGTAGGTATTCAATGATCAATACATTACTGTTGGTCTCATTAAGGTCCCTTTTCTTCAGTCTCTGGACAATTTGCTTACCTATCCCTTTTTGACCACTCAAAAAAAATGAATAATGATGTTAATACCAACAACGTAAAACAGCCTCCATCTACACTGTGTACCTGAACTAAGGTTTTTTTTTATCAGAGAGACCGTGGGGTTGATTTACTAAAACTGGAACCTGCACAATCTAGTGCAGCTGTGCATAGTAACCAATTAGCCTCTAGGTTTAATTGATCAAGCTTGATTGAACAAGCTGAAGTTAGAAGCTGATTGGCTACCATGCACAGCTGCACCAGATTCTAAAGCTTCATACATACAATCAGATTTTCGGCAGGGGATTGCGTTATTACAGTCTGTTGGCCTAAAAATCAGACAATTGTTGTCCAACGTTCCACCAACAAATGTTGGATGGCAGGTTAGTAAATCTTTGGCGGATACCAGTGTGTTGTCAGATTTTCCTATCTTCTGTACACAAGCCCATCACACAAAAGTTGAAAGTACAAACACGCATGCTCAGAATCAATGCTCCCCAAACACAATATTAACAGAAGGTGCCCAAAGGGTGCAGTCAAGAACTGAAATTCCTCGTAGTACGTCACTACATTTGTGTTTGTTGGCCGACAATTGTGTACCGTTTTTTTGCAAGACAAGTTCATGGCAGACGCCCTTTGGACAAAATCTGACGCTCTGTTGGCCAACAATCGGATCGTGTCTACGAGGATTAAGTGTTCCGGTTTTAGTAAATAAACATCTGTGTCTCTGCAAAGCCTCCCTCCCACCCTTTATGCCACCGCAGCCAAAATAATGACCTGTTACTTCCAGGTCTGGGGTAGCATGTAACCTGCACCCCTGTGATAAGGATGGCCTTGGCCTGATTAACAGTCAAGGCCAAGCATTTACATGATCAAATCGAGTGACGTTACCCCATTAGTCCCCAATAATGCCAATTTCAGTGCTGGCTGTGATGTAAAAAGGAGTGGCAAGGGAGCAAAGACGAGGTAAACATAAGGGACCATTTTAATCTTTTAAAAACCTAAATTCAAATACCCTGATATGCCCAATATTTTCTATGTTCAATAAAAAAGCCTCTTCCCCATGGCTCAATTTTTGATTTTTTAACTAGGGGTTTCACTTACTCGACTTAAGGACAAAGGCCCACCATCTGTTGTTCCACTGATCAATGAGTGTGCCTTCGAACTCTCATTGTTACGGTGGATTGCCATTGGTCGGGCTTAGGGAAGCCAGACTTCTAGTTAAAAAGTGAAACTAGTTTTCACACAGGCATGCACTGGAATCTTTGCTGATTATTTAGTAGTGTATACTCTTTGAAAGAACGTTCACATTATTAGTTTAAAATGTCTTTATTACTGGATCTGAGCATATACCGTATTTATCGGCACATAACACGCACTTTTCCCCCCTTAAAGTCAGGGGAAAATCGTGGGTGCGTGTTATACACCGATCCCTACTGTTTAAGGGAAGAGGAGCAAGCGCTACTGAATTACATAGAGCCACGATCTCCTGTGTACCCGGAACTCCGTCACTCACAGCCACGCCTCCTGGACTTGCATTGGGCCACTGTTCTGTCTATCATATGAGTAGGGACAGGAGGCATGGCTGAGAGTGATGGAGCACCGGGTACACAGGAGATTGTGCCTCTGTGTAATTCAGCGACGCTCGCTCCTCCCCTTTCCCTCGGAGGCAGCAGGGATAATCCAACACTGGTGAGGCTACAATGATGGGAAAGGTGAGGCTGCAGATGGGCACTGAGCAGGGTGCATTGATGGGCAATTTAGAGGCTGCAGATGGGCACTGAGCAGGGTGCACTGATGGGCAATTTAGAGGCTGCAGCTGGGCACTGAGCAGGGTGCATTGATGGGCAATTTAGAGGCTGCAGATGGGCACTGAGCAGGGTGCACTGATGAGCTGTGACCCCAAGTTCTCTTCAAAGTTCTTTATTTTTTTCCTTAAAGAGGAAGTTAACTCTGAACAAAAAATTAAATAAACCCTGCAAGGCAAAGGCATAATGAGCTAGTAGCATACGAGCTCATTATGAATAACTTACCTGGGAACCAAGCCCCCGAATCGGTCCTTGATCTTCATCTCCACCGCTGCCATGTATCCCGGAGTGACTTCCGGGTCTCGCGGCTCCGGCCAATCACAATCACACTCCGGGATACATGGCAGTGGCGGAGATGAAGATAGAGGATCACTTTGGGGGCTTCGATCTCAGGCGCATGCGCACGGGAGCCATCACTGACGGCATGTTCGCCTTCACTTGCGGAGCGCCCAGTGTGCCTGTGCCGCTGTCTACGGTGTGCATGTAGACAGCGGTGCGGTTTTTTGTGTGAAATATCTCCTTAACCATGTAGGTTAAGGAGATATTTCTTGAACCTACAAGTAAGCCCTAATCTAGGCTTACCTGTAGGTCAAAGTGGTCTGTAAGGGTTTACAACCACTTTAAACTTCCCTCCTAAAATTGGGGTGCGTGTTATACATTGATAAATATGGTAGTTCCAAAGAGTTTGGCGAAAACTTAATTGCAGAGACAAAACAAAAATGGGCATGTGGGGCCAAGAGCAGAGCTGCCCAAAGGGTGTTCTTGGCCATGTGTTCAGATTTTTAGATTGTATAGTGGTCAAGAAATCACCAGCAGTTTTCATTAAAAGGCAGTACTTATAAAATGTGATGATATTTTATATTAATCGAGGGTTTTGAAATGAAGACAGGTCCTCATTAAAAGACCTATATTAAACCACCATTTGGCTTGGTTGTACATCTATAGTGGAACAGTTTTTTTGCTGAATTTAAAGCAGGTCTGTGGCTTGTCCTCCATACTGTACACATACACACATGAAGTTTCAGCCTTCCCTCTGCACCCAAGTACAGTACAAGTTTGCTGTGTGTTTTATAACCTGCTTAATTGAATCATGTCTGCCTGAGCCTTGCATTTAAAAATTTATTCCACGCAGCCTGCAGTGCTGACATGGATCTGATAAGACAGTGGAAGAAAACACCATTCTAAAAGTAACCCAGCTGAACTGCACATGTTCTGACCCGAATTGCCTTCCCTGGAGCTTTTGTTACCTGGTGAGAGTGTGGTCCTAAAGCGGCACTCGTGTCTGGGTATCTGTGCAGCTAGCCATGCAGAAGACTGCGTCGCACTGGGACTGGCAGGCAAAGAGGTGTTTCTCTAAAGAAGGTTTCTAAATGAGTGCGCGAGACTGAACTCTTTGTGAACTGGATTAATTATTAAAGATGCAGATGGAGCTGTCCGAATGATAAGAACACATCCTGACGTGTCATGATCTAAGCTTTCATTAAACCATTTCAGGCATACTAATGGTATCCCAACACTCATTACTTACATGCTCCCTTTTCATAGATATAATAACCCTACCACCATAGGAATGGCAGTCAGCGTTCTTACGGTGGGAAGATAAGTGCTCTGCATCCAACGCTTTCCAAAAATAATGCAGCAAAAAGCAATTCTTGGCCCTAAAATTGTGACGCCCAACTGGTAGCTCTCCTGGTCCACCTCTTCTCCTCTATGGTGCTACTTCTTTAGAATAAATGTGCAGAGTCTCTCGTTTGTTTTGTTTTGCCACTTTCGGCAAACCTTTTATACACCACAGCCCTCGCTCTTAGCTCTCCTTATATAAGCTGGGAATACATTTAAAATATATTGGAAATATTTCCATCAACTGCAATGGTCAGAATTAAATCTGAACTCCAGGTAAATGAAAAGGCAGATCTACACTATGGAGTTATTTACGAAAGGCAAATCAACTTTGCATTACAAGTGCAAACAACAAGTGCACCTGAAATTGCACTGAAAGTGCACTCGCTGTAAATCTGAGGGGTAGATTTGAAATGAGGGGAAGCTCTGCTGATTTTATCATCCAATCATGTGCAAGCTAAATTGCTGTTTTTTATTTTCCTTGCATGTCCCCCTCGGATCTACAGCGACTGCACTTCCAAGTGCACTTTCAGTGCAATTTCAAGTGCTTTTTGCACTTGTAGTGCAAAGTCGATTTGCCTTTAGTAAATAACCCCCATTATTATTATACACGATCTATATAGCGCCAACAGTTTACGCATCGTTTTACAATGTATAGGGGGGGACAACACAATTACAGTACAGTTCAATACAAAAAGGTACAGGAGGGCCCGGCTCGTAGAGCTTACATCATAAAGGGAGGGGGTGGTACAAAAGGTAATAGCTGCAGAGAATAATTTGATGGGGGTGGCTCAGGGATAGTTAGGTGGATATGGGATAGGTTTCCCTGAATAAATTAGTTTTCAGGGATCTCTTAAAGGTGGACAGCATTGGAATGCCTGCCTTCACACACACATTAACTTTAATACATGAACTTGTTTTGCAGGGGTTGGGCTTGGCCTTTAGTTCCAGTGAAGGGAACTCAAAGCGTCAGCATACAAAGACATTTTGGACAATTTCATGCTCCCAACTTTGTGGGCACAGTTTGGGGATGGTCCCTTCCTGTTCCAACATGACTACGCACCAGTGCACAAAGCAAGGTCCATAAAGACATGGATGAGCAAGTTTGGGGTGGAGGAACTTGACTGGCCTGTGCAGAGTCCTGACCTCAACCTGACAGAACACCTTTGGGAAGCATTAAAGCGGAGACTGTGAGCCAGGCTCTCTCCAACATCAGTGCCTGACCTCACAAATGCGCTTCTAGAAGAATAATCAAACATTCCCATAGACACACTCCTAAACCTTGTGGACAGCCTTCCCAGAAGAGTTGAAGCTGTTATAGCTACAAAGGGTAGGCCAACTCAATATTGAACCCTACGGACCAGGACTGGGACGACATTGACGTTCCTGTGTGTGGAAAAGCAGGAGTCCCAATACTTTTGGTAATATAGTGTTTATTAATAGTAGGCCTTTTTACCTGATTGTTTACTCCATTCAATCTTGTGATTCAAACAGAGTTTCTTAACAGGCAGCACACCAAAGCCCTACACTCATTGAGACCTGCTGGATATGGTACCAGTTGAGGAACACAGCCTGGTTTATGCCTGTCCCATCCTGTGATTGGACAATGAAGGAGAAGTAGAACACTGATAAGATTATCTCTCTACCCTGCTCTAAAGCTTGCCTTATGTTGTGAGAATTTCCATCAGGAACCAGACTAAGTCTGATCATTGGGTGGCCCCGTCACCCCCATCCCACTTGACATGGTTTAAATGAAAAATTGAAGGAGCAGGGCCTGTAGGCTGAACAAAAAAAGTTCACCCTTTTGTAAAAAAAAAAAAAAAAAAAAACTTAAATGCACATCTTTTGGCAGTTATAAAAAATTGTAACTAATATTTGTATTACTCTGCAGCCTTTACAGCATTGCACCCATGATCAGGAGATGCCTGGATCCTGCAGACGCTCAGTACACCCAGTACTGCCCATACCGCCGATGTAGACAGGCAGGAATATCAATGAAATACACAAATGCTCACCAGCCCCCTCAAAGTTCATTGAGTACTACTAGCCGCCAGCTGCAACGGCTGACTGTACTTGTAGCACAATTAAATTGCTTCGCTGTTTTCAAATTGTGACAGTGAGTGCAGGGAGAAGATCTCCTTCCTGCTGTCACCAAGTGTGGAGTTCAGGCAGGCGGGAGGCTGCTGCACAGGAGCTGGTTACATGTTACACCCTAAACAACATAACATGTATAGTGCTCCAAAAGGTGAACCTAACCTTGAATGTGTTATGGCCAGCTTTAGGAAGCTCTCAGTGTTGGATAACATAATTGGCTAACAGTCTCCCCTCCCCCCACCCAATCTCAGATTAACCCAGATTATTTTGCTAGCAGTGTGGAAAAATTCATCCAAGAATGGATGGTAATAATTTTGTCTTAATATCAGGCCCTTTTGTAAAAGGAAATAAAATCTTCTTGACTCAAAGTGCTTGTTGGCTTTTAGATTATGCTGCTAGGCTCCTGCCCGATTTCTACACCGTTACTTGCAGGTTACAAGCTCCATTGGCCCAACAAATGTCTTATGTGCTGATGGCTCATGGTTACCATACTACAAACTAACTAAATTAATTGCAGAATTTTTTTTTAAATATATAACCAATTATATATATATATATATATATATATATATATATATATATATATATATATATATATATATATATATATATATATATATACACATATACATACACACGTGAGTACATCCCTCACATTTTTGTAAATATTATATTCTTTTCATGTGACAACACTGAAGAAATGACACTTTGCTACAATGTAAAGTAGTGAGTTTACAGCTTGTATAAGTGTATATTTGCTGTCCCCTCAAAATAACTCAACACACAGCCATGAATGTCTAAAGCAAACTTCAAACTATAGCCCTCCAGTTGTTCAGGAACTACAATTCCCATCATGCCTAGTCATGTTTGTGAATGTCAGAGTTTTACAATGCCTCATGGGATGTGTAGTTTCACAACAGCTGGAGGGCCGTAGTTTGAGGATCCCTGGTCTAAACAGTATACCGGGGGAGGGAAAAATGGCTAATTGGGTCCAATTTGGACATTTTCACTTAGGGGTGTACTTACTTTTGCTAATTAATGAGAGATAAAATAAAATATTTTCAAAAATGTGAGGTGTGTGTATATATATATATATATATATATATATATATATATATATATATATACATATATATATATATATATATATATATACACATATATATATATATATATATATATATATATATATATATATATATATATATATATATATATATATATATATAGCTTATTTATTTTCTTCTAGCCCAAATGTAAAATAATTCAATTTACAGGCATGCAAAGACAAGACAAACACTAGCTCTCAAAATCTAATAGGGCTTTTATCAATGGTCTAAATTCTGCACAGCAACTCCCAAAAACCAACCAAATGCACAAACAAGAGGCAAGGTGATTGAGCTACGATTGTATGTGCTGTAACATCACGTGTGAGCCTCCAGGACGATTGGAGGTCAAAGCTATTGCAGGAGAGGGATCGCTCTTGAGAGCATCAATCTGACTACTACCTGCTGTTTAATTCCGTAGGTTGGGGATACAGCTCCCAAAGGCCTTACACTTGCAGGCTAAACTATTTGCTTTGGGATAAAAATGTTGTGGCTGGTAAATAATAGTGAAATCCAACTGATAGTGGTCAATTCAAGACCTTTTCTTTTTTATTCTTTTGAGAAAAACCTATATATATATATATATATATATATATATATATATATATATATATATATATATATATATATATATATATATATATATATATATATATGTTAGAGCTGCAAAATAAAATCTGAAGATTATCAAAACAATATTTTTGGGTGCAGAAACATACACCAAGACCAAAAAAAATTACAATAAAATCAACATTAATCCTTAAAAGAGGGTTGTTTAAGGACATCGGATTATAAAGACATAATATCCATTAAAAGATTTTTTTTTTCCTCATGATTTCATTTTAGACATCTAAGTGATATAAAAAAAAACATAATAATTGTCCGGTGGAAGGGACTTATTAAATTGACACTCCAACTTAAATTTTCTTTCAATTGAATTGTAGCACTCACCCTATGATGATACAAATAAATTCCTAAAAAATATAAAGGAAAACTCAAAATTGTGTCCTGTCAGGACAACTTTCATGTGTCACTATGAATACAAACTAGTGGTCTCAGTCTCCGATTTTACTGTGTGTGCTCTCCTCTACTTAAAATGATCTTTATGGCAGACAAGACCCTTCTTATACAAAGGTCTTGTTTGCCCTTTGTTAAGAGATTTATTTTCCTTTTTTTTTATCAAGCAGATTAAAGAAAAAATATCTGACTGTTCGCTCATGTACAATCCTAACATATATGTTGGTCAGGCTTCGTTATTTAAAAATCATATTTATTTGATTTAAATCAAGAAAATAGAATAGGAACCCCGAACTAAAGGGTACAAAATGCTTCGGGCAAATGATTCCAGATAAGAGTCCTTAAACTTTAAGCCCAGGTGAAGGGGGAGCTTGTGACCCCAGAAATGAGTTGGCTGTGTTTTTTTTGTTGTTATGTTGTCATTGAATCATTAAAGCTTTTTGGACTCTTTACCTTTGGCTTGGCAGTCGTTTTATTCTGCTTTGTTTCTTCCTTGGTACCTAATAGAGGGGATCCTTCTTTTATATGAGCATCCGAGGCTCACTGAATTAGTGTTTTTTTCCCCTATACTCCTGACAAATAAGTACTTGAGTGCTGCTTGGATAATTTTTCTTCTCTGAAGTTTCTATTGTTTTTAAATGACCTGGATAGACAAACCCATCTCTAATGTTTCTTCTTTCATTCCGAGACCAAGTTCCTATTTAATATGAGATATCCGAGGACTCCCCAGAGACAAATTTAAGAAGCGTAAGGCAGGCAGTTAAGAGTACCTCCACCCAATCTTTGTCATATTTCTAAACAGATAAAAAGATAGAATGATGATCTGCTGTCTCTTTTATAATGGTATACAGATGGCAAGCAGCAGCCCCAGAAAAACAGATCAGTCTCAATAGACTGTCGACATTGACTAAGGGAAGTTCAAACACAGATGTTAAGTATACAAGCGTACATATATGGCCCGTTTTGACATCTCCGAGTCTGATTTTTAACAGATATTTACAGGACACATACAAATCACTGTGGTACTTTGTTTTAGATCCTCTAGCTAAGGGGTCTCCAAACTATGGCCCTCCAGTTGTTTAGGAACTACAATTCCCATCATGCCTAGTCATGTCTGTGAATGTCAGAGTTTTACAATGCTTCTTGGGACATGTAGTTCCACAACAGCTGGAGGGCCATAGCTTGGAAATCCCTGCTCTAGCTAATATCTGCTCAATACCAGTTATCAAAGCCTAAATCTTAGAGAGTTCCACAACCATATAATATGGCTGTTTACACACCACCACTTTCCATATTCCAAGTCCTCCAACTGCTGAGGGAAAATTCAAATCCAAAACCCTAACAAAAAATGTAACATATTCATAGCTATCTGATAAAGGTTCCTAAAACAAAATTTAGAATGGATATTCAAACACTTTTAGGGAGCCACTGTATTCAGTTGGCTGTTAACATCATAAATCTCAGACTCCAATGGTGAAATTTAGACTCGCTGACATTTCTAATTCCTCCCACAAGATCATAACACATGTTAAGCAAGGCTCTTTACCATCCTAGCATTGGAAAGTTCATTAGATCAAAAGTGATCTCCGGTAATGATTCAAATTTACCAGCAAACCCCCCTTGCCCTCTTCTAGAACATGTCATCGTTTTCCATATCCTTTACTTGGTTTCTAGTATTTACTTGGTATTTTACTTGGCATCAAGAAACACACTTAGATTGCTTTTGGCCCCACTCAAAGTAGAGGTGAGAGCATATCCCTGCATCCTAGAGCATTGGGTGGAGGCTTGTCCTAATACCAATCCCGACCAGCCCAGGTGTATAAACAATAAAGAGTGTCCTAGGCCTAGATGTTTCCACCAAACCATACACCCCCCACTGGGGCTTAGTCATAGGGTACATGCATTAGTGTGTATGGTTTGGTGGTGACATTTAGGCTGAGGCCGCCCTTTATCATTTATTCACCTGGGATGGTCAGGAGCGGTGATCCTTTCCGCTTTATGACACGCATTTTGTTATGCCATGTAACATCACCAGGCTTTCACCAGCTGCAAAGTTTCGCAAGGTGGATTATTGAGTGAGGCATGTTCCCTAGGACTACTACTCCCAAGAACTCTTTCATTAAAATGCAATACATGGGCAGGCTCTTGAGGATGAAAAGAAGCAATGTTGTTTTGCTGGGGGGGGGGGGGGGAACAACAACATGTGCATGTAGAGGACAAACCAGCACAATCCTTACCAAAGAGTTCTGACATTCTAACCCTTCCCCGCTCTGAAACAAGATTTCCACATAACTGGAGGTCCTCTGTATGGAGAAGTCCATACTTAACTGCTACATACACCAATGCCACATTTACAAATCATACCCAAGAACCTGATTACATATGCATAGTGTTAATTACAGAATTTGTTTTTTTACACAAGCGGACTACTCGCCAACTTTTGCTGACCTAATGGCACATTTTTAAGGCTACAATAACTAGATCAGAGTTTCTCAACTGGGTGTATATTATTTGGTACCTGGTGTGGGTACCAAATAATAGGGGTATAGGACTGTATCTCTGAGCAATAAAAAATAAAAATAAAAAAAGATACAATCTAAAACAGGATTCTCTGAATTTCTGAACATAAAGTGGAGAAATGTACTTGATATGTCAGATAATAGTTTACATTGTCAATAACTGGACCTCAATCCTATATTGTGGCTGGGCAAAATCAAGCACAAAAATCTAACTAGTTGACTAGTTGTAGCTAGCTTATGTATGAAAATCCTTATGATTTTCTGTCATTTGTCTTGTTCCTAATTATCCACATGTAAAGTAAAACCAAGCTATTAACATCTTTTGAAGTCTTCCTGGTACCTAATATTTCTGGTGGTGAAAATTTCTATAGCCTGGCAAAGGGGATTACAAGGCCAATTTACTGGGGGCTTTTAAATGTAAAAAAAAAAAAAAAAAAAAAAAAGAAGAAAAAAAAAAGGTTAAGAACCCCTGAAGCAAAGAATCACTGATCAACAACAGATATGTAGCCAGCAAGGTCAGAACCTACTAGATTCTAGGTCAACATGTCACCAAATAGTGAAGCAAGTAGTCCGCATCTTCATAAACTCATGCATCTCCTATACATCTATCCTGATAAATCCTTTTAACGTGAAACAGATAAAAATATCAAAGTTGTGTCTGCACACATGTAATTGTCTTCCCTCTACAGTGTCTATTATTTCATTGTCTCAGCTGTACCAACAACTGACAAATGCATGAAAACTTCATAAAAACAATTCCACCTTGACAGCCAAACCTTCAAACATTGCATTAGGAAAGACAAACAGTGAAGCCCAGCGCTTTGTTCTGCCTATTAATGTGATCCATACGCGGAAGTGGCAAATTAAATCACCAGAACGATTCATGAAATGAAAAAGGAAAAGAAGCTCCTTACCAAAATAATGAAAGCCACTGGACCAATAAAACTCCAGATGAAATTGTTGTCTATCCTCAGCCAGCACCTTTCAAGAAAAAGCAGAAAATTAATACAAATGAGATTGGAAATCATAGTTCATAGAGAAGGCCCCAGCCCTCCCACCCCTTGCAGTGCGTTGCCAATACGGATGTGGGTATTGGGGAATCTTTCTCCGAGGCAGACAGAGGGACCTGCAACCAAGCACAGCACAGCCATCTGACTGCTTTATGGGAGTAGAATTTATTTACCTTACAAATGATTTGATTTATAAAGTTGGATTTTTTGCAGCAGGAGATCTCTGATCCACGCAATTGCCATAAAAATACGACTTTATTTTTATTTTATTTTTGCCCAGGCTATTCTTTGTAATCTTCAAGTTTGGCCTTTCATCTTTATGGCATATGCAAAGTAGGCGTCTCAGCGGAACACAAGACACATAAAATGTTCAGCTGTCATGTTCAGCTGCAAACCAGTAGGACATTAAAAAATAACCCAAGTGGGACTTAAGGAGGAGAAAAAAAAAATAAAGAAATAAATGAAATGCACTATATTAGGCTAAATGATGCATAAAGTTATCAGTCTAGGCTTCACGCAGTGGTTTCTCGATTTCCATGCTCTGAAGTTATGGGCTGAATACATTTGCTGTTAATATAAGTACATTTCTGCTGTCACAACGGGATCCGATAAACAATCTCATGCTGTCACATTTTTCTTCTTGCAATACAAAGGTGTTCACAGGGACACCGTTGTGAAGTAAAAAAAAATAAAAATGTCACAATCTTTACTTTTCTGGTTTCATTACTTTTTTAGTAATTACAATAAAAGATATTCTTTCGTTATCTTCAATTTTTTTCACCCTCACTTACATGAATGGTTGTCCACTTGCATGTTTAATTTAGTCCTGGTATAAGGTACTGAAAAGACTTTGACAAGGAAAACGTAATGACCCCAAAGGGAGTGTCTCTTAATCTCATTGTGGCATTTAGGAGACCAGGCTAATTGTCAAGCATGATTCTGTCTTGTTAACCTGCCAGTGATGAAGGTCTGTCCCATAAATAACATCCCAAAAGGCAGAAAAACTCCCAGGGGCAAACTGTGCTTGTACCTAACTGCACCTCCATCAATACAGCAGTTACAGTTCTGCAAGTAAAGTGCAAGAAGGAGCATCAAAGACTAAGGTCGGCCATAGGTTCAAATCTCAGCCGGTTCAGCAGGGACAGAGATTTGAACCATGTATGGACAAGGCTGAATGTACCCAAGTTTATCGATGGCATAACTGCTAGTAACAAGCACTGAGTTCTCCTCATGAGAGTGGCTTCCTATGCTGAGCAAATACAATGGCCAGTGGTTGGAGGAAATAAGTTTGCTCCTTCTGTGGTCATCCTAACTGGTCACACCAAAAAAAAAAAAGCCACATGTGCAGCTTATTTAGATAATTGATTACCTTTCGGTAGTATCATTCAGAGATCAGGCCTTCTTCACTGTAGGTTTCTTGATGAAGTCTAACAGAGCAATTTTAATTATTGAATAAAGGTGCAAGTTGCCCAACCATTTCCATGGTCACATGGCTGTGTTTTGTTATTGGCCATCTCAGTTGACAAGGTATTTACTTTTGAATGGAAACCTCCAAGCATTGCTTGTTTTGCAACCTTAACAACCCTTGCCATTGCCCATAAATGCATAGCCAAAATTCTAGGAGGAGCACTTGAAATTGTCTGGCCATAAAGGCATGTAAAGTATGTACCACATAGTCATTAATAACAAGACTTCGGTGCCCAAGGTGCTTTCTGGGCCACGTAACATCCTGCTGTATTTAAGGAAGAGTATGATGATATAAAAAGTAAAGAAATTTGTATTGTGCCATCTACCTATTGTTCTGCTATAATAGCAGTAATAAAGAATGAATAAAGTGTCAATAGTGCTATACGATACTCAACTTTGCAAAATCTAATTCATAACATAGCTGAAAAATGATAAAAATACTATAGTGATATAAACTTGTGATATATAAAACAATTCAAAAACTCACACAAATAAAATAAAATTAATAAAACCAGGTTCATTACAATAAAACCTGAATATATAAAAGTGACAAAAAAGTGAAAAGTAAAGTGCTATAGAAACTGTGATGTCCTGACCATTATTCATATAGATCAGTATAGAACAAGCAGCATAAAAAGTCCTTATCAAACATAAATCTGTGAATCCATTGATGGAAGTGAGTGACTGTGTCCACACTCTGGTGCTCCCCACCCTTAGGTAATAGCTGCTCACCTCGGAGCGTGTGACTTCACATTTAAAGTGACTGTAAAAGGTAAAAAAAATAAAAATAACATATCATACTTAGCTCCACTGCAGCTCGTTTTGCACAAAGTGGCCCTGAACCTGCTCTTCTGAAGCCCCCCCGGTGGCTCCTCCTCACATCTGATATAACCCCCTTTGGAGAAGTGCTTCTCAAAGGGGGTCACCTTTCAGGCGTGCACCCAAGTCTAGCATTCGTCGTCCATAGAGGCTGAATGCAGGACTCACCCCACCCCCGGATGCCATAAGATGAAAAAAAACACAAAGGTTTACAACCCCTTTAAGCTTAGTCAAACCATGCATATGAATCACCTCTGGATTCAATGTTAACTGCAGGATCCTGAGCTGCTCAATAACACTGTCTCCTCATATGTAAACAGTAGGAAAAAAGGCTCGATAGTGTGATATCGTTTTTAGAACACCAATTTATTATAGAAAAAAGCCCCAGTCCAGGGTACTCACATGTGTCTGGTGTATCAGTGCACCGCTCTATTCAAAGCTTTAAAACACTGGGAACTTGTTGAGGTCGTAGGTTTCTCCACTGTGAGACAGACCAGCTGCCTCCTGCACCATCCTGTCCCCTCTCCAACGCGTGTCCATACAGGGAAATTACGTATCTTCCTCAGGGGAAGATACGTCCCTTTTTTTGTATAATAAATTGGTGTTATAAAAAGATAACACGCCATCAAGCCTTTTTTCCTACTGTTTACATATGAGGAGACAGCGATATTGACACTTTATTCATTCTTTATTACTGCTGTGATAGTTTCTGCAAGGAGCACTTAAAGCTTCCTGACCATAAAAAAAAAAAAAAAAAACATTTAAAAAGTGTATCTACTGTGTAGCCAAACACTTTTTTTTATTAGCACTGGCTGGGTTAGGAAAGGGATAAAACCATAAAACCTCTGTCAGTTCTTTTAACTGCTGTCTGCATCACTGCTGGGGCAATTCACACTCCGTGTCCTGGTGACCAACTTCTTGTCATAGAGGCACTTATGGAAAATCCAAAAGTGTAATGTTACCCCCAAGAACAGGTAAGAGGAAATATTCCAGTAAGGACATCTGCCCCAGAGAAAACAATTGGGAACGTGCCTTTTATTTGAAGAGATTACCTCTCACTTTCTGTTGCATCTCAAGGCCTTGAAGTAAAGGGAAATCAGAGCAATGGGATAGAGACAGCAAAAAGTAAACTGGTTTTAACCTTTTTCTGCTCTATCCAAAACCAAGAGGAAAAGTGTTGGCTATACATAGCCTTTTAGTGGCAAGGTTTAATTGTGCAGTGCAGGTTGTGTAAAATATGTATAATTTCATGGTAAGCAACACCATTTTACAGTCTTCGTATTTTCAAGACAATAACACCATCTCTCAGAAATCAAACCTTTTCAACACTTCTGTCAGTTTTGTATTATTTAGTAGTTTCAGGTTGGGATCGAGTAGTATTGAGTTTACAAGTTCCACATTTTCATGCTTGTGTGAAATTAAACTTTCCTTTACCAAAACCCCAAAGGTAGGCTCTCCTTCCAAAGATGTAGAGGAACAGTTAGCATAATAACCAGCCACTGGCAGAATACTTACGCCTTCTCCGTTCCATAGCCCTTGTAGTCTATAGCGGCAGAGACGCCAACGACGGTTGCGGGGAAGAGGTATCCGGCAACGTAGTAATACTTTTTCCTCGAATATTCACTCTCGAATACTTCAACAAGCATGAGGTAAAGCTGGACACCTTCCAGGCACATCCAGGCAAAAGCAGCCAAGAAGAAGAAGTGGAGGAGGCCAGCAAATATGGGACAGGCAATCTGAGGAGATGGAATAAAAGAAATGATGTAACAGCCTACCTTGTGATCAGAGTCAAGGTGTCATCGTAAAGCACCTGATAACGATGCGCTAGGGATTCCCTCTATGAGCTCTATTTATAAATGCCATTAAGATTTCATTTGAGGGTGTACTGGGCTGCAATAAATCATTTCCCCACCATTAAAAAAATATATATATTTCACCCTTCTAACAGTGAACTTCTCAAACAGACACCTGGTATTAAAAAAGCCGGTTTGTTAAATGGAAAATATTGCTTAGTGCGGTGAAATATTTTACTCGTTTATAACCTTTCCAAACAATATGACTCCCGCAGAGAGCCGTTGATAGCAAGACTTCGGTGCTCAGAGCAAAGTGTTTCTGGGCCGGGTAATTTCACATTGTATTGAAGAAAGATTATAATGATATATTACTAGTATGGGGACATTTAAGAAAATTTGTGGAAAAGTAGAGACAATATTAAAGGCTATTATTACATTATAGTCAACATGCTTTCTAACATCTTCTATTTAAAAAAAAAAAAAAAAGAAAAAACGTTAGCATGATTATACGGTAAAGAGTATACAGTTAAAGAGACACTGTCAGTTTGCCGATGCAGAGACAAGGGACTTGGCAAAAAGCATTCCCCGGACTCTTCAGATTTACTTTATCTGTGCTCCTTCAAAGCTCCTTGCTCCTCAGCAGCCTCCATGGAAATCAGCTACGTCGGAAACCCAAAAAAGTCATGTGACAGTGCATGGGCCTTATGATTGGATGCTAGATCCATGCACCACCACCGTCGAGCAGGTGACGTGCACTGTTACCGTAAATCCAGGAGTGATGGGTATTTTCAACAGCTGTGGAGGATCAATGAGCTGCAATAGAGCACATTCAAGGTGAGCATAAGACTGGGGTGATGCCCTTTGCCGAGACCCCGCTACCTTGCTCTGCATAGGCAGATTGACAGTCGGGTTGCATTACTAAAACTAGAAAGTACAAAATATGGTGCAGCTGTGCATGACAGCCAATCAGTTTCTAACGCCAGCTTTTTAAGCTTTGACAAAAATACCTGGAAGCCAATTGGTTTTCATGCAGAACTGCACCAGATTTTTAACTTTTCAGTTTTAGTAAATCAAACCCAGTGTCTCCTCAATGGCTAACTCCAACAAAATCTTTAAAGGATTTGGCCAAAAAAAGAATGTCACAAAACCAAGCCATCATTTTCGAACAATAGCTACCATTTTAGCAACAGCTATCTGCTGAACCTGCTATGGAGTCCAGGAAAAACATATATAACCTTCAATGAGATACAAGGTTTAAAATATACATATTCATAGTATAAAAGTTTAAGTACATAATACGCATGCAGCATTACAACATCTGTTCCCTTCTCGTGGGCAAAACAAGAGATATCAGAGTAACTGAAGAATGAATTTCATTAAAATGGCTAAATACATAGTTAATAGTATATCTGTACCCTAGAACAAAAAATGTAATATCTTACAGCTAACTTGTTTTTTAATGAGTTGGCTGGGCTGCATTAGTCTTCTTTTTTTCAGGCTTATTACCTTTATATATTTCCCTGCTGATCCTACCATTGACACTTCTAAGGTGTCTAGCGTGACAACGCTCATTCACTGCACTGCATCTATGGAGGAACAGCATTGTCAAACTAGGCTGCTTGTTCTGAGTTGGACTACAGGATACTGTCCCTTTTCAAAAGACGTTGGGGAGGGAGGTCTGTAGTTTACAGAAGTGGCTGATAACTCTGCTTTGGAATTCAGTGCAGCAGTAACAAACAGGAAGATACGAGATCATTGGATTTCTGGCAGAATTTTTCTAAATTAATAAAACCAATATAACAAAATACTTTCACTGGTATATTTACAGATCAAAGTGGAGCAAATAACACATGTTAACACATGTAAAATAATGGTTCTACCCACCAACAGAAATGTCTACACCCTTTTATCCAGTAAACCTATTGTGCTGCAAAATCCAATATAACTTGGGGGGTGGCACCACTATTCAGTGCCACTAGTTCCTTACATTTTGTGTCACTGCCTCTTGCCGACTCTTTGGGACACTAGTGAGTGATATCACACCTGTGACTACCACTCTGGGCTTTCTGTAAGCTTACCCAAGTACTTAGATTGAAGGCACCGCCCTCCACATGAGACAAAAGTTTGGGCCGGTAATTGCCCAGCAAGCCTGAGCATTGCACCATGGGAGGAGGTCACATGATTCCTCATGCATGGAAGTGCTTTCTTCCATAAAGCCCTAAATGGCAATGAATCTCCTTAAGATAATTAAAGTAGCTGGAAAAAAAAAAATCATAGGGATGGACAGAGCAGTAAAAATAGAACCAAGCTTCCGTCAGCTGGGATCCTTACCTCATGTTTGGTTTTATCAATGCCCACCAAAAAGATGAACTCTGCGATAAACAAGTTGATGCAAAGGTTCTTGTGTATGGTGTTCCGATCCCCCTGGAGGCCGCGGAAGAAGCAGAAAGTGAAGATACAAATGGCGAGGCAGACCAGGGAGATGACAATGCCCACCCATGTGATGACTGTAAGGAGCAGTTCATGCATCTGGTTTTTGTACTGCAAGAGATCAGAGCAGGCCATTATATTTGCAATAAAGTTATATATACAGGCACACATACAAAAACAAGTTAAAATGTTCTGCAACGTTGCACTGTCCAACACCTACACAAGCTTTGTATCTTAACCCACCAATCATCTCCATCACATAATTGTCAACACAGCTCGTAGAATGATCAGTCAGAAAAGAAAGCCTTTCTATTGACTGCCCATTTGTGGACTCAGATGGCTGAATAGTTACGATCAGAATAGGCTTCAGAAACTGTTCAAGCAATAGTTCGTCTCCCGAGGACAGGCTGGCTAACAAAATGTGTGGCGAGGAAAAGTCTGTGCATTTATGGATTGGGCAGTACATTTCTCTATTGACTGACAAAGAACTCTTCCCAAGAGACTTTTGATTTGAGTCCTATAAGGAATGCTGCAATTTACATTTGAGCCCTAATGAAGGCTGTTGGATCACGAAAACATGTTGGCTACCCTCACCATTAATTATGGACTTTTATTGATGACCAATTGGCGGTCTTTTGACTCCATTTGGATTGCTCAATTTGGGTGGTCATCGCTACTTGGAAGGGCCCCCACATTGTTGTAGAGCTGCCAATGACTAGTCTTCAAGCACAACCAACATGTTCTATTCTGATGGATGAGAAGATCCAACTCCAATGTCTCATATTTATTTTGGCCCATAAATGAGACATCACCACCCAATATGCTGAAAATCCACCCGTTGAATCATATCCATGAGTGCCTTTGGCACTGGCAGATTTCTTTAATGGCAACATTAGTTTCATATTGAATTCCTCTGTTTATATCTGAATTGTCAAAGCTTACTTTTTCAGGGGATTTACTAAAATTGGTGCACACAAAATCTGGTGCAGCTCTGCATAGTAACCAATCAGCTTCTAACTTCAGCTTGTTCAGTTAAGCGTTGACAATAAAACCTGGAAGCTGATTGGTTACTAAGAACATCTGCACCAGATTCTGTGTGCTCCAGTGTTAGCAATCCACCGGTTAAATATTATACAGTATATATTCTTATGATATAAACATACTTTACTGACTGTCATAGTACTTACAACAATTTCTCGATGTGCCATCAGTATCGCAAAGTTCGTCAAATGGGTACAAGCGCAGGTTGTGTGCGTTTTATTTGTGTCTACAAGACGGCAACCTTGAGTGGACCAATAACCCATCATGGTTCTCTCAGAGTAGTTCCAGAAAGAGCAGTTGGCATTGAAATAATTGTTGGGCTGCAAGAGAACAAATAATTCAGTATGGAGGCATGTTATCTTCAATAATAAAATGAGAACTGCTAAAGGCATCATGATCTACCAGAATCACATCAGTTTTCAAAACCTTGACCAAAATGCTGCTCATACCAACCAATTCATGTCTATATGGTGAACAAATATTAGTACAATTACTCTTCTCTAGGAGAAAGCACATGTTCTAAATAATGCTTTACTCAAAGGTGATATTTTGATCGTGGATGGAGCCCGGTGGACTGAGTCAGCCCCTGCTTTCTAAGCATGCCATACATGGATCGAAATTCAGCATCTATGGGCTATCATTGTACCCAAGTAATTTCATCGTACGACTATGGTACAATCAGCCTGTCAGATTTTTCTACATACAGTTATTGCCAGTGGCTTTAGCTGCTAGCAGTAACCATTGTATTCTGCTGGCTGGGAATGCTACCTGCGTCCCCCACTGACAGAATACAATAGCACAGTAGGAGACATTCCCCCCCCATCAACGCCGACTGTGTTGATGTGGGAATCTAGCCATTTTCTTTCCTTCCACCTGTGGTAGAACGAAAGAAAAGTGTAACATCTAAGACCTTCTTTACACATCCACTCCACCCGTGATATATCCCCATGACAAGTCTCACTTCTCCTGTCCACCGGTTTTGATTGCTCCTGCTCACCTGTGTGTTCCGGCTCCTGGTGTTAAACTATCCATAATACAAAAGGAAATACACAACCAGCAGGAATGGTGGGAACACCCCATAATAGGCACAGCAGGTGTGCAGAGCCAGTAAATCTGATATCTACCCCAGTTTTGGGTGGGATAAATATCTAAGTGGTGCATGTTTTTTGTTGACAACAGAAAAAGGCTCAAAAAACACTGCTAAAGCTAAAGGTTAAACTGCTTTTACTTTGCCTTCACAATTTTCCCTCCCCATCCCACCCCGATCATCATGCTAATAACATTGTTAAAAAAAAAACAGTTTTTATTATTTTTTTTATACCCAGTAATGTCATCACTGGACCTTTGCAATGCCATCTCATCGCCCTGCCTTAGTACTCTTCTCAAAAGTCATCAGTCTGCATCTTAAGAAGAGTTGTGCAAATATAAAATTGCCTTGATGGGTGTAGAATGGGCCTTCCTAGGCAGGTCACATTAGCATACTGACTGCCCAAGGTATTGCACACATATAATGCTGAGGCTCCACAATTGAAAGAACTGAAACCCAATGAGTGAAAGTGGCAGGCCAGGGACAATCAGGCTGGAAAGGAAGAGACTAGATGATAGCCAGGAAATGAGGCGGGCTCCATCTGACTTGGTGCAGCTTCTGATGCACACTTTGAGAAGTTTACATTTGCAGTACAGGAGAGGAGCCTGTAAAACTATTCTAAATGCTGCTAGACTAATCAAAATGAATGGATGTCCTCAATGCATAATGATGCAATACCCACCTTAGGCATTAGCAATTTGTGTCCTGCATGTATTTGGCTCTTGCAACGATACACAATGGTCATTAGAATTGAGCCCCACATACCAACACTCCTAAAAATTTTTAGCTTTAAATATCCTGTCATCAGACTCCTACACTCTACACTGATTTCTGTTTTCTTGCTACCCAATCAAGTCAACAAAAACATCTCATAGTGACTACAAGTGCCGCACAATACAGCCGCCGTTTTGTACCAGAATTGCCACCGTCACAAAACCATTTCATTCATGGGCAAGTGGATGTGCCGGGCGCAGAATGCCTGAACTTTTTAAGTGAGCGTGTTTTAGATCTTATACCCTGTTATCAGGATCATTCCTCGTCTCTAAGGCTCTTTTTTCCACAACTCTTAGCTGCAGCTCTTCTCGCTCAAGGACAGATAATCCATTATTTAGAGCTGAATGAGATAAAGCACTATAGAAATATGCTCCGTGTTACAGAGAAAGGGAGTTGACAAGAGGGAGCAAACAAACTCTGCAATATTCTGCCATATCTGCTTTAACCTCAGGAAAAGAAAAAAAAAAAAAAAAAAAAAGATTCTGCTGCCTCACCGGTGTTGAGCAAAGTGGGAGACGAGCTAATAAGTCATTATTCACATGTGTTTCAAAGACTGAGTGATATTCTTAGCTATGCATTATCTGATACTCGTCTTTTTTGATGGTACAACCTCAGCAATTTGCCTCGGTGACCCTCTTGAAAAATCCAGTGGTGACGTTCATCTGGCAACTCCTACTCTCGCTGTTCATGCGGCTACTGCTTGCCTGGATGGCGGAACGTTCTCCGTAGAAGATTATGTGGATAAAACTTCTCCACACAAGTAGAGTCAGACTTCGCATGCATATATATATATATATATATATATATATATATATATATATATATATATATATATATATATGCGAAGCGGGCTGTGCAAGATCTAAGGCCTTTTCTGATATTTGTCCAGGGATGACATGGCCGTTGAGTGCCTTAATGAGCAGCCATCTACAGCAGCACTTTCACTCGGCAACCACAGAAATCAAAGGACACGTCCACTTGAAATGAAATACTCCCTTTAAGGCCTTGGTGCCCACCCTGTGGCCTAGGGACCATATGCAACCCTTTGGCACATTTTTTGCAGCCCTTTAGGAACCCTGCAGACACTAATCTATGCTTCCTTATGGCCCCGTTATAGAAGTGAGGTTTAGCATAGTAAATATTAGTATTTTCACGAGGAAGAAAGAAACAACCAAGAAAGGCAAAGTATAAGCAGTTTACACTTAATTTTAAAATTGTGTCATCCTAAGACACATGAATTTTCCCTTTTGTAAGAAAAAGTTCACAAATCCAACTTGTTTTACAGAGGTAAAGGCTAATTCCACTAATTACTCAGCAAGGTAATGAAGATTTCTACACAGAAGCAAAAAAAAGTATTTAAAAGAATGATAGCAAGTGTCATTATTTACACGGCTTTCCTCCCCGAGGTTGGCATCCAAAGCTGATTTTACACTCGGAGGCATCTAAATCTGCTAATTTATACAGTGTAATCAGAGTTTAGATGGAGCTGCCCTGCTGCTAAGGTAAGAGTTAATTTTCGCTCACAAATGAACTCGGCTCATTTACATTTTCATGTTGCCAGCGAATTAGCTTTCATTAAGAATACACTTAAGTTCTAATAATCACTGATCCAGCTTTCATTTAATTTTATGTTCGGTGACTCAAAGAAATTCTTTCTGTGACCTAGAGGCGCACTTCAGATCCTAATGGAAACTTTGTTTTATTCCCCCCTTCCTTCATTTTTTTTTCTTTTGCCCTCAAGAAAACCTCCCTTTGATAAAGCTTCTCTGCCATTCCTGCATAGAGAGAATAAAAAAGGATCACTCACGTCAATGTGTTCCAGTGTGAACTGCACGGGGTCTGATAAAGTGACACGGCTGGACTCCTTGTTGATGGTGGCGGCGATGACATGGGAGTTGACGGCGATGGTGTGGTTGCTGTTGGCAAATTCTCCACCCAGTTTTATGGTGGCGTTCTCGGTGCTGAGGAATTGACCCAGGCTCTTGTACAGGATGAATACCAGCTTGGCAAGACCTATGGTTGGGGGGAGAACACAATACGTATTAACATATAGATATGGTTTCTGCCATGACTGAGAAGTGCAAAGTCTATCTAAAGCCACTTTTTTTCTTTTTGGATATAGTAGAGAAGGGTTTGTCCTGGTGACCACCACCATAGAAATCGAAGGACAATTTGAAATTTTAAACTGGCACAGTGTGGATACGTTCCATTCAGAAGACTGGGTGACAACTGCTTAGTAAAGGATTTTCTTTACTTTAGAAATTTTACCTCCCACTTTCTGTTGTGCCGGCTAGACAGTACAAGAAAATCTTCCCAATGGAGAAATGGCCAAAAAAAAAAAACAACACAAAACAAAAACACCTCAAGGGTTTTAACCATGCCATACTCCATTAAAAAAAATGTTTTTTGATATATTTTAAAGTTGAATTCCAGGTATGGTAATTCTCACATAGTTACATTGGACTACTGTAGATTGGTAGGATGAGCTCCATCTTGGCAGGTTGATCTCCATAATTGGCCCAGCTTTGTTGGACGACCATGTCCACCTCATCCAATCGGAGACATTTTTTGCATTCATTGAGAAAATGCAGTGTTCTCTGATTGGGTGACCTCCAGTGTTTAGCAGGCGGAAGTGCACCCGCTCAGCACAGGATGCAGAAGCTGGTGGAAATCACTGGTGTAGCAGTGCCTAATACAGTGATTTGCAGCTTTCATTGGGATCCCACGGGTATGGTCTATACATACTTACATTGGTCCTAGCTGGATAGCAAACTTGGAATTTAGCCATAAAGGCTCATTCATACCTTTAATAAGGTTTAACAATGGCTGTCTGCGAATAAGGACAGATGATCGGCTCTGGATGACAATCTGCCTGCATCCACAAACTATCATCCATCCATAACCACAGGATGTGCCGATACATGTGAGCAGCAGTGCATAGTTGTGGCTCCTGTTGACACGTTACTGCTTTTTGGCTGCAGTGATTTGCCTCCACCTGTGATTAAAATTCAAAATGCTAACCATAACATACAAAGCCATCCACAACATCGCCCCCATCTACATCACCAACCTCATCTGCAGATATCACCCAAATCGTCCCCTCTGCTCCTCCGAGGACCTCCTGCTTTCTAGCTTCCTTGTTACCTTCTCTCATGCTCGCCTTCAAGACTTCTCCAGAGCCTCTCCCATCCTCTGGAACTCCCTGCCCCAGTCTGTCCGATCAGCCCCTACCCTGAACTCATTTGTTCAGGGAAGCCTATCCCACACCCACCTAACTGTCCCCCAGCGATTCCCATCAAATCATTCTCTGCAGCTATTACCTTTTGTACCACCACCCCCTCCCTTTAGAATGTAAGATCTACGAGCAGGGCCCTCCTGTACCTTTTGTATTGTACTGTAATTGTGTTGTCCCACCTATACATTGTAAAGCACTGCGTAAACTGTTGGCGCTATATAAATTGTGAATAATATTAATAACAATAATAATAATTTCAGCCACACCAATCTGCTTTCTTGCCCTAATTGCAGGTGAATGATACCCAAGACTAAACTAGCTTAATTCTGTAGCCTTCTTGCTTGGTTATGCATGCACAGATCCTTAAATTATTCAGTGTGCAGAGTAGGAAATAGACATACCATGATTACACCTTCCTTTCAACTAAAGACACAATAGAACCTATAGAAACCTTTACCATGCAATCATTGTAGACATCGCAAGACACACCTGCATATGACAGTAAGGCCAAATTCAGTTGTGTAGCTCATATATAACACAACCTTTCAGTACACAAGAAATGAAGCATGAGGCACCAAGTAAGGCTTTATTTCTTGGGCTAGCCAAAGGCATAATGCTGAGCACACACACTATAATCTTATTGTACAATCTCTCGACCTACCCTAAACTTGGTTGTGTGCAGGCCTATATGACCGGATATCAAACTAAATGGATTTAAAAAGTTCTGGCAATTGTAAATGAGGGTGTACAGACATTGTAAAATAATCTTTAAAGACATTGGAAGACCAGACATAGATATTCTTTCATAAATAAGAACAATCTAGTGAAAATATTTCTATCAAACGTGCAAAAAATGTGTACATGGATGTACAATCATCATCGGGATTATCAGAAAATTATTTTCAACAAAACAGAAAAAAATATTAAACTACGTATAGAGTTTTCTTTATTTCCAGGCTTTTTATTGAAAATATCAACATATACCGTATACATTTTAAAGGCTCTATAGACATTGCCTATCAACCAAAAAAGAAAAAATTGCTATTAAAACCTAAAAAACATATAAACTATAAACAGATTTTTCAATGTGTTGGGCATAACAGTAAAAAGAAAAAAAAAACCTACAAGACGTCACCTATCACCAAAAAAAGGTTTGTTTATTGAAACCTAAAAAGAAACTATAAAAAACACCTAAACTATCAATATATTTTTAAATCTATAACTCCTCCACAGTAGAAAGAAAATGGCAACACCACCCAGAAAATTGTAAGTCTATTGGGCAGTCTCCGTAAAGAAGACAGGTCCTCTTTAGCCACAGTCAACAAAACAAAGTCTGTTTAAAAGGACTCTGCAGAAGGTTGCAAAGCACGGCAGAAACTAGAGCTGCCATACAGATGTTTCCACAGCTCTTAAAAGGAAGAAAAGTTGGCATTTACTAATAAACAATTGGGATCCTAAGGTTACAGATCTAAGCGGTGGAACAATGGCGAGAAAACCACGTGACCGGCGACTTACCATTTCTGCTGTTCTGTTTGACGGTGTTGGCCGAAAGCTGGATCAGGTTACCCCCTTTATTGCCCTGAGGAAACTTCAACTCTTGCACCTGGCCCTCTGTACTGAGCACAGCCACCTCCAGGACTAGTTGTGGTGAAGGAGAGAGGACAGACATACAGCGATGGTTACAATGCAGCCATTATGAACAAAACTCAACATGTGCGCAAAACACTGAAACCGTTCTGTTAAAGCCCCTTGTTAAAGGAAAAACCATGCTCAGAGTCTATGAAAGGCACATTGAAACTGAACTCTGCAGAACTGCTCTTAATAGACTTATAATGTTACATTAGAAGATATTCTTTTTTTTTTTTTTTTGCTCATTTGGTAGGTTTAGAACAACTCAATACGTCTCCGAACCTGGGAATTTTCAAACCTTCCACTTCATGCTCCCAAAGCTAAACTTTGCTGTGCCGGGGGGAAAATATTTACGCAGGATGCCTTCCCTGCACAGTCATCTTTTTCAAACAAAAATTCAATTAATAGAAGAATCACCACAGTAATCCTCCCTTGTTAATTAACAATTAATGAAGTTTAATAATTACACGAAGATGGAAGACAACATGCTGCTCTTTCTACATGACTAACGTGCAGATGCAAACCTTGCCCTCCTCTAAAAAGAGAACCTGTTGGTTAAAAAAATAAAAAATAAAAAATTAATTTGAAAAGGATGCTATTAAAGGTTGGAAGCAGAAATCGAGGTATGGATTTTATTGAGTCAATGTAGCAGTCACCACAGTCTTCCAGCTGCCCTGCTGTATAGGATTCACAATAGGTTGCCCGCTGGGCATGGGGGTGCCATACAAAGAATGCATTGCAATTTTCCCTATGGATGCAATGCGTTCTCTGGACAGTGTGGAGAAATTTAAGCCACGGAAAATTTTAGGCTGAAAATAGGGTTTTCAGCGGTGTGCCGAAAGAAGAAGAAAAAAAGTGCCGATAATGGCTGTCGAAAAAGCCTGTGATTTTTACCTAGCTTATGGTGTGTTTCCATAGGTCATGCAACTCAGAAAATGCATCAAAAACACAACACAGGTGCTTTTTTATGCATTCTTGTTGAGTTTTTAATGCATTCCAATGGGGATGTATGTTCTTGGTGCGGTTTGCCAAATATGCACCAAGCAGGATTTTTAATACCATTTCAAAAAGGCGCCGGTCACGGCCGACAAATTCACATTCATTTAAAGCGGAGCTCCACCGAAAAGTGGAGCTTCCGCTCATTGTAGTCCCCCCCCCCCTCCGGTGCTCCATTTGGCACCTTCCGGGAGCCTCAGCTGCAGGTATTGATGTCACGGCTGAGGCCCCCCCCCCCTGTTGTCAGGCCAGTAGGAGAGAGGAGCAGAGCGCATGCGCACTATGGTTCCAGGTGTGAAGCGGAAAGGCTACACTGTCCTGTTCCCTTACTTGCAATTGAGCAGTATGTGCAGCTGCTGGCTTTTAATTTTGCAGCGGTGGACGGACCTCTGCTTTAAATTCAGGATATTAAATAAAAAGTTGAATATAATACATTTATAGAAAAAAATATATAGTATCATATATATATATATATATATATATATATATATATATATATATATATATATATATATGTATGACATTGGAACCTGAAAGACAGTGGCGATCACTATACTAGTGGCGACCGCTACAGCAATTCTTTCACTTCCACAGCTATTCTACAGGTATGACATATGCATACTTACATTCGGCCAGACTGGACCAACGTAACTATGCAATATGGAATAGAAATCATACCTTTAGTTTTAAAGTGCAAGCAGTTAGAGCAGCCTCCTTAAACTTCACATCATGGCCAAAATCTGTCCGGTTCAGACAGGCAAAGCTCAAGCGCTTCCAGGCAGAGGCGGAACCTAAAGCTAAGCCTCACCCCAACACAGTAGTATAGGTCAATTACTATGATGGGCAGCCTTACTGACCAATAGGTATGTAGAAGAAGCAAGGAGAGTGGGGTAAACACTAGCAGTGCCAAGAAGGGTCAAAGTCTGGCATTGGCAGGTTTGAGAGGCTGCTGCAGTGTTGTTTCGAAGACAAAAGTGAAAACTAAAAAGTGAGAACTAAAGGGAAAACATTTTTTTATTTTTATTTTGGATAGAGTAAGGGAGGGTTATAACTCCTTTAATATTTTTGCCATATTTGTCCCTTTGGGGAGATTTAGCTTCACTTCCTGTCACATAGCCAAACAGGAAGTAAATTAAAGGAATCCCTTGGGAACCCCCAGGTCACCAGAACTAGTATCTCACCGGAAGATTTCCCCTCTATTACAGGTGAGGTTGAAAAAAAGACACCAAAAGTCCAACCATGTGTGTGATTTTATGTCAGAATTACATTGCATATTCCTGTATGTTGTGTTCGTTCAGGTGCTTATCTAATAGTTTTTTGCTCCACTGAAACTACTGCCTGTGGAAGAGAATTCCACATCCTAACCACTCTTACAGTAAAGCACCCTCTATGCAGTTTAAGGTTAGAACGCATTTCTTCTAATTTTAGTGAATGGCCGTGTGTCTTATTAAACTCCCTTTCACGGAAAAGTTTTATCCCTATTGTGGGGTCACCAGTACGGTATTTGTACATTGAAATCATATCCCCTCTCAAGCATCTTCTCTACAGATAGAATAAGTTCAGTGCTTGTAACCTTTCCTCATAACTAATATCCTCCAGACCCTTTATTCTCTTTGTTGCCCTTTTCTGGACTCTCTACAGTTCCAGCACATCCTTCCTGAGGACTGGTGCCCAGAACTGGACAGCATACTCCAGGTGAGGCCAGACCAGAGTCTAGAAGAGTGGGAGAATTATCGTTTTATCTCTGGAGTTAATCCCCTTTTTAATGCATGCCAATATTATGTTTGCTTTGCTTGCAGCAGCCATGGCTGAGCCTATCATCTACTAGAACCCCAGGTTCTTTTTCTATTCTAGATTCCCCCAGAGGTTCTACCCATAGTGAGTAGATTGCGTTCATATTTTTGCCACCCAAATGCATTTTACATTTCTCTACATTAAACCTAATTTCCCACCTCATTAATGTGTTCAGATCTTTTTGCAAAGTTTCAACATCCTGCGCTGAGAATATTGCCCTGCTTAGCTTAGTATCATCCGTAAATACAGAGATTGAGCTGTTTATCCCATCCTCCAGGTCGTTTATAGAGAATGGGGGTACAGACAGCAATAAAAACTGACAGCTGGCAGGTGGTCAAGTCCCTCATCATTCTATCCAAAACTTAAAAAATGTTTTGCCTTTAGTTATACTTTAAGTGAAAAAAAAATTGTAAATGATAGATATATATATATATATACACAGATTCTACAGATGAAGGAAAGGTGTATTTTAGTCACTCACCTATATTTTCTGTGGGCATGGTGACTCTCGTTGGGTCTGCAAGGTTGTCCGCCAGTACAAATGCTCCTTCCTCAAGAGTATCCAGCAACATGGTGGCAGCATGGGTTTGCTCAGAAGAGTTCATATCTCTCCAAGACTGAAGAGCATCTGGCCTTAGCAGATTGTCCACCGTGTCAACAATTGCCTAATCAAAAAAAAAAAGTCAAAATGAGGTCCCTCTATACCCACTAGGAGCCAATTTAGTGGCATCTGATAAACAATATGGAAGGTCATGATAATGTAGGCAAATGATAATCTATCTGGATGGAAAATAGCAACAAAATATACGTATACCTGGAAGAAAGAACATGCATATAATAAAGCCGTACAGCGCAACCACAGCTAAAATAAATACATAGCGAGCTTGCCAGTAAACTATAAAGAGGAGAAAAAAAATATGCATAACATAGCCAAAAGAAAAATACCTCTGTAATTATTGGTCATGCTGCATTTATGGTATTAGGTAGGTGCCAAGGAATGTCTAAACCAGAAATGTGATGTATATTTCAAGTGCACTTAGACCAGGCATCATACCAAGATATTAAGCACATGGGTTGGATCCTAGATTAAAGACTGCACACTTTGTTTTATTGAGATACTTAAAGAATTTGAGTAATGAGGGGATTGTAGGCAAGGAAATCGCTGCCATGACTAGTTCCTAGTCAAGGTAAACGCATCCTGGTTGAGACAGGTCAACAGGACAAGGCCATACTCAAAGTAATGCATCCACTTTCAAGAGAACCTAGAACCATAACATGTCTGTTCATGTCAAGTGCAAGTTATGCATGCAGCTATGTAATGTGCAAGTGTACCAAGTTATTACTTCTCCCAGAGATCACAGTATTTCATCTGACAAAGTGTTCATCTACTTTTTCGTTTAGAGGGACAGCACAATCTTTGTTTAGGTATCTATGCTCAGCATCTACTTCATCAACTTAGATGCTGCTTGAATGTGATACAATTATGTAAGTCGTCATTATAAAGATCATTGCTTTCCTGAAAAAAAAAATAGCTATAAGTGTTTAATCCAAGGCTGGGGTTCTTTTGTGTGATGAAATCGGCAATTGGGCTAAGGCAGAAGGGCATCACTAACGCCTGCCAGCCATTTTTCCTGCAACCAAGCTCAATTCTCCCATAAACAGTAAATGTTGATGGGTAAATCCCACCCGTGGGGCTATTGTGTTCTCCTGGTAGGGGTGGCTGGGGGAGCCATCCTGGTGATTAAAGCAAGCGACTATAGCCGACATCAAAATTCAATATGCTGGTTGATGAATCGACCTACTTGGGTACAATCAGCCTAACCATAAATGGTTTCAAATCTTGGCCAGTCCCCACTGATTCAAACCCTTTATGGCTGGCTTTGGTTGTAAATAATTATTGGCGGCAAGGAATTTAAGACAGAGGAGATACAGCAATATTTTCAAGGTAGAAATGGTAAAAAAAGTTTTGTCTGCTTTGGACAAAAAATAAAAATAAAAAAATTAGTAAAACATCAGAACTGTGGATAAATTTGAGAAGAGTTGTGTGCATCGTAACTTCTGCACAGTACCCAGTAAAAAGAAAAAAAAAAGCTTCAAGACTATTTTAAATTGGTTGACAAGAAGAAAACAGTCCCAAATTAAACAACGTTGAGGATACAAATCTGCATCCGGGTCATTTAATTTTATGTGCAAATGTGGCTTAGTGACCCACTGAGGGATGTTAAACCATTTACAACTGTTTGTGTTTCAATGTTGAGGAAACCATATAGAGAGCAAACCTAGCTTGCCCCTTCTTGGCCTCCTTCATCTGTCCACTAATAGCCTTGTTACTGGGTGTAAAGATAATGATTGCCGCCGACAGGTTTATTGTCAATTCTCAATTGTGAAGACTGAACACATGTGCAACTTGGAGCTCTTCCCTGAAAATCAGACACGCAAAATAACATATGGAAACAGATTTTAAAAAAGGTACACAACTGATTTGAGTTTCACCAAAGTAGATAGATCTGTTTCTCTCTACATATGGATTACACAACCCTACCAGAGACGTCAGCTGCAACATGGGGGAGTTATAAGCAGTAATAGAACTCGTATTCATGCATAGGAGAAAGAATGACTGTATTAATTAGCCACTACAATTGCAAAGATATATGTATATATATATATATATATATATATATATATGTATATGTATATATATATGTATATATATATATATATATATATATATATATATATGTATATATATATATATATATATATATATATATATATATATATATATGTATATATATATATATATATATATATATATATATATATATATATGCCAATGCAAGGAAGGGGCCAATGTTGAGCTTAAAATTAGTGTCAAGGATCGACTCTTCTAAGGACTATGTCACACAAGCCACACTGTAGTGGAAAGTTATAGCAGCTACCATTCACTCTACTTGTTATCTGTGGTAACTTGTAGGTGTCACCAATTTTCTGTTGTAGTGGATGACCATGATTGTCCAAGCAGCTACAAACCATTGGTGTGCTAAGGATAGCAACAATTTAATTGGGTAACATAAGAGGCATTGAAAGCTGGTGATTCTAGATTTAGTTTAAAATGCTTCAAAAAAAGTTATCGTTCAAAGACTAATCTACAAATCTTCAAAATTTGATAAAATCTGATGTAAGAAATTTCTCTCCTAGTGGTAGAAGAGCTAAGGCGGGTGATGCCATGGGCAATACAAAATTACCAATGTGACCTAGGTCTCAGAATGTTTTTTTTTTACATTCTGACCACCTTTGTTATATAACTAATTTATCTCAAAATCCTCAAAAGACAAGTGATGCCAAAGGCTTCTTCAGGATAGTTTAGTGCTCCTGCTGATCTTATCCAACTGGTCTGCTCCATTAATCTCAAAGCAATACAAACCAAGGTTTCAAATCTTAAAATATTAAAATGATTCCTTTGCCACCAGGAAAAAAAAAAAAAAAACTATTACATTTGCATAATGAAAGTTGGCCTTTGATTTAGCAATGAAAAGGTTCATTTTTCGTAGCAGGCCAGAAGAACTCATTTCTGAGCAGCGCCAGTGACACCAGTTAGAAATTAAGGTCAGAATGCAGTGTAATAAGCAGCGGCTTGTGACAAAAGGTGACGCATAATGAGGGAAATGACAGACAGCAGTGCGGTGAAAACTGTTTTTTTTTATACTACAAATAAAATTGCTAATCATAGCATATTAGTGGGAGTGATAGAGTGAGACAGGGGGAGGTTTGCACCCATTAGGGGACGATAAGTGTCCTTTTTGCAGATGTCCTGTGATCTCATTACCAAATGGTTCCTCACGGCGACTCTTAACATGCACACGGACTGCGCGCTCAGCCGTCAGATAGCGAGAGCTTGGCCAGTCAAGCATTTACTTAAGATTAAAAGGGGATTTCAGCTTATACCAGAGTGTATTAAACAACTGGAAAAACTACTACTTTGTAGTATGTATTCTGTAAAGTGAAGAATGCTCTATTGGATTATACATGAAATATTTAAAAGTTATAACTAGCTAAAAAGCCATAAAGTGATAACTAGTCAGTAATCACAATTTATTTCTAGTGGGTGAGAAATAACAGAATAAAGACCTTAATCTTTCAAGATATGTCACTTCTACCTTTGCATTACCGAGCTGAAGATTTGAATACATTTTAAAAGGCAAAGTAGAAACCCCCTTTAATGAGGATGAATTCATCCGCCAGCTCAAGGCTATATTCTGGCCAGATTCCCGGCATCCAAGACGGATAGACGCACAGTGTGACGCGGAGGAGGAAGGGAACCACAAGACGTTAGGAGGTAATAGGAAATAATACCTTTAAGTAAGCTCTGCAAGTCTTCTCTCGTTTTTGGAGCTTTGTAGAAAGAAAACCAGAATATTACATTAAAAAGGGAGATTATTCTGCAAAAGGAGATCAGGTTTTGATGTATGAAATAACCTAATGAGGGAAGATTTCAAAGAACCCATCATCCTTTGGAGACCTTAATCTGATATGAGTAAAACTATGATAAGTAAAAGCAAGAATAAGTACAAAAATCAATAAAGCTTGGGGGCGACTGTAGATGGGAAGACCTCAGACTCAACAATGCCATGATATTTTCTGAGACTAGTGCCAACATGTGCATATTCATGGTATGCACTGCTTAATACCAGATCAAGCCTATCCTATTATGTGCCTTTATTGGACTGCACGTGGCCAACCAGAGCCAGTTACCCAAAACAGAGGTGCAACCTCTGGTTCGGGAACAGAAATGGAATGGAAGTTTATTTTTCCCTAGATGATCACAATTTTCATGGATGATCTGCTTGGTTATAATCTGCAATTCTTGGGGGCCCAAAACAATAGACAGGACAGGGGTCCAAACAAATGTCACATTGACACTTAGGCCCCTTTTCGCATGAGCGTTCTGATAGGGTCCACCTGTCTTTCAGGCGGACCCGATTGGAACCTCCATTCTCCTCAAACTATCCATCAAAAACAAATGGAAAGATATCCGTTCCCCTCAGCCTGGCCGAATTGGAGGGCAGTCAGATGTAAATGGACAGCTGGTCCATTTACATCCGGCTACCCATAGAGCAGACCAGGCTGTCTCTGTGTCTGCTCTGCATGCATAAGGAGAGCGGACATGGACCTGTCATCCGGGACACTCCTCTCAGCTCAGCAGGGAATCAACGATATGGCCTGTGTGAAGGGGGCCTTAAGATTCTATTCATAAAATAATCTGCTGTGTGAATTTGCTGCGTCTCAGCATTTACACAGCCATTGCAAAATGTTCCTGTAATGTGTCTTATATATGTTTATTTCTTTTGATTGTCAGCTATATCTAGTGGTTATAATACCGTATATACTCGAGTATAGGCCGACCCGAATATAAGCCGAGGCCCCCAATTTACCCCCAAAAAAACTGGCAAACTTATTGACTCGTGTATAAGCCGAGGGTGAGACATGCCTGTCCATCCCTGTGTGTGTGTCCGTCCATCCCTGTGTGTCCGTCCATCCCTGTGTGTCCGTCCATCCATCCCTGTGTGTGTGTGTGTCCATCCATCCATCCATCCCTGTGTGTGTGTGTCTCCATCCATCCATCCATCCATCCCTGTGTGTGTGTGTCTCCATCCATCCATCCATCCATCCCTGTGTGTGTGTGTCTCCATCCATCCATCCATCCCTGTGTGTGTGTGTATCCATCCATCCATCCATCCCTGTGTGTGTGTCTCCATCCATCCATCCATCCGTGTGTGTGTGTCTCCGTGTGTGTGTGTGTGTGTCTCCGTGTGTGTGTGTGTGTGTGTGTGTGTGTGTGTGTGTGTGTGTGTGTGTGTGTGTGTGTCCAGCCTACCTTTGTCCCGAGCCTCCGTCCCGTGTCGTGCCTTGCCTTCGTCCCGTCCCGTCCCGTCCCGTCCTGTCCCGTGCCGTGCGTTGCCTTGCCTCCGTCCCGTGCCCTCTTCGTCGGCGGCCATTGTAAAATTCAAAAGCCGCGCCTCCTCCTTCGCCTGTGATAGGCGGAACACTGAATTTCCCAGCAGCCTGTGTTCCGCCTATCACGGACGTCGTATCATCCTCGTCCGTAGTACGAGGATGAGCGGATGCCCGTGATAGGCGGAACACAGGCTGCTGGGAAATTCAGTGTTCCGCCTATCACAGGCGAAGGCGGAGCCGGAGGCGCGGCTTTTGAATCAGAATGGCCGCTGTCTGTCTGCTCGACACGCTGATCGAGCGGGCAGACAGCGATGACTCGAGTATAAGCCGAGGGGGGCACTTTCAGCCTCAAAAAAGAGGCTGAAAATCTCGGCTTATACTCGAGTATATACGGTAAGTTGTTTTTCAGGAAAATAGAGCATTATGGCCACTACACCGAGCAGACAATCATAAGATATAAACATTATACAAGGATTATTTGTGATGGCTGTATAAATCTTTTAATATATTTAAATAGAGAAAGAAAGGGAAGGAGAGAAAGGTATCGTACGCACTCAAAGGGCTTCCACAGATGAAAAAGAAAGATAGATTAACAACTTTATTGTACTGAGATTTCGAACTTTGGCAAGTAACAGCCTGCCTTTCACTCTTGCAAAGAAGTTACTATATTGTCCTCCTTGTTTATCTGTAGAAGGAAGCTCTTTGAGAACATACACCACCTTTCTCCAATATATATTTTTGTAAATATTAACATGGAATTACCCAATGTGACCAATTTACTAATGGCAAGTTTTCACTTTTCTCTTTGTGCTATTTTGCTAAATAAGCCTGTAAGTGTCAACATAGTGAGTGTAGTGAACAAGTAGTGTACAGAAGTCTTGGAAAAAGAAAATTGTAATTTGTTTTCTTTGGTTGGTTTTCCAAGTTAATCTGCCCTGAAACATAATAAATAGTTCTGACTGAGATGAACACAGAATGAACCGAGTGTATAACGCATCTGCTGACGGCTGCCCTCTATATGACTCCCTTTCCCTGTATGGGCTGCAATGTTTTATGGCATCCCACCTCTCAGCTCTTCATGGCAGTAATGCAATGTATCTTAGCCTGCAGCAAGGCTAAAAGGAAACGAGCCCCTCGATTGACAGTTGTGTAAACTCTGAGAGTGATTTTATGCTTTGCTTACACAACCTCTTTAAAAAACGCCAAGAGCTCTCATCATGCTTTTACTTAATGATAAACAGGATGAGACGTTTGGCATTATAACTTTTCAATGGCCATATAATAGAAAGTAAAGCACTGCAACAGATTTCTGATTATGCCACAGCAGGTTCCAATAGTTCAAAAGCAGACATGAAGATTACCTTGTTATAACTGCGTCCAACCGAGTCCTTTTCACTGGGCTTTAGCTCTTGTAACTGAGCATCCAGGATGTCCACCAGCTGCTCCATGAGTCTTACCGAGGAGCTGACATCACCGGCAAATATGGGACCTTTGGTATGTTTTGCCAGCTCATTGGCGAGGCTAGCAGCGTTCTCTCCACTTCTAATCTGTAATGCGAATCAGTCAGGCTTGTCAATACAAGGCACATGAATAATGGCTTCTAGAAAGCTAATAGCAGAGTCAGCTGAAGAAGACAGTGACAAACCTTTTGGGCCAGTTGGTTGACCCAGTGTGAGGTACAGTTGCTAAGATCTGGGCCCTTGACGTTCCAGGTGCCAGTGGCAATCTGACACAGGTATGAAGCCGTTCCTGGAAAACAAACGACACAGAATTATACAAGGATTTTTATATACACGTAAAAGAGATCAGAACGATGCAAATTATCTTATGTAAGCTACATTGCATGAAAAGAAATAACTTTTCTTTGTAAATTATTGATCAGGTAGGTAAAGAGTTAGGAACTGTCTGGGTTTTATTGCTGTATCTATCTCTCGATGTCCCATTGGGGAGACTTTTTTTTACTTTCTGTGCCACAGCCAAAACATTACGTGATAGGAAAGCTCTCCATAGTAAGGGAATACTGGTAGGTCACCAGAATTCGTGCCCCATTGAAAGATTTCCCCTCTATTAACTGTTGTGATGTCAACCCAAAAGTTAGGATTTTCTCAAGTTGGATAGATTTCCCACTTCCTAGTTTACAGGACAGGAAGTGAAGGGATGTCTCCCCAATAGGACACAGATGACAAAAATAAAAACCTGACAGTGATTTAAAGCATTCTTCACGCTACCCAAGATGCTTTAGCTTCTTTAACATCTTTAAAAAAAATATAATCCCTTATAAAACAAATTATGATTTTTTTAAATTATTATTTATGTAGCTGGATGACTCAAGTAAACAGAGCTTCACTGTATTTAGTAAGCCCTTTAAAGAGACTGTTAAAAGCTCCTTCCAACACTGAGGTGGTTCCACAGCTCTTTAGGAGTACACCTCAGAGAACTTTTTCAAATCAACAGCAAAATCTTCCCCAAAGGTCTAAGTCACACTATCGATTCTATCGCTGGCATGGGTTTACTTCATCTCATTCTATGGTAATGTTCCTCCAAGTCCTGAATGAGCAACTATTGCTGTTCCCTTGCCAGTACTCAAGAATCTGCAGCATCTCGGCTAGAAAAGAAATGTGCTTAGACAAAAAGTGCTAATTGCAGTTTAGCGATTCTACCACGAGTCTTGCGTATTCCAGAATCACTAGTGTGACATGGCTTTAGACAATTCTAGACCTGAACTGAACCACTAGCCGAATTGGCGTGGGTCCTGGCAGTTAAGATGGGCATATGTTTCCACAGCTTTGTCAGAAATGGGACCATTTAAGGACAGCCTTTCTCAAACAGGATTCTGTGGAACCCTAGGGTTCCTTCAGAGGCTGCTAGGGGTTCACTGAGCGGTGGCTGATTGACCTCCCTTCTGATGGTAAATGCATCATTTCAGGGCCAACACCACTTGGAAGAGCCATCTGCATGACTTCAGTGAAAGATGGCCACAGATGGAAAGAATTTAGATTGAAAATTCTTAGGAAAAGTCTTAGAAAATTTGTACAAAAATTCTCAGAACATTTGTTTTAAAGATCTGCTTAGCCTTTAATCTGATTTTGGAATAAATTGATTTTACTGAACAAAAAAACAAAAAACAAAAAAAAAAACACATACACTGTTAGAAATATATTTGTGTGAGGAAAAACTTCCATCCTACCTACAAACTTTTCTAGAATCGTATTTTCCCAAGAATGTTTGCCGGATATTCTACTCATCTATCGCCAGTTTAAGAATGGCATTCTGACCTCCACTGTATAAAGTGGGTTAATTTTTTTCCCACTCGGATCCCTGAGACCTGAAAGCTAGTTGAGATTTCCTCTGGGTCAAAAGAGTTGTGAAAGGCTGATCTAAGGCTTTGAATTTAAAAAACACAAAACAAGCTTTGTAGGACATTTTCTCATAGCAGTCATATAGGGAAGGTCTGACTGCGCTGCCCGACCTACATGTGACAACTAGAGTTTCCTTCTGAATAATATTCCTTAGAAGAAACCAAAAAAATATCAAATGTTCCATAGACCAGCCTGTGAGCCAAAACCCCAAAACATTTTTGTCAACTTAGATTCTATAAAAACCAAACAGAAAACCTACCTCGAGTTCCTTTGGGGCAGGGACGTTCCACAGCCACCCCCCTCTGTGTCTGCGGCCAGCTGATCCCCCTGGCATCTCGTGCTTCACAGAACTTTTCCGGTAGAGGTGAGGTGCTGGTGTTTGGTGGAATCCGTGTAGTGGACATTACAGGAGGAGGTTTCGGTCCACGGCTCCCCTCCTTCATACCTCCTGCAGATGTTGTGCTAACAAGACCTTTCTGTGATGTGGTGGTAGTTGTAGTGGATATGGTGGTTTGAACTACTTCGGCCGGCAACGTTTCTGCCACAATGGTTGTAGGCACTGAAGGGACAAAAGTGGTAAAATTACAATACAAGAAGGCAGGTAAAAAAAAAAATAAACATTGTTTCTAGTCTTCAAGGGTCTCGTGCACCTAACCATTTTAGCTTTGATAGGCATGGGCATCTTCACTTCCTGTGTCTTAGGGAGCCAGCTCTCTTTTGTGTCCTTGCAGCTGGCCCACGTTTATGTACCCCCTGGCCTGCTCTTGCATCGCTGAACGTCCCAGCTTTTGCAGCTCTCTGGGATGCGTGACTGGAGAATCCCAGGGGGCTGCCGGTGCGAGGACACAGAGCAGTTCGAAGATGGACCAGGCAGTCCATCATTAGGGGGTTGGTTGATTTGAGGCTAGAAGAGTTGCATCGTTCACCTAGGTGAGAATGGAGGCATGAAATGGGTTTGGGTAAAAAAAATAAAAAAATAGATTTTCTAAAAAGTGGAGCGAGGAGGAGTTGCAGTGGGGAATCATTCATTTTCGGAGTGAGACACTGGTGATAGCTGACCCCTCCACCTGCTGTGATATAATGATGTTCCCATGCTATTTTTCTTTTCTAGTACATTATGTTAAATGCAGTAAAATAAGTTGGTTTCCAAGGGAGTGATGCAGGAAGACCTATTAGAAGAAATTAGTGGCTCCGCCTAGAAACATACATGTAAAACTATAGTGTTCATTTGCTAGCTTGACATTTTTTAAACAAAGTTTTGGGGTAAAAAAAAAGAAAAAAGTCAAAGTAGTGTAAAGTTTAACATGGAAAAGCTGAAATGATAAAGTGATATTAATAAGAAAATTGTGCAGTCTTCTCTCACAGAAGAGCACTTTACACCCATACAGTATTTAAGATTTCTCAGCCCTATAGTATACATAGAATCCAAATGACTGGTGAAACCAGAGGCTACTGCCCCGCCTAATGATAACATCATCTGAGCTCTACACAGCCACCTGCTGGTAACATAGTAAAATGCACCAATAAGAAGTTTTATAAAATTGATAGAAAAAAAAAAAAAATTACGTAAGCACTGAATAAACCTAAATAGGCTTAAAAAGTGTAAATCAGGCCAAAACCCTTGTTTGATTTTTGGATACAGTAGGGAAGGTTTAGAAGCCCTGTTGGGTTTTTATTACTATCCAGGGCAAAACACATTAAAATCCGACTGTACAATCACCTTTAAATCATGGCTATATAGTACGTGGACCTACCAATCTGATTGAAAAGGTAAAGCCTTGTAGGCTTGGTAAATCTAATGGAGATTGTACTAAGGTTGTACAGTTAGATTGCAATATATTTGGTGAGCTTTAGATCACCATACATGCTACGATCTTGCAGTACAATCTTTGTACAACAATCTTTAAATACACCAAAACTATGTAACAAGAGGACCTATCTAAACTGTCCAATCAATTTCTATACAAATAGGCAGGACCTTGCACTATTTAGTTGCTGGTAGACAAAGATCCAAGGGCCTGTCTGATTGGATACAAATTGGTTGAACAGATTAGGTAGGTCCTCATATTACCTAGTTTTGCTAAATGCAAAGTTGATTATAAGAGCAGATTGTAATGTGTATGGTGACCCTTAAAGAGATTTCACCATAGTTACTGGCACGGTGACAACTGTTTCACCAGAGAAGTAGTGAGGGAAAATCTTCAGCATGGACACATATCTTAATAAACATCTTACTGGTGTTTTAGCCTTTCTCTAGTCCTACTTAAAAAATGCATTTTGATTTTTTTTCCTGTGTTTTTTTTCTCCACTTTTTATATAAAAAATATTGGGACTTTAAATCACAGGTCATTACTAAACAGATAGACTCTAATCTTATACATATGGATTCAGCTTAGCAAAATGCCTGCAGCCTAGTCTTATATAATGCAATATTTACACGACTGACAAAGTCTCAGATTAATACACACTTTGCACGATTAAAGACTGCGAGTGACATAATACACAATCTGAACTTAAAATTAATGTATAATAAATATATATTTTTAAATTAATTTCTTTTTTTTTTACTTCCTGCACTTTTTTCATTCCAGTTTTTTATTCCAATCTTTAAATTGTACAGTGGGGTTTCTCTATTATGATCAGAACCACAAAATACATTTTTAAAAATATATCTTTTTAGTCGGATAATAATGAAACATTCCATAGTAATATCTTATATTCTCCTTTTAACCCAGAGGGTCAAACGCTTTCACATTTTTCTAGGTCTCGTCCACCTATCTAAACCTCTGAACCCTTCCAGCTAATAATGAGAGACAGCATTGCCTGAAAGGTGGTGTGCGGTCTTTTTTTTTTTTTTTATGAAGTCCATAGTGCTCTGGGGATTCATTATCACACATTATTTGCTAAATAAAGATGGGAAGGAATGAGAGTAGCAATTGTAACTTTGTCTAGTATTGGCAAAGTATAGGTCCAACCTAAAGTATAACTAAAAGGCAATTTTTTTTTTTTTTTGGACAGAGCAAAGATTAGAAGACCTGCCAGGTTTTTTTTATTGCTTTCTGTGATCCCTCTCTATTTGACCTGTTTACCATTATCAAAGAAAGTGAAAGTCCCACATTTTAGTTTTTTTTTCCCCAGAGAGAGGAAACCTTCCAATGGGGACACAAGCTCTGGTGACAACTAGGCATTCCCTCACTTTCTGCTTTGGCCATGGGACAGGATGTGAAGGGAATCTCCCCAATATGATACAGATGACAAAACCCTACATGTGTTTATAACCCTACCTTACTGTATCCAAAATGAAAAAGAAAAGTGTTGCCCTTAGTTCTACTTTAAAAGCCAAGCATCTTCTCTCCCCATGCAGAAAAGGTTCACGTTTGCATAGAGCAGATCTCCCCTTTCCTTGACTAAACCTTGGCCATCTTAAAAATCATAATGCCCGGTATGGAGGTTCATGTGACAGCGCTGGTGCTTGGTGACTGGGCCACTGTAGTAACGGAGATATGGAAAGACAGACAGTCCTGTTGTGATCTCCAAACTTGAGCTTTTATTGGGCCGTCTTTCCTCACTTTTTATAGCTAACTGAATGACCAAAGCAGCTTCTCCTAAAAGTCAGAGTTTAAAAAAAAAAAAAAAAAAAAAAGGAGGCCAGCAATGGCAGGTTCCATGATTCTATCATGGTAGGTGTACATGTTTTGGTAAATGTTTTGGTAATTTTTGCAGAAGACTATAAATGTAGGAAAACAAGTAATTTGTGTATAAAGTACTGCTGGCTTCAATAGAAGCAAGACCAGACAGGGAATATGGTCAAAGGCCATAAGAGTCTTTCATCTCAGACTGTTGGGAGGTACATCAAAGACAAGCTATTCCCAAAAAGGCTTACGCATTTTGGGGGTGACCCCTCTTCTTGAAGAAAAGGGGTCACCTCTCGAAAAGTGCAAGCCATATCAGACACAGAAGGGGTATTCCTGTGGTAAACTCAATAGATTGCTTTAAAAAAGACCTTGCTTATTTCCTAAATGTACATAATATAACTGGGTACTAACATTTATAGGTAAAGTTGATCCAGGGAAAATCTGAATGACTTTTGGAGGATCAAGGAGGAGGATTTTTTTTTCTCCTGTAGCAAATTGGATCATGCTTTGCTGGGGTTTTTCCACTTTCCTCTGGATCAACTGTGGGTATAGGATTGTGTATATGGGATTGCATGATTTATTTATTTTTTCTTATTGGTTGAACTAGATGAACTTGTGTCTTTTTTCAACCTATGTAAACGCCATGCGTGTCTTGGTTCTTGGCACTATGTCCACTTATATAGTTTGTGAGTACATTTGCTTTTATTCATCAATAAACGGTGTATTATGGTAATGTTTTTAGCTGGTGTGCTGCTCCATTCTTTTGTAGTGCTGTACATGAGGGGTTAACCATAGTCCCCGGAGAGCTGCAAAGCTTGTGAGCACTGGAACCATAAACAAGAAGCGAGCCAGTTAGACCCTTTCAGTGCAGGAGATGTCAAAAAGCTGTGTTCTGTATGTACTGTATATGCCGCCATCGCTATAGGAGAACAATGAAGGGCAGTTGGTGCCCATGCAAATAGCTAAGGTCAACATTGGCCATTGGACCACTATATAGAGGTCGCACATACAGATCATGGTGGAGTCATCAGAAACCGAGGAGAACCCAATACAACTATGAGGAGAAAAGGGAGATGCCAAAGCTATGCTCACCCCCAGGTTCATAACCACCATTGCTCAAGCTTTATACATCCCTAGCCAAATCTGTATGAAAGTTCTGTAAAAAAAGATTTTCTCAACTCTGGAATTGCCAATATCTAAATATTCACCATATTACTCAGAAAAAGACCCCCGAGTCCCTGAAACGAGTACAATACAAACATTTTCTGCTGGGCACAATGAATACATCACAAGCCCGCTAGCATAAAGGCACAAGACAGGTAATGAATACTATTTGCAAAGCCGATTCTGCTTTCATCTCTATTAGTTCTCAAGCAGGCTCCTTAGCCGGCTTTGTATCAACCAAGCTGTTACGATACGACTCCCTGCAACTGTACGCCGCATATCAGTTTACAAAATCATGTTATCAAGCCAATTTCAGGCTGAGGATCGGATCAAGCCTGAAGGCCGACGTTTAGATACCCGTGAACGATAAAATTTCCCCCTATTTATCTTCCATTACCACCTCAGTGAATTCATCCCTTTATATTCCGTTATAAATTTGACTGACAGGAAAAAAACTGCTTCCCATTGGCACGGTGTAGACAAAAAAGACCTGAACGCTGAAAACAAGATAAAAAAAAAATGAAATGTTTCTAGACAATGCCATGCATGAAAAATAATTCCTGGGCCATCTTCCTACCCAGGCCTGATTTTTGCTTGAGAGATTTCACCATGCCTGATTAGCTCTGAACAGAGACAAGAGTTGCATGCATGTCTTCCTTAGAGATGGAAGATTGTTATGAACTGACATGGCTCCTTTAGATAAAAAAAAAAAACCCTTAGAAAAGAGAGAGTGAGTCCCTCAATCAAGGGACGGTACACGCCTCTGAATGAGAAGTGACAAAACTGGAGGGAGAGTGTTGAAGGTCGTGCCGGCGAGTTTCTAGGCCCTCTTTGCCACGGTAAAGTTTGGACGCAGAGAGCAATTTAATTGATAGGTCTTTCTCCTTGATTTAGCCTGTGGAATTTAAATGCCCGGCTTCTACGATTCCCAAGGATTTTCTTGGCGGGGGGTGAGACCTAGTTCACACGGGAGACACAGAAAACAGGGCCAGATGTTCAATGGTTCGTTTGGGGGCTTCACCAACCTTACATCATGGCGGAAATTTAGGAATTACAATACAATAAGAACTACAGCAAGGTTAAAGGCACTGATTCTTCACTGATGTAATGGAACGGCTTTTTTTTTTTTCCATTCCAGCTCACATCAAATAGCGTATTGATTAACTAAACTGGCCATGAAATTTCATTAGAATCATATGCAGGTTTAAATCAATTTGGACATCAGCTTTGCTTGGCGGCAAATTGCTCCCATTACCCAAAATAGAAACAATTAAATAATTAATTAAAACACAAAAATAGGAGACTATAAAAAGGATGTCAATGAAGGGTCAGTCCACCCAAGACAGATTTTTTTTTTTTTTACTTGGTGGCATTTGCTGGGGAGTCCCAACTTTAGGTTGGCTGCCCCCCTCCCACACATCTTGCATTCAATCTTCCACATTGAGTGATGCTGGTGCCATTCAACCCAAAGGACTAAAGACATCTTGTGGTGAAAAAGTAGTACTGCAGTGGGGTGCTCTTTACTGAAGAGGAGGAGTATTGCTGCCCCTGTTTTTATATTGATAAAATAGATCTATTTTAATTTTTAATTTTTTTTTTTTTTTTTATTGTTCTCCCACTTTTTTATGCTTGTGCCCAACCTTTTATTATGTTTTTTTAGGATTACTGAGGTCTGGAGCCATGCAACACCTGACATAGATATTACATATAATTACATATAGTACTCCTGCGTTTTTGATTTTCTCTAGAAGTGCGGCTGCCTTTCATGACCTCTCCAAAAAAAAAAAAACTAGTTTTCCATACTCTCGCAGTCACTGACAAGGAAAGCCAGAACCTTTGCTCTACATCCTGTCTCTTTTGGCATAGTTTTCTTTTGAAGGTAGCATGGTGAAGGCCACAGAATCAGCATAACAGCAAGGTAACTGTATCATCAGTGAGAGAGGGGGGAGTTGAAGTTTTAAATGTAAATAGATGATGATCTTTAGATACACTGTATTGTCAAAAGTATTGGGACACCTGCCTTTACTCACGGTCATCCGCTCTAATTCATCCCAAAGGTGTTCTATCGGGTTGAGCTCAGGACTCTGTGCAGGCCAGTCAAGTACCTCAACCCCAAACTCACTCATCCATGTCTTTAGGGACCTTGCTTTGTGTACTGGTGCGCAGTCATGTTGGGACAGGAAGGGGCCATCTCCAAACTGTTCCCACAAAGTTGGGAGCATGAAATTGTCCAAAATGTCTTGGTATGCTGATGGCTTAAGAGCTCCCTTCACTGGAACTAAAGGGTCAAGCCCAACACATGAAAAACAAACCCACACCATAATCCCCCCTCCACCAAATGATTTGGACCAGTTCCCAAAGCAAGGTCCATAAAGACATGGATGAGCGAGTTTGGTTTGGAGGAACTTGGCTGGCCTCACCTTAACCTGTGAAGACTGTGAGCCAGGCCTTCTCATCCAACATCAGTGCCTGACCCCACTTGGAAGTTTTCACAAGAAAGATTATTAGTGTTATACAGAATTTATATATCACCAACAATATGTGCAGCTCTTGACGTTTTTGATTCAAGTTCAGTTTACTGGAAAGGGCATATTGAATTCCTTGCAGAATCAACGGGAATTTTATGTGTAGCTGAAAATGCTCTCTTCACTGAAAACATAAAAATGAATACAGCCACATTTACAGTGGAAGGCCAGTCTCTAAGTCTATAACTGCTTCCACCCCTTTTCTCAACGCTATTCTAACTACCATGTAAAAGGAAGATATTTATATCTACCCATTCTAAGGGCACTCCGGTCCGGTCATGTGATTGGCAACAGACGCCCATTAGTAAGCCTATGGGTGACGTCACCAATGGGTCATTCCGCTCTCTACTCTCCCCTGAAGCCAGCCATTGGCCATGTGACCAGACCATAGGTAAGTATAGGATTAGAATGGGTTGGGAGCAGATTTAGTCTTTAGTCTTAGTTAGAGCCTTCTACGTTAAGGACTGGTAAGCTACAATATACTACAATTCTGTTCTTGGGTTCAGTTATAACGCTACCTGTGGAAATGAAGACAATCACCTGTCTTGCTTCTACGATAAAAACCACAGACAGGCCCAAGCAATAAACATCCTACTGAACCGAGCAGTCACGTTCTAAGCATCCAACTACCCTATGAGATCTCCGTGTTGCCTTCAATGTGATCATGCCAAGTGACAGATGTGGAAAAGTACTCAAGGCTGCAGAGAACAACAAGCAGGCCTCTGGCAATTTATGAAGCCTTGCCTCTTCTGCATTCTGCTTGTAGTCTTGTCTATTCTTTAGAAGAAAAAAAAAAAGCATCACAGTCTAACATGGAATTATCACTAAAATTAACAAACTATGCCATAATCCAGTTTCTTCTTTCCCCTACTCGCCATCAATTTTGTTTTTCCTTCAAAAACCGCGGGAGAGCTGATCAAGTTTGGCAAAGCGCTATTAATGTCATCATTAGGTCCATATCCCACAGCACGCTGTGCTGATTAGTGTGTATTTAATCACTTCGATGTGTATTAAAATTAGCAGCGTTCCATTAGCCTGGATCGCAGGTAATTCTTGATACATGTAGGCTATTTTTATCCCTAGAGATCACTACTGATAACAGGACATATGACAGCTTCCTCTGCCTGTATAATTAGGGAGCAAACTAGCAATCAAAGCAATATGGCATGTACAGGCCTGTACCTTCCCATTCCATTATTATTAAACCAAGGCAAAAAAGAATATTTATCATATTTCACTGACTGTACTGATATTTTTGCTTCTGTGTGCATGCTACCGCCATGGAATTTTCACATGTAAATAGCTTCAGGTATAGAAAGTCCACTCCCACACATGTATTCAATCATCTGATGACACCGTGTTGGAAGTTGGAACTATTGACCGGCTAAAAGAAAACGGGGACTCGAAGGATTACGCTGTGTGCTATTCTAGGTATAGTCTCCTAATAGGTAGTATTGTAGGGTGTTTCTGGAGACCGGTAAATTACGATATTTAGTATCCTTTATTTTAGCTCAGTGTTGTAGATGTCCTGCAGCCACTTCATCTCTACATGCCTTCAAGTTTCATGGTCTCAGGTTGGGTTTCCTTAGGTCCACTTCAAACTTTGTGTAGCAGGAACTCGTGCTCAAGGTTATACATGGGTAATTTTTATGCGTGTGTTGCTCATAGGGCAGTTCATTCTCTTCGATCTTCTGCCCTGTGCGCGTTTGGCGTGGCAAAAAAGAGCTGAGGGACCAAATGTTGGCACGAACCTAGGCACATTTTTATATGCATATAGGTTTTAGGTGCCTTTAAGGATGAATGGCACCCAAATGAGTGTCTTGCCGCAATTTTAATGCAACGTGGAATCGCAGTGCGGACAGGGCGTGATAGTCACAACAGTGGACTATCCTTGTATAACAGATTTGAAATGGCCTTTCCACTGGAGGCCTGTATAGGGTTGCCACCATATAATAGAAAATGCCTAAATTATTAAAGTTGTAGAATCAAAAAGATATTAAAACTCAAATAGCAGGTACCCATTCCCACTCAGCTCCCCCCTTCCTGCCCGCAGCTTCCTGAGACTGGATTATAATATCAATAGCTCCAAGCCGGAGGTCTCTGCGTGTTCTAGGAAGATCTCTCTGCACTCTTTGGTGTTGAAAGGTGAGGAGATTAATGCGGTAGTAAACCGCTGAAAAAAAAAGCTCTGCAGGACAATGGCATAATGTGCTAGTATGTATGAAATGCTCACCTTAGAATGAAGGGATGCCCGGTTACCACTGAGAGGGCTGACATCTGCTCCCGTCCTTTCTTCTGGGATCACAGGCTCCAGCACTGTAAGCCACGATGACGTCATTACCGCACAAGCAAGAGTCTCCAACAGTCCGGCACGGTATGCCCTTCAGAGCGCATGCACTGATGTCAGTGGCTGCATGCAGAGTGAATGTTCCAAACAGTGCATGTTTAGGAGATATTCATTTTACCTACAGGTATAGGTTTATCTGTAGGTATAAATTACGGAGAAGCATTCATCTTCTCTGCCCGGGGTTCTTGGCTCTTGATTGGACAGATTAATAGCAGCGCAGCCATTGGCTTCCACTGATGTCAATCATATCCAATGACACGGGGCAACGGGGGGCGGGGCTGAGTCTTGCATTCTGCATCTATGGATGCAAATGTAGGACTCAGGAGTGCACCCGCAAGGTAACCCCCCAGGAGAACGCTTCTCCTAGGGGGTAATATTATGTGGGGGGGAGCTGATAGCCACCAGGGGACCCCAAAAGAAGATGATCAGGGCCACTCTGTGCAAAACTAAACTACAAATGGAGGTATAAAAAAACAAAAAACAAAAACAAAGGAAAGCATTTTCAATCAATTTAAGGGCTGGTTCACACCAAAAGCAGTCCGGGGGCATATTTTTATTCTGCATCAAAAGTGCATGGACAATGCATAAAATGTATTCCAATGGCACTAGTTCACCCCCGTGCAGTGGGTTCCAGTGCAGTCAATAATAGAAAACATTGCATTTTTTTTCCGGTGTGGAACACATCTGGAATGCGGCAAAAAATGCATCAAAAACATGCTGGAATGCAGATTTATTCAATGTAAATGGAAGGGACCCCCCCCCCCCACTGGAACAAATCAAAAATGCCAGAATGCATCAAAAACCCTCATGTAGAAATGCAGAAATTGTAACATGAACCAGCCCTAAATATAAGTTCTGAGCGTTTGTCTTTCTATGTGCACAGTAACTGATGGTCCAATAAACAAACTATTAAAATCTGGAGATCTGAAAAACCCCCAAAAAACTCAGCCAAAAAAAATAAATAAAAAAAACAGAAAACAAAATGTCATCAACTCAGGAAAACCACCCATGTTTTGTAGAAAGAATTTTAATATCAGAACATAAATACACATAAATGGCGCCAGGGGGACTTCAAAAACCACTAGATTCATAATTGAATTCATACAAATAAGTGGGAATGTTAGGGGATATGAGGACAACCTCGACAGTCTATCTACAGAAAACCATGTCCCTAGGACGGAGAATGAACAGCAGAGCACGCAAAGGAAGCTTACATCGTGCTGTATCGCTCACAGCCCACATCCGGACTGTCCCAGTCACCGCAACTGGCAATGCTTACAACCCTGATCTACCCTCCATATGCTCCTTGGCTGCATCTCTAACATGTTGGCTCAGATTTCTGTTGTCAGTTCTAGAATCTGGTCTACAAAACTTTCTCTGGCACGACTTCACTTATATGACCTTGATTCTTTCAAAGGTGCCATGGAAAATCTAACTCAACTCAACATTAGTTTGAAATAAATATTAACTGGGTAAAATGTACATCATTAAAATGAAACAGAACCCTCTGCTAGGTTGTAGAAGAGGTTGATCTGCATTGTCTTGGCTTTCTTAAATGTCAGGACTCCTAGAGCTGGCAACCGCATGCAGTAGGCTTCTCTGTAAAAATGTTCTCCAGCTAAATGGAGCTCCAGCCAAAACCAAAACCACTTGGGCACCCATTTTTTCTTCTGCCTTATAGAAACGATAAAGGCCTTGACAAATGAGTCTGAAAAGGGAACTATCTGTGCTGTCCAAAACAACTGGAATTATGATTTAATGTTTTTAATTCAGTTTGGCAATGAAAGGGCAACCAACTGAGTTTTTTGTAAGGGAGGAGATGCTAAGGGCAATTAAGGCAGTTCTTCTTTGAAAAATGTTCTATTACTGAATAAATATTATATATACTCAAGCATACATAATCCATCACACAAGTTTCTGTCAACGGAGCTTACAGTCTAATGCCCTTAACGGAGACAGTCATGCATACAAGCGCTTGTTTTTGACTTGACTTCTGGTAGATATTGGTTTCTAGTGCTAAAGGACACATTTTGGCTTGCCGGCATGTTCAACATTCAAATGGCTATTTTGGATCATATATATCCAGAGAATAGAATGAAACCGTTTCTTTTTTTTTTCACTTTTATTTGGAGCTCTGTCAATTTTTCCCTTTACATATGGCACAGCTTGATCAAGTTGAGGCCTACCTTTTTAGTCAAACTGCTCCATGGGCCTACTGTCTAATCATTTTTAATGTTTATTTTCTTTCTTTGCAAAGCATTTTGTATATATGCTATATACATGCTCTGTTTGCAAATCACACCTGGCTTTCCAACAAGAAAGCCCAGCACCTACACATTTTTAACTGTCTGATAGCATAGGAAAGTACACAATGCGTGCTCTTCTTCCTAATGGATTTAAACTTGCTAAATAAAGTAAAGTAGAAGTGAAATAATGGTGTTTAGATGAATCTATGCATATATTAGTTGCTGACACTACTCCTATATACTCAGGTCAACAGATATAGGTATATAACAAGTGCAGCACTCTCAAACCCAAAACTAAAATAACCAAAAAATAATAATTAAAAATAATCCTATGAATCACCAAGATCTTTCCCTCAATGTCTTCCATTCAAGTACTAACCAGGCCTCACAACCCTGAATGTGCCCGATCTTGGAAGCCAAACAGGGTTGGGCCTGATTAATACATGGACAGGAATCATTGAGGGCAGTGGCGGCTGGTGATCCATTTTGGGGGGGTGCGGCAAACAACCCCCCCTTCCCCATGAGGTCCACACTTACCCCATTCAGTTTGTGGGTGGCTTGGGCAGCTTCCCCTCCAAGCCAATCCGGTGGGAAGAATCACTGCCTGTCCTGATTGGCCGGGAGGAGGAGCAGGAAGACAATAGCCAATGATGATTCACTAATGTCGCAAGTGGGTGGGCTCGGGGAGCGCAGTGCTCTGCGCCTCAAGCCCAACCTTTTTGAAACCAATTAGAGCTTCATGACCTAGTCATGTGCTTAAAAAAAAAACTTGCAGAAATCTAAGTGTACAGCACCCTTATGGAGATTCGTGGGGCGGCACCCCTGTGCCCGTTATGGACCGGCTGATTGAGGCTATGATCTTGGTGATTCATAGGATTATTTTTTAATATCATTTTAGTTTTGGGTTTGTGAGTGCTGCAATTGTTAACATAAATAAATTAAACAAACTATTCACAGCATAGTAGCATGTGTAGGTAAAGTATACAGCAATTCGGTGCTCTGCACCCTTACACTGTAGTGCTGTATAGACATTTATTCAAGAGGGCAAAATACAACATGCCACTGTAAAGGTTTAATCAACACTGGGTCGATGATATTGAAAAATTAAAATTTTTCACTTGCTATAGATGCTGGCCACTAACTTAATTAGTAGCTAATTAGGGCAATTTAATCCTGCTCCTTTTAATGAGCTTTAAAACAAAATTGTTCTTTAATTTCACTGTCCAAATGATTAAAAAACCGTAAGACATTATCATAAATCACTTCAATGTCACCTGTCAAATAAGACATTTTGGATGGATTTCCATTCTAATTTTTATCAGTTGGTCAGTTGATACCAAATAACATTTGTGCATGAAAAAGGAAGCAACAAAATTGCCAACGTACATCTTCCTTCAATGACACAGACCTCATAAGCAATTTGCTCCTTGATCCATTAAGGGAAGCATCAGGTAGGAGGAAGTATGTGATGTGTGCAGGCCTAATCGGGCTAAAGCAGGAGAGGCAGTGACATCTATCTAGGTAAGCTCTGATGGGAGATTATGCAGAATGGACTCCTGCAGTGGGGAAGCAGTGACCGAGTCTGGATGGGTGATAATATCTTGTTAGGGTGACAAAAAATTTAATGAAGCTCAAGATCCACTTTAGACACCTTACTGGCTGTGATGTCTGGCAGAGGTATATTAATCCTGAAGGTGGCTGAACACGAGGACAAATCTTTTGACAGATACGGGTTTACATAAGTGTATTTTACCCACATATAGGTAATGGTTCGGTTGAAGTTCAGCTTTAAAGCCAAACTCTGATATAAAACTCAACTCCCTCCCCACCACCTTCTGACTGCTGGGAAGAAATTATCCAGAGCTTTTTCTAGGTGTCCACATTATTACCTGAGTGACGTGGACAACTCCAAATGGCTGGGCAGCAAGGGTGGTCCTCTATAGTTTCCAAAAAAAAAAAAAAACTGATGTGAACCTGAGAAGAGTACCAGCAGATGAGGGTAGGATGCTGGACTAGTGGTGCACGAAGGGGAAAATGGTCTTAGTGTGGCACCTGAATGGGGAGGGGGGGACGGGACTCAGCTGACTATAACTGACTTCACAGGCTGAATGCTTGATAGGGTGGGTTACAAAGAGGTGGGAGGGAGTAATGGTAGGGACACTGTGCCCAGAATTAGCCTTTATTGTTTCAATGAGTAATGTCTATGTATAGCGTGCTTTCTGTTCCCATAGTTAAATTACCTACTTCCTAGGACACATCAAAGAGCTTCCTTCTAATCTTTACAGCCACATGGAAATCTCAAGGGACACATTCATTATTTTAACAAACAACCATTATGTTCTACTCTTTATTGTGCTCCTTAAATTGCCCAAGCCTTCTACCCTTGCAGCTTGTCATTAATCAAAATCTATGGTCATATATAATACCTTTAAAAAACAAAATGTCTATAATTATTGGTTACAATCCTCATCCATCAAATATCAATTATTCGCAAGCACCATGAAAATTGAAGCTTTGAGAACTGCAGCGGCCATTAAGATTCTTTGTTGAAAAATGCCTGTCAAGTGGTCTTAACATGTCAGGATCAGATCCTGGACATTCACCACTGTCACCTGCTGTAATCTGTGACCTTCCCGGGTCACGTCAAGACGACTTGATTACATGAAATTCCAACACGGACAGAAATAGTAGATAACACATCAACATTCTGACTGCCGTGAAGAAACATACAGTTGTAGTGATCACTTGAATGCAAATTATTATTAGAGATAGGCCATTGGAAATGTTTACATTTGAGAAAAAGTAATCAATGGAAAAAGTCTGTCATGCAGCATGTTATGAAAAGGAGAGAAGAGTAAAAAGGAAAGAAAAGAAAAGAGAAATAAATGAAGAAAGGGATCAGGAAAGGAAAAAGTGAGGCGAAAATTAAATGAAGGTGGGGGGAAGGTAGGGGAAGGGATGGGGCGCAAAGAGAGAAGGCAAGGGATGGGGCGCAAAGAGAGAAGGCAAGGGATGGGGCGCAAAGAGAGAAGGCAAGGGATGGGGCGCAAAGAGAGAAGGCAAGGGATGGGGCGCAAAGAGAGAAGGCAAGGGATGGGGCGCAAAGAGAGAAGGCTAGGGATGGGGCGCAAAGAGAGAAGGCTAGGGATGGGGCGCAAAGAGAGAAGGCTAGGGATGGGGCGGAAAGAGAGAAGGCTAGGGATGGGGCGGAAAGAGAGAAGGCTAGGGATGGGGCGGAAAGAGAGAAGGCTAGGGATGGGGCGGAAAGAGAGAAGGCTAGGGATGGGGCGGAAAGAGAGAAGGCTAGGGATGGGGCGCAAAGAGAGAAGGCTAGGGATGGGGCGGAAAGAGAGAAGGCTAGGGATGGGGCGGAAAGAGAGAAGGCTAGGGATGGGGCGGAAAGAGAGAAGGCTAGGGATGGGGCGGAAAGAGAGAAGGCTAGGGATGGGGCGGAAAGAGAGAAGGCTAGGGATGGGGCGGAAAGAGAGAAGGCTAGGGATGGGGCGGAAAGAGAGAAGGCTAGGGATGGGGCGGAAAGAGAGAAGGCAAGGGATGGGATGGGAAGAGAGAAGGCTATGGATGGGGCGGAAAGAGAGAAGGCAATGGATGGGGCGGAAAGAGAGAAGGCTAGGGATGGGATGGGAAGAGAAGGGATGGGATGAATAGAGAAGGCAATTGATGTGATGAAAAGAGAAGGCAGGGGATGAGAAGAGAAGGAAATAGATGGGAAGGCAAGGTAGGCAGGAAAAGGGTTGGGAAGGAGGAAGCAAATAAGGATGGGTCAGGGAATGATAGGGTGGTGTGTTAAAGAAAGACATGACCAGAGAAGGAAAGGGTTGGGGGGCGAGGGAAAGGATGGGAAGAGGAAGGATGGGGGTGAATGAATAGAAAGGTAAAGGAGAGAAGAGGGAAAAAAAGAAAGGAAGAAAAATTAAAGACAGATAGAAGAATAGGAAAGTCTAAGGAATCCAAGCAAAAGAGAAAAAAAAATACCCTTTGAACACAAGTGAGTAAGTGAATGAAGCCTATAGTGTGAAGATCTATGAAATTACATTTGGTACAAACCAGTTACAACTACATCAAGTTGGTTTTGTGACCTTATGAGAAAAAAGGCCTGCACCACGGAACATAAATTAAAATGAGATTACGACCAAGTGCAGCCACTGTATAATTACCAAGAGGGGAGTCCTACTGTATCCAGATAGCAAGGGGAAAAAAGGGTGGGGGGGGGGGGGGAGTGCCTGCAAACCACTGACACATCAACAGCTTGTGGTTAAAACATACATGATCCTAACAAACTGTTGGTTAAGCCGTGCTGGTAAAGTACGTGAAGGCAGAATAGAGGTGGATGTATTCAGCTTTCTGAAGCTGATGATGCATCATACACTAGTCTGTGTGCTCAAATATAATGGGAATTTAGCACATGTCGGAAATGAACTATCTCCTGCAAGCCATGTTAAAGGCACAATAAATAAACAGTGCAAATTATTTCTGCAACACCTGGGACAGAAGCAATACGTTCTCTACTGTAAAACAAAAACTCTCAGGTGGAAGCAGTGAGAAATAGACAATACAGACATGATAAGCAGATTTTAATGCCAGTCATGAGGCTGTCATATAAAATCATTACATTTATCGCACAACATCTGTCAGAAGCAGTAACCCAAGATCAAGGGCATATTTATTTCCTTTGGATACAAGGCGTGACTTGCAAACATTGTCAGGGCTTTAATCCTTCGGCGGCAATGAGCCAAGTGTTGTGTGTGTGCTGCTTGAACGTGAAAGCGTCATGAGTCATGCATCATGTCACTGTCCTGAATCCCGGACTAGTTCATGCACATCACAAAAGCTTCAATAGTACATATATATATATATATATATATATATATATATATATATATATATATATATATATATATATATATATATATATATATATACACACACATACACACACACACATATATATATTTTTTTCTTTTTTTTTTTATATAAATATAATACTATTTCTTTCCACTTCAATTTATTGATGATTTAATCATGTGTAATTAATATTTTTGAAATTTTTTACTAATAATAAATCTATTACATACAAAAAAATTGTTGTTTTTATTGAATTACAAAACAGAAAAAATAAAAATGTAATATATATATATTTATTTATTTTTTATTTTTATTCATTTATTTATTTTTTTGGGGGGGGGGGGGGGGGGTAATTCTTACACAATCTATTAAAATAATGACCCTTGGTACCGAAGCATTTTCTGATCTGCCATCTTGTTTGCAATGCAACCCCAAGTCAGTCTTCGCCTATATTTTAACCTGGTATCTATTTTCAGGGAAAGTTTCCTTAGGTTTGCTAGAATAACTGTATTCATTATGGAAATTGCAAATTGCCCTTATGTGGTGAGAAAACAAAATTCTAAAGAAACAAAAATATAGATCAAACCAAGTTACAAACAGTACATTGTTCCTTGTTATTGACGTTATGAGGATAGAAGCAGAAGGAAAAAGACATCAAGTTCTTACCTTGGGCTAGGTCCTGAAGGGTGAACTCTAGAGAGTATCGTAGAATGAAGTTGTTATTCCACACGTACAGCTGGTTATCCCTAGGGTTGTAATCCACTGCGGCGATGTATTGATACTGATTGGGGAAAGGAATATCAACAGGTTCTCCTCGGTTCAGCTTGGTGTTGAAGATGTAGTCGATTGCATTCTTTCCTGTTTCACTTTCATTGTCTTGATAGACGGACCGCACCACATAGAGGACCCCACAAATCATAAAGGCGTTTGAGGCTGCCCGCTTGTCATAGGAGGTTTCGAAGGTGGCCTCAAACCGGAGAGTGTAAGGATTTAACTGGCTGATAACAATCATTCCATTGTTTTGTTCCGTCGCATAGATCACCCACAAGCCGTTTTCATCAACGGCCAAGTCGATATCAGTTTTTCCACCCCATCGATAAGGGGATGTGTCGTGGTAATTGGCATAATTAATAATGGCCTCCCCACTCTTAATTCTAGTCCTCAAGTCAAACTTAACAATGTTTCTTGTCCTCTCCTTATTAAAAAACACGGCCCCATCGTAAACCACAAATCCCGTGCCATCCACTCGGTTGGGAAGTTTATAGGTTGTAGTCTGTCGGAAATTCTGAAAATCTTGCAAAGAGGCAAATTCCATTAACGTATCCGTACGGTACGGAGTCCAGGGCATAAAATAAATTTTATCTGCGGCTTGGAGGGGGTCTTTGCACCATGCACCTGCCTTCTGCTCTGCTTCATAAATATATGGAGAGTCCACCACTGTTTTCAACACCCCAGGGCAAACAAAAACTAGTAGAAAGTAGAAAGAGGATTATTTTACAAAAGACATACTAAACGTTTAGTTTCCCCCACTTCCAGCAGCAACAATATAAGTTGAAAAAAAATAAAAATAAATCTTAAAATGGAGGAGAGTGTACATTGACAGTGCCAAACTAAATATCTACTTGACTTACAACACAGTAAATTTTAGACATCAATTTTCTGGACATTAAAATAATTTGTCTAAGCCGAAAACCTGTTAGGCAATGAAAAACCACACACACAGTTCTTGTGAAGTTTAGATGTTTAGATGTAAGAAAGATGTGAATGGTTTTCCATTTGTACGTTTACAAATGAACATAGGCATTGAATAAAACTTGGGAAAGGAAACATAAAGCTGGAACATCTCTGAGAAAAAAAACACAACATTTTTACAGCAATTGGGAGCTGGAAGAACAAAAAACAAGAGAAGGAAAATAAAATAAATAACAAAATAACACAACTTGAGCAATGGATGAAACAAAGCAGGGAGGCCTGAAAATGTGGCATGCTAAGGGGATAGGAGTAAGGAAGCCAAGCAAAGTAATAAAAAAATGAAAATTGAAACAAAAAATTTTGGTAAAAAAAAAAGTAAAACAATTAGGGGAAAAGGAAGAGAGCAAGAAAACATTTCCCACAATAAAGGCATATACGGTGTCCCACCTATGTGACATATATATCACAACACTTTTTTTTTTATTTTATTTTTTTAATTAGCAGTCAACTTGTGTATAGGGTGTAGAAATGCAATCCTGCTGAATATAGAACTTCAGTGTTTAGGGATAAGGGGGGATCGAGAAGGTTAACATCCATATGGCACATAACAAGGAGCTGAGGGGGGTGGGATCGGGCTGTGTTATTTATTTACCTTTTTGCTCCACTTCTATTTTAAGCATTGGAAGAGAAAGTGAAAAAGGGGTGCAAGGAGAAAAAAGAGAGATTAACATGAATGGACCATTTACTCGGTAGTGCAATCAGTACACACACTAAAGAAGGGAACACAGCAAGAAATCCGCCATATTGGATAAAATGACGAGACTGGAACACCTAGTGAAAAAAAGTTGTTAAACAATCAACGGTGAATCATATGAGTGGATACCTCACAACCTTTCAATATGAAAAGGGTTGGTGGTGGGGGGCATGCACTAAAAAACAGGTTATTGACCCGACTGGTTTGTGAACAAAATTAGTTTAATGCTGGGCTCTGCTAATTGTGGAACCTATAATTTCCCCCGAGACACAAATGGCTGCCACAGAAAGTGTCTAGGCCAGTGATGGCAAACCTTGGCACTCCAGATGTTTTGGAACTACATTTCCCATGATGCTCAACCACACTGAAGAGTGCAGGAGCATTATGGGAAATGTAGTTCCAAAACATCTGGGGTGTCAAGGTTCGCCATCACTGGTCTAGGCCATCTCAAAAAAGTTGTGCTCACTAATCGGTTTTATAGGTTTCCGTGAGGCACAAAATGGCTACCTCAAGAAGTTACTCAATAAGGTGACACTATTTAAGAGGACAAAATGGTTGCTTCTTCTATATGATGACATTTTCACTTGTATATTGGGTAAAACATACAAAGCACCAAACACAAGTTCGCTTCTATACAAATATAATATTGTAAAAAAAAAAGGGTCATAAAAATGAACTGGTTCCATGGTAGCCAACCATATTTGCTTCAATTTAAAATCCTGCACTAGGAAAACTGTAAAATATGGTTGGTTGCCAATGATGACCATCCTACTCTGTGGTTCCTCGGTTTTCTCATAACCCTGCTCTTGTAAGGGTCTTCAAATTTTCCCAGAAGGTAAATCAATGGGTGCCAAGCCTTGGAATGATGTAATCCAGGGCTGGATAGTGTTGACATATCAAGAACATATCTGAAAAGCCTTTCTAAGGCAACTCAAAATAAAAACAATAATATGACACATTAATAAGTCATATTTATGCTCCCTAGATAAAAAGAACTTCAGGCTACACACCAAGAATTTGGACTTGTGGGGTTAGTCCTAAAAAACTATTTAGCAAGGAAGGCTGCACATACATTTTCCAACTTTGGAAGCATTCGCTATCTATTCCTAAACTTATACACTTCTCTTGTATTTATGTTTATGGTCAAATAAAAATTGCAAAACTAGAGCTTAACTATAGTATAATGCCTAAATCAAGTAATTCTCTAATGGTTCTCTTATCTTATTGGCAGGTTGGGGATAAGGCTAACATATCTGCCACTGCTAACCCTTGCCAGAATCAGCAGCTCTGATATGCAAGGTTGGTGCCTCTCTTGACTGTAATGGAATATCATACTTTCCTTTCAAAATGTTATTGATGTCATAGAAATCAGCCCATATCTATATAAAGTTAAAGTTTCAGGCAACTGTTCAACAAAGCAGTGAATTACGCAGAGCGTTCCCACACTCTGTGGTACTGAAATCAGAACTGATACAGGTTTTCAGTAATCCACAGAGGTCATAGAACACACAGACCACCTCACAGGGTAATTGGTGTGCACCTCCTGAAACCTGTACTCTAACTGCTTTACCAACTGGATTCAAGCGTATAAAGCAGGTTTTACTTTGATGGGTGGCTATGAGAAACAACTAGTACTGATAATTTTTATCACTCTGTGAAAGGCATCAAGGATGATGTTCAAGCATCACCGATCAAAAGTTTAGACTGTTCATCAGAATTTTCTCCTGCTGTTAAGGAGCGGGCCGGGAAGCAGGCCGCTGCTACTTTAACAACTGATGAGTCATCAGCTGTCAGCGGACTTCCCTGCTGACAACTTATAGAAAAAAATGGCGTGGGTCCCCCAGTCCATACCAGGCCCTTCAGGCCCACTCCATTTTTTTTTCTCCTTTTTTTTTTTAAATAGCCAGGTGGTGGCAGTTGCAACCTCAAATCAATTTAAATGCAATTCAACACCCTTTTTTTCTTTGGAAATTTCATTTTTGCTGCAGCAGGTTCTATACATGATAAAGGATTTTCCATTTTTATTTTTTCAATTTAAGCATCATTAAAATCACTGCTCCTTTAAAACTAATGTTTTATTTTGCATTGATACACATCCCCCAGGGCAGTACCCAAACCCCTATACTCTTTTTATGGCCAATTACTTGCATATAAGGCTTTAAAATGGGGACTTATGATTTCTCACATTTGGCTCCTATAGACTAAATGAAGTTTGTAGTTTGTGGGAAAACATTTCCTCTGTTCGGGCGTTCTACTGCAAACCAAACAGGGGGGTGTTTGGCCCATCTCTAATCACCAGTAACTTGCAGATTACAGGAAATATGAAGAAGAAAGGTGCACTACAGTTATACTTCAATCAACAACCTAAAGACAACTCCCCATTATGGTACACCAAACTACAGAATGTTCCCAAAGATGCAGCACTATAGAATTGTTTACAATTCCAAACTGGAAAAAAAAACTTTTTTAAGCAAAGTATCTCCATAGTGCTTATAATGATAGAAGAATAAAGAGAGGGGCCCTTAAACAGTGTTTTTTAAACAGTTTTTCATTTTTTTTTATTGCTATGCAAACTTTCTGCTGTCTAAGCAACTTATATTTGGTTACTAATCTCCAGAAAACGATCAATTTGTTTAAACAAGAAAGCCTCCTTGAACTTCTTTGTGTTAAAGGAAAAAAAAAAGTTGTTAAAAAATGCGTTGAGTATATGCAAATTAGATTTTGCAAAAAATGTGCATGCTGCTTCACGAACAATAAAAAAATGGGCACAAAATTAGCAAGTTGAGTATTACACCTTCGAAGAAAGCAGAAGCTATACACTAAAAGCTTTTGTGTACTCTTCCTAAAATGTCTACCTCATTCACACAGCACTCTGAGAACTGGTCTGATGTTCACCTTGAAATTGACGCTGGCCCTTAAAACATCACCAGCTGGGAATTGACTGCTCAAAGTATACCAGTCATGGCTGAGCTTGGTCAATAACCTGAATACTTATACTTAAATTATTACAGCAGACAAAAGATTTATATTTCTTCTACTTATTATATTTCTACAGCAAACAAAGTTCTGACACTCTTTGCCCTATCGCCTCCTAAGTGTGCATAGCATTAAATAAAGCTTGAAAATGTCTGAATTCTTGTTAACTATTCTTGGACAAGAGCTCCAAGGAGCACTCTGAGTTTTACAAAGGAGTTTTAGCCAACAAGGCAGTTCATCTTTCCTCACCCCAACTAATGAGCTTTGATATTTTCAAAGTGAGAGTTGAAAATGAAAAAAGGATTAAGATTGTCTGCTACAGAAACCCTGAAGGGCAGCCGGTAGGCAATGTCTCGCCTCCTTGTTCTTCCTCGCTCTCATAAGAACTATTGACCTTATCCCAGGTAGGAAGAGCAAAATACTTTTTTTGCTAATTATTCTTTCCTTATATGCCCAAAAATTTTCTAATTTTGGAGTCAAATGGGGAAGGCTTAGAGCTTCTATTTTTTTATTGCCAAAACACCTTTGGGGAAATTTAATCGAGTATGAAGTATGATTTATTTTTTTTGTTATTTGCCCAATATACTTACCTAGGTGGATGCAGCATTGGAGCGATGCAGCATCTGCACTGAGAACCGAGCCACCGAACAACGCCAATGGCATGATTCTTTCGGCTCCCCGAGTGGAGAGCTGCTGACTGACAGGCTTCTGCTCCTCCAGGCTCATTGGAGTGCTGGAGGATGGGGAGAAGCTGTCTCATAGGGATGGGGAGCAGCTGTCTCAGTCTCTGAGTGGCTCGCTGAGAGGCTGAGACAGGCATCAGTCCAGGCACCTAGTGGATCCAAACTTCATTGTCACGATGATGCAGTACTTGGACTGATTCCAGTGACGTCAGCAGAGAGCGGACTTCAGACCGCCCTCTGCTGACATCACAGGAGTGCAAAACAAATTGCACTCCTGTGACCCGTAGGAGAAGCCTAGCCAAACGAGCTCAAGCTGGACTTCTCCTTTAATGAAACCCATCAGCTATTTTAAATGTCCTGGCTATGAAGCAACACTGCAAGATGGCTTCTGTTGCCTTCATTTACCAGAAAGCCCCACTCTGTGTGCTTCTCTGAAACTAGTTTCACTTTGTTACTCAGGGACTTCTGCATTTAGCCCTGTCAACTTCTATTTCCTAATTCATTGCTGATGCCCTAATGGTGACTGAGGTGCTCCCATTGGCCAGAGAAATTACAGCTGGTGAAGTTCTGTAATTAAGGCAGGCCCCTAATACAGTGAAATTTAGGAGTAGCACAGTGGCTTAGTGATTCAGTATTTATGCCTGAAGTACTTGGGTACTCAGTTTGAAACCCAGTCAGGACACTACCTGCATGGAGTTTGCATATTCTCCCTGTGTGTGGGCTCTCTCTGGGTACTTCAGTTTCCTCTAACCCTCCGAAGAGATTCTGATAGGTTAACTGGCTCTTGCCTAAATTGGACTTGGTATGTGTCTGTGTGCATGTGTACATAAGAGATAGGGTTCTCAGATTGTAAGTACCTTGGGAATAGGGACCGATCTGAATGCACATCAAGATCCTTGGAGGCAGGAAATTATGTGAATGTACATTTCTTGAGGACAGGGACCAATGTGAATTTACAGTAACTTCTTGGGGACAGAGACTAATGTGACTGTACAGTAAACTTGACAGGGAATGTGAATGTACAGTAAACTCCATGGGGACAGAGACTAATGTGAATGTACAGTAAGCTCCTTGGGCACAGGGAATGTAAATGTACAGTAAACCGCTTGGGGACACAGACTAATGTGAATGTACAGCAAGTTCCTTGGGGACAGGGAATAATGTAAACGTACAATAAACTCCTTGGGGACAGGGAATAATGTGAATGTACAGTAAACTCCTTGGGGACAGACTAATGTGAATGTACAGTAAGCTCCTTGGGGGTGGAGACTAATGTGAATATATTAGACTGTTTGAGGGTGGGGACTGTGGATGTGAATACACATTAAGCACCTTGGAGGCAGAACCTGATTGTGAGTGCACAGTAAGCTCCTTGGGGGGAAGGGGTTGCTGTAAATGTACAGTATGTAAAGCGCTGAGTAAATGGTCGGCCTGTAATAAATAGTACTAAAATTAAAATCAGAGGCAAACAGAACCATAATACAATTATAAGGCATCTTTTGATAGCTTCTCTTAGGACCTTGGAAGACAGATTCAATCTGAACTCCATCAGACTAAGATGCAGTTACCTTGTCCTTGTCTGAGATTTTGCTGAACGCAACCAGAATTTAGGCTGATGTTGAAGTATGAAAAAAATGTTAACTGATCAAATTTAATAGGAAAATGCATTGTATTCCAAACTAACTCCCACTGGCAGCGGAGTTTTGACTTAAAAAAAAATGTAAATGCATATTCCCTGTCACAATATTACTTGTATGAAACGAATGCCAGTGTTAACGCGTTCAAAATATTATGATAAGGGTTGTGTGCGGGTGAGATTGATTGAAAGGCTTGCAGCCTTGCCCCTTGCAAGATTCTCAGTTAAGGATTTTGAGATAAAAATGGCTGTTCAGGCTTCATCTAAAGAGACGGGGGAAGCGGCTTTTGGCTGACAGCAGAAAGAATGAGAATTTGGAGGAGAGACAGAGGCACCCGGCAGAAATGGCCTACATTGTGTGTGCCGACAAGGGGACACCACTTGTTCTCATTATCCTGACATTGGATGTGTGGCCTGCAAAAGGCTTACTCAGCACAATCCAAAGGCAATTTGTTTTCCAAAGCCTAAAGTGAACCTGTGCTTCACCTATGCAGAATAAGCAACAGGTTTAGTTAAAGAAGATCTGAACAGAGAACAAAAATATAATATCCTGCAGCCTACAAGTCCTTGGAAGTGTTGGCTGCATTCATTTCTTTTTTATGTATTTTTCCCTAATAATTTCCATCTGCAAATCCTGCCAGTGGCACGTGTCTTGTCCCAGGGAGACACATACTCGCAGCACTGTATCCAGACGGAGCAGTGTTGTCACCTTAAGCTGCTCTCCTGATTTGGACTCCAAACATCCTCCTTGAACTCTACTATATTGGGAAAGGATGTTCTGCAGTCCATAAAGAGAACTGGGACAGCTGGTGACATTTGTTTTGAGATTTCAGTTCTGTGCACAGGAGGGATTTCAAGCAGAATAGTCAATTTAATGCAAACAGTACTTGGCTTTGAAACAGAAAAGTAATGCTGCATCTAAGGACTAGTAATGTTTGTTCTTGGGTTTAGATACACTTTAAAGCAGATATACACCTTGACTAGATGGTATTTAGTTTACCAAGGTACTGAGTATCTTAAAGTAGTATTAAAGTGGTTGTAAAGGCCCCCCCCCCCCACTTACCTGAGCCCCCTCTCAAACAAGTGATGTCCACAAGAGCCTTGCCTCTCCGGGGACTCTGCAGACTGACTTTTGGCAGCAGAGGAAGCCATTGGCTCCTGCTGTGGTCAATCACAACCAGTGAGCCAATCAGGATATGGAGGGGGCAGGACACAGAGCCCTGGCTCGGGAGGGCCCATTCTTGGGTGAACCCAGAGCAAGCTGGTTCGTGTGGGAGCACCCGGTGGGAGGGAGGAGCCAGGAGCGCCGGTGAGGGACCCAACAAGAGTAGGATCTGGGCTGCTCTGTGCAAAACCACTGCATAGAGCAGGTAAGTAAAGCATTACATATATAAAAAAAAACAAAAAAAAACATAAAAATGGTGACAACAGTGGACCATGCTTGCGCAATATGTGTCGGCATGGCTGCTTGTAGTATCCATCAGGGACTCTATTGACAAAGCAACAATGTAAGAGAGACAGCTGTCACCTTAAAACAGCAAGTGCCAGAACAAGGACCTCAGTGGCAGGATCAGCAGGCATTCGTTTAATGAAAGCTGCAAATAGAAATACATATTTTATATACGATCTGAAATCTCACAATGGCACATTCTCCTGCTCAAAAACATGGCTACGTAAAAAATGTTGCTTGATCTTGATTCAGAGAGGAAGGAATGTGAGATGCCCTGACTTGCGCCACTGCATGCAATGATAATCTCTCTGCCCTGTGAAGACTTTCGGTCAAGGGGGGAAATACCAGGCTTTAGCAGATAAAGATCTGTGGTTTAATTAAAAAATGTGGCTTCAGTTAATCATCAGAGAAGTGTTTGTTTCGCTGGGGATTTCCAGAAGGACAGCTGGACTGTCAGGCTAAGGGGATCTCCAGCACAGCTCACATTATAAATACAGCAAGGACATATTATTCCCAGTGATAAGCAAGTAGCAACAACTCTTACTGGCTTATTTGATAAAGCTGTACAAAGTGCAATAGTTATCTACAAAGTGCAGTAGCCCACAGCACCTGATATGAGCTGTATACTTGCTACACCATGGCTAAGTTGGCTGTACGAATGAGTTCTTACTGTTTCTAAAACCAAAATTAGTTTTTGTTTGAAGTATGGAAGGTTTATAACTACTGCAATTTTGTTTGTGTGTGTAGAAGGGGGAACTCACATCCAATTCGCAAGAGCAAGAGATTTTTTCTGGCTCTCTATGGAGCCGGTTCACATATCTCCACTGCGGCACCGGTTGGATTTGCACAGGAGTCCTGTGCGTCTTTTGGTCCTTTTCAGATGTGAATTAAGCCAAAAATATTGGGCTCAAATCGGACCCGAAACAGTGAACAGGACGCACCTGCTGTGAGCCGCAATGGCGTAAACCCAGCCTAAAAGCTATGACAAAAACTTGTACGGTCTCTAAGTAACATCCGTGCACACAAAGTAAAGCACATACTTTGCTCATCACCACTTGAGACAAACAGACAACTAGAATGACACAAAGCAATGATAGAGGGGTGCTGGAAACACAGGTTACCAAAATAAGGATAACCTCATTACTTGAGCCCAAGTGGCCTGTATTTGGCAGCCTTCCACAAAGATGGGAACCCCCAGTAGAAGGCAGTTATGCGAGCGAGAGAAATCCAAATGTAATAGACCATAGATAGGGCCAAATGAAAATCCTTAGGAGTCCAAAGTCTTTTATGTTCAACTAGTTACAAGTAGGGCAAAAAAGAGCCAATGCATCCTGGAGGCCACACAATTCCCCTGATGATTTTTTTAATTTTTTTATCTGGCGTTCTCTTTGACCCGTTACCTCTAGAATGTCATGGCAGTATTAACATTCCGTAGATAACGGTGTTGCCTACTGGATGCAAAAAATACTTTAAGAACCAGAATGCAGCAGATCTGAAATATGTTGCAATTTGGATGGAAAAAGGCACCTGATATTAGCAAAAAAATAAAAAATAAAAAAATACGAGTTAACAATGCCTTCCCACGTTAACCTCCAGAAAGCTCATTTATAATTGGTCCTAATGGATAAATGTACATCATTGCACTTTGCACTACTTAATAAAGATAATCTAAAAAAAAATTGCTAATGTGTTAAAAAGTAGAATTGTAAAGTGTGCCATATTTTATTATTTTGCACAAACCTGTTTCAGACCTACAGGACAATGAATCTTTTGTTCATTAAGCTGGTCGCTCCTGCCTTCCCAGTCAGGAATAAAACCTGCTCCAGTGATTATTGTAATGAGCCCAATTCATGACAGCTTGATGAATGCCCTACGATATTAACAAACCCTTGTATTCAATAGTTATTAACGTATGGAAGGTAGACGCTCGCATCCATAATAATGCTCGTGGAAAAATCCTGTGCTGGATCCATAAAAATGCAATAAAACAATTAAGGTTTGTCTACTTAGAGAAGCATTTATTTTAGCACTTTGACTGGAATATTAGGGTAAACAAACAGTATGAATGGTTAATCGATGCAGGGAATTTACAGAACGGTGTAACCATGAGACCCTTCAGTTGGAACGAGGCTTGCAAATGGTATGAACAAGTGAAATGTATACGGTGCACCTGTCACAAAGGCAGCCATTTTGTGAGGTATGACAAAATCCTGGTGGTTGTGTTAAAAGAAAACGTCATACAACTAAAAAGTGAAAGCAGCCATTTTGAAGGTGACATCAAATGTTCAATAGTTGACCTACATAAGTACAGTGGTGTGAAAAAGTGTTTGCCCCCTTCCTCATTTCCTGTTCCTTTGCATGTTTGTCACACTTAAGTGTTTCGGAACATCAAACCAATTTAAACAATAGTCAAGGACAACACAAGTAAACACAAAATGCAATTTGTAAATGAAGGTGTTTATTATTAAAGGTGAAAAAAAATCCAAACCATCATGGCCCTGTGTGAAAAAGTGATTGCCCCCCTTGTTAAAACATACTATAACTGTGGTTGTCCACACCTGAGTTCAATTTCTCTAGCCACACCCAGGCCTGATTATTGCCACACCTGTTCACAATCAAGGCATCACTTAAATAGGAGCTGCTTGACACAGTAAGGTCCACCAGAAGATCCTTAAAAGCTACACATCATGCCGAGACCCAAAGAAATTCAGGAACAATTGAGAAAGAAAGTAATTAAGATCTATCAGTCTGGAAAGGGTTATAAAGCCATTTCCAAAGCTTTGGGAATCCAGCGAACCACAGTGAGAGCCATTATCCACAAATGGCGAAGACATGGAACAGTGGTGAACCTTCCCAGGAGTGGCCGGCTGCCCAAAATTACCCCAAGAGCGCAGCGACGACTCATCCAAGAGGTCACAAAAGACCCCACAACAACGTCCAAGGAACTGCAGGCCTCACTTGCCTCAGTTAAGGTCAGTGTTCATGCCTCCACCATCAGGAAAAGACTGGGCAAAAATGGCCTGCATGGCAGAGTTCCAAGGAGAAAACCACTGCTGAGCAAAAAGAACATCAAAGCTCGTCTCAATTTCTCCACAACACATCTTGATGATCCCCAAGACTTTTGGGACAACATTCTGTGGACCGATGAGACAAAAGTGGAACTCTTTGGAAGGTGTGTGTCCAAGTATATCTGGCGTAGAAGGAACACTGCATTTCATAAAAAGAACATTATACCAACAGTAAAATATGGTGGTGGTAGTGTGATGGTCTGGGGCTGTTTTGCTGCTTCAGGACCTGGAAGACTTGCCATGATAAAAGGAACTATGAATTCTGCTGTCTACCAAGAGATCCTGAAGGAGAATGTCCGACCATCTGTTCGTGTACTCAAGCTGAAACGAACTTGGGTTCTGCAGCAGGACAATGATCCTAAACACACCAGCAAGTCCACCACCGAATGGCTGAAGAAAAACAAAATGAAGACTTTGGAGTGGCCTAGCCAAAGTCCTGACCTGAATCCTATTGAGATGTTGTGGTATGACCTTAAAAAGGCTGTTCATGCTCGAAAACCCTCTAATGTAACTGAATTAGGACAATTCTGCAAAGATGAGTGGGCCAAAATTCCTCCAGGACGCTGTAAAAGCCTCATTGCACATTATCGCAAACGCTTGGTTGCAGTTGTTGCTGCTAAGGGTGGCCCAACCAGTTATTAGGTTTAGGGGGCAATCACTTTTTCACACAGGGCCATGATGGTTTGGATTTTTTTTCACCTTTAATAATAAACACCTTCATTTACAAATTGCATTTTGTGTTTACTTGTGTTGTCCTTGACTATTGTTTAAATTGGTTTGATGTTCCGAAACACTTAAGTGTGACAAACATGCAAAGGAACAGGAAATGAGGAAGGGGGCAAACACTTTTTCACACCACTGTATATCTGAAGCTAAAACTTTTCTGCTTTTCATTTTTGATAAGAGTAGCGAGTTGTTAAAGCCACCGTCAGTTTTTTTCCCCCAACTGGGGGAAATTTCCTTTTCATACACACCAAGTGGAAGGCTATCTCCTTATAACGATAATACGTATCCCCTTTGCTGTCTATCCTTGTTCTGGTGACAACTAAAAAAAATTATCTTATGGTTATTCTCATATTTCTGTCCAAGTAACAAGGGCCACCAAGGGGATATAAAGGGAGAATCTCCCCTGCATAGTAATAGCATAGACACATAGTAATACAAGCCTGACAGAGGTTTCAACCATAACCTGCTCTATCCAAATCCTAAACAAAAGGTGGACTATTAATAAGCTTCATTTTTAGAACACAATAGTCCTCATTTAACCCATAGCGATAAATCAGATCCAAGCTGCCATTTCTCTAGTGCAGGTTAGAAAATGAAAGGAAGAATCTGACTTATGGCTATTGGAAAAACAGAAAGTTTAAGACATTGTCCCATATAAGAGGATCACTGACATCCTTGAGGCACACCATGGAGGCAGCCATTTTGAACAAGGAAGTACTACTTATGAGGATGTAACCTTGTGGCTATGAAAAGATGTTTACTGTCCCCAGTAAATTCATGGCATCCTTGTATAAATTTGTCTCCCAGCAAAATGGCTACCTACAGAGTTTGTAGGCTTGAGCAAGTCTTAAAGGAGATGTCCGCTTTCTGGATTGCCTCACCAGATCTATAGAAACCATTCTATAGAAATATTTTACCTAAAATTCTTTGAATCTGTTTTGATTTTTGTTTTTAAACCAAGCTACAAGAGGTTTTAAACATTTTACATGATACAACTTAGAAGTTCATGTTGTGACAAGAGCGGGCTATGCCCTTTTGTGGGTCCTTTAATATTACAGGATGTCAAAGGAAGAAGATGACACAATGTCAAGTGCTCCAAGGCATTCCTAACAAAGTAATTACTGTTACAGCTGGATTAGCTGCTGCCTTCTATAGCTATAAGACACAAATAGATAGCATGTAGGTGGTAGGTGGACATCCCTTTCAAGAGGTGACTAAAGACTCACATCTATACCACATTATTGCACATACATGCGTTATATAATTAAATTAACACAAGGATAAACTCCGTGCATAAGGAATCCTGTGTACAGCCACTAGGGGAAAAAAAAACGAACATCTTGCTTGCTAAAATAAAATTAGATGTGAATGTTAATAGTCAATTGACAATTTTTAAGGAAGCATACAAACCTTCTCCATTGCTTGGAAATATACAATTTGCAGCCAAGTTGATATACCAAAGCAAACTCAAGTCTTTGCACAACTGCACAGAAGATCAACTAAACCCAATACTGAGTTCATTCTGGGCTACCAGTGCACAGGGCCAACCATTAGCTTCTTAAATTTCTCACAGACTCCAACGTTCAATTCTTCTTGCAGAAAGTGGTCTTTGCCCTGTAACAAAGTCACTGACACTTCCCTGCAGGTGGCAACCCCAAATATAAGATTACTATGTGATGCAGAAAGTCTATTAGGCATCTGCATACAGAAATTTGATAGAACAGTGGTGGTAATGTCCCTGGAGTCCGTGGGTGCTGTAATAAGCCATTTATGGGACTATACCTACTAGTAGCCTTGTTAATTTTGAGTGCAGTTAGCGTACAGTATATGAAAAGCTCAAACTTATTTTTTTTTTCTAGTTTTAGGTACAGTAGAGAAGGGTTAAAATCTCCTCAGGTTATTTTTTTTGCTACCTTCATCAAGCCGATGAGAATTCCCTTTTCTTTGTCCTGGAGACACAATAGGAATTTTTTCCAAAAGTCATTTTCCCAAAACTGAATGAAACACCTCTCTGAGAGTTGCCACAGGAATATGTGTTCCCCATTGGTGTATTATCCTCCATCTCTTGAAGACAACTCAAATTTTTGGATTCCTGTCACTTTGTCTTTCATCAACAATAGTCACCAGGACTTTGACTTAAGGGTCCAACCATTCTCTACTCTCCAAAACTGAAAAACATGCCTTTACATACACCATTTTTAATTTAGTGATTGATGCCTGCCATGGCATTTGCTTGTCTTCTTACAGAAACAACAGATGCTTAGCGGTCTTTAGCATCAATATGTAGACTTGGATAATTTTGCAGCAAGCAGAGTAGAAAATGCTGAGCTACACTCTCTTTCTAGGCTAGTGACGACAAGGAGTGCACTCACAGGATCAGACAGAGCCAAGCAACTAGCATTTTAATAAGGTGGTCAGCCTTGGAAGCCCGTGTTTCTCTTTGCCTTTGTCTGGCTCTTGGGGCAGTATTCCTTCCACTGACACCAATGATGGGGCACTAGTCCTTTCACCGATACCAATGATGGGGCATGGCTACCGACCCCAGAACATTTTCTATTCCTACTGGCCATAGTCCTGCCCCTCAAATGTCTGAAAGAAAACCCTTTTTTTTTTTAGAAATTTGGAGACCCCTGCTCCAAGGCAAGGACATTAGGTATACACTCCAATGGAATACACTTATAAGGTGATACACTCCAATGGAATACTGCCCCTGGTGCTAAGAATAACCACCACCAATAAAAGCTCAAGAGGTTCCAAAAAAAAAAAAAAAAAAAAAAAGAGATATCACAACTGAGAAATCCTACACTGTTATCATGGTCAAGCAAACAAAATCAATATATAACTGCTTGTCAAGACCAGCAAAGCTTTCTTTTTTTAAAGCTGACCATACCCAATACAATTTTCTTGTTAAATTTCCTTTAGCTTTGCCTTCAGATTTGTAGTGCAATGGCCTGCCTGATTACATACAAATTGAAAGTGTTTTGGGTTTGACCTCATATTATATGCTTTAGGTCAGCGATCTCCAAACTGCGGCACTTTGTTTTCTTTTATCTGGCCCTTGGGGTACTATCCCATCCACTGATACCAATGATGGGATATAATTCCTGTCGCTGACACCAACCATGGAGCATTATTCTCCCATTGACACCATCAACATTGCACAATTCTTCCCAATGACACCAACGATGGTGCATGCTTCCATTAACACCAACGATTGGGCATAATTATTTTCATTGATGCCAACAATGAGCCACTATTCTTCCACTGACAATAGCAATGGGCCACTACTCCTCTCACCGACAGAAACAATGGGGCAGATTTTCTCCCATTGATTGGGCACTATTCCTCCCACTGACACCAACGATGGGGCACTATTTTTTCAACTGACATTAACAATGGAGCACTAGACCCCCCCTCCTCCCGACATAAAATATAGGGTATTGTTTACTCCCACTGGACACTAGGACATTTTCTATTCGCACTGGCCCTAGTCTGCCCCCCCCCCCACCCCAAATTCTGAAAAACAGTAAACTGGCCCTTTGTTTGGAAAGTTTGGAGACCCCCGAGTTTGGTAAATCTAAAGGAAAATTTCAAGACAATTGTGTAGTGTATGGCCAGCCTAACACAATATTTTAGGTCAGCTGCGTTGGGGCATGCTGAGGGGGGAAAAAGGGGGCAGGCATATTTTGGGTGAGTAGCCACTTGCTGAAGAGAATGAAAGAGCAAAGGTACCACAACATGCATGAAACACATTCCAATTGGAATAAAATGGTCCCTTTTGCTATAGACAAATATATCAGAACGCATTCTTTAAAATAATGGGACCACTTTAGAAGCCAATAGTTTCAACTCCACAAATATGAGCCCTTGTTGTCTTTGTACTTTTTTAGCTGACATGCAAGAATGCTTGGCTGGTCATTTTTATTTTTAGAAGAACTTTTACTTAAACACTTTTCCTGCGATGGAAAAAAAATTTTTTACTAAATGTGCAGGACGAAAGTCTGTTTTCTTCAAACATATTCCCAAATATTGGCTAAAAGGAAATAATGTTACAGCTCCAATTAAGCATAGAAGAACAAGGTCTGGAGTTTGATGGTAATACAAACCAAATGATGTAATGAAACAATGTAGGGCTATGGACTAACTCATAGACTCTTGGAAGAAAAGAAAACAAAAGACTCTTAGAAGATGGGTCTTTTATACTTTGATCAACAAAATAAAAGTGGACATCAGACTCCGATTTACTAAAGTGTGGCGAGGACAAGATTTGCTAAGGGGCAAAGGGAGGGAAAGGGAATCCGTTTAAACATCCAATCATAAATTCCTTAAAGAATGATTTAATGTTTGTAGCAAGAATAGTTTACCTTACATTATACTCAAGTAAACCAGGTCCAGGATCAGTTCACTTTACATCCTGTTACATAATTAGACCTTCGGGCTTCTATATTGGGAGCTATATCTAACATGGGAAGTGGGATACTTCTGTATTATGGCTCCAGCTAAGTGGACAATCTATAAATTGTATAAAGTAAACACATATTTTTGAAAATGTACATCTGTTGAAAACTGGGACTATAAAAAAAAGTCTGGTTTTGGGGAGATCAACAACGTTTTCCTACATAAAGTTCTAAAATAAATCTGAAAAGTTTTGATTGTATAAAATGTTCAACCTTTTGCTCAGGAACCCCTAAATAGATTTATTTAATTGCCCTAGTTAAATTGGGTCCATCTGTGTGCAATTAAAGTGTCACATGACCTCAAAATAATTATGCTTCTTTCTAGAAGGCTTAAGACCATGTACTAAACAAATCTAAACAAACAGCATCATGATGACCAAGGAGCCATCAAAGCAAATTGGGGATAACATTTTTAAATTGCATCAATGGCAGGGCTATTAAAAAAAAGCCCAAAGATTAAATATACAGAACCATCAAAATCCAATGTTAAAAAAAATAGAATAAACGAAGCACAAAAACAAACCTGCCTAGGCAAAGCCATACACCAAAACTCAAAGCCCCTGTACACACGGTCGGAGATTTCGACAACCAAATCCGTCAGATTTTCTCCGTCGGATCTTGTCCGAAACTGTTGCATACACACGGTCCGACTAAATTGTCGAAAAATCCAATCTTTCAGAATGTGATGACGTAATTTCGTTACGATGGGACTAGATTCAGGCTAGTAGCCAATAGCTTTGATGTAGGAATTTGATCTGAGCATGCGTGGCACTTGGTCCGATCAAAATTCTGTACACATGATCAGATTATGTTCGACTGGCCCAGTTGGTCGAGAAATATTTCCAACATGTTGGAAAATTGGGTCCGATGGAGATTCGGACGGAATCAGTCCGATGCATACCACACACAGTCGGATTATCTGACGACACGGTCCGATAAGACGCATTCCATAGGATTCTCCGACCGTGTGTACGCGGCAAAAGACTAAGTTGGGAGGGCATTAGTAAGAGAACGACCTAAGAGGCTAATGGCAATTCTGAAGGAGCTGCAAAGATTCATGGTTGAGATGGGAATTAAATTCAATATTACAAATAGAATAAAGCACAAAAACAACAACTGTCTAGTCAAAGACATCTACCAAAGCTCAAAGACTAAGTTGGAATGGCAATTCTAAAAGGAGCTGCAAAGATTCATAGTTGAGATGGCAGAAATAAATAACCTGGATGCTGCATAAAAGCTATTAATTATGGCTTAGATGAGAAAAAAGCCATTACTAGAAAAATACAAATCCACCCCCCTTTTAGAGTTTGCCAAAAGCCACCAGAAACAAGGAAAAGGTGTCGAGAACAAACCCAAAATTTCTGGCTTTAATATGGAATGCCAACAATGGTTGCTACGCTGAAAACACCTTGCTACGGCAAAGCATGGTGGTGGCACAATCATGGTTTCATGGATACTCTACTCTACACTGGCAGGGACTGGGGGAAAGCTGGATGGAGCCAAATACTAAAGGAAAATCTTTTTTGTGGAAAAGATACAAGATTAAGGTGGATTCTTCACTGTCTAAAAGTAAAATGGCTCTAAAATATCAGCCAGTGCTATACCACACTAGCGTAAAATAAAGAACCTGAATATCACAGAAGTGTAGATCTAAATCCCGTTGAGCCTTCGTTCAACCTGACAGAACCAGAGGATATTTACAAAGAGAAGTCAGGAAAAAAATGCAGATGTAGGACAAACCTAAAAAGACTGAAAATGTTAAGTACAGCCAAAGGTGTTGACTTGAAGGTAAATATTTATGCAATATATGCATTTTTATTCAACTTTAGCATCACATAATATACTGTACCTTTAATATGATAATTAGAATGTTTAAAATCTATTTTATTTAAAGGTCATTATACTACATCACTATAATCAAGGGATAATAGTAAAATATTATACGTATAGCTTATGTTAAGCAGGGTATTATAAAATTATTATAAGGAATAACTTTTTATTCTTTTGCAAAAAATAAAGCTGTGACAAGGTGAAATGCCTCCACCTACCATCACCATTGCTGCTCAACTTCGATTTACAGTTTACGGACAAAGATTTTGCTCAGAACTCTAATGCAGTTCCTCAATAGAGGGATTTGTCTCAGCCAAACTTAATAAAATGCACAAAGGGATCTGCAGCAGCAGGTAGCCGCTCAAGGAAACTCAGGATTGAAGTCAGAGTCAATACCTTCTTTAGGAAAGTGTGAGCCAAATCAATTTGTTCGGGCCCAGCATCAGGCATGTGTAGACATTTCTGTCTGGCACCCAGATTGGATAAATCTGGTTTGTTTTCTTGAAAAACACAAGTTCCTGAAAGCAAACACATTAAGGCTGCAGGAGGACTCTTGGCTATCGCAGCGGTGTGGCTCTCTTCCATAATTTGGTGGGTGGGTGGGGGGGGAAGGTAGGATCTTGCCTGTCCTTCATGCAGAATGGTTCCGAATGTCTGAAAGCTTATGCGGTGTGAGCATTTGGCATTGGGAAAGCAATTTGTTTAGGTTTGTTTTACTCAAAGGGACAATCGGGTTTACTTACTGTATGGGACACATTCATATTGGACTTCCAAGTACTTGTACGTCCCCGGACATGGGTCAGGGAACACTTCCGAACCCGTGATCACCACACACTGTGTCCTATTGTTACACCTGGAACAAGAAAACAAAGAAGTCCATTAATTAGGTATAAACCATTGTATTGTGCAATATCAGATGGAAAATAAACATTGTTTATAGTAATTCCAGGTTAAAAACAAGAGAAGAATTAGGTTGATATCAGATGGGCGATTCTTTCACTAGAGACAGATCACCAGTGACTGAATCCCAAAAGAGGCTGCTTGTCTGTTCCCATCGATTGGCTCCTGTAGCCACATGCAGCAAAATTGTGGCTCTGTTGCTGGCTCCAATGCTGCTTAATCTTGAACAATAGGGAGGTACAAACAGGCAGCTTTTTTGCAATCCTACCGCTGGCTGTTTGATATTGCCAGCAGCAGGATTGCTAGCCGAAGAATTTGAGATTGGCCTTAGAGTAAGAAAATGCAAATTAGAGTGCAATCCTTATGACAAAGGGATCATTACAATGACCCCTACAAGATAAATGGTCAATAAGCTAGATAGATATATAAAGCGTCCTCCTACCGTTAAGGAATGCTGGAGCATCTAGCTCCTATGGGCAACAACAGTTTGTCCATCATGTGTTAGTGCTTTAGTGCGACATCCTGAATGCAGATACGTGTGAAAAGTAACTTTACCAAGAGCCTGAAGCAATAAAATGTAAAATGTATCTTTTCTACTTCCAAATGTGAACAGCTACCCCACCAGTCTCATTTAGGTGACTATAGAGAACACCAACAGTTTAATAAAGGTGCCCCATGAAGGAAGATGTTACTGATCTAGGCACCTGCTGGATGATCAGATTCACTGGAGATTTAGCTATACAAATATATGCGCAAATGAGAATGCCAGAACCAAAATACCCCATCACACAGGGGATAAAAGCAATGGTTTTGCAATGATTTCCTACAAGCAATTATAAACCCACATCCATCAACTTGTCGATGTATATTCCAAACCCCTGAAAAACGTCCTACAATGATTAAATGCATAGGGGTGGAGTTTTAGTGCTGATGTCATTGCAGTTCCAGTGAAGGGAACTCTTAAGGCTTCAGCATACCAAGACATTTTGGACAATTTCATGCTCCCAACTTTGTGGGAACAGTTTGGGGATGGCCACTTCCTGTTCCAACATGATTGCGCAACAGTGCACAAACAAGGTGCATAAAGACATGGAGCGAGTTTGGAGTGGAGGAAATTAAATGGCCTGCACAGTCACCTGACCTCAACCCAATAGAACACCTTTGGGATGATTTAGAGTGGAGATTGTGAGCCAGGCCTTCTCGTCCACATCAGTGCCTGACCTCACATGTTTTTCTCAAAGAATGGTCACACATTCCCATAGACACACTTCAAAACCTTGTGGACAGCCTTTCAAAAAGAGTTGAAGCTGTTAAAGGGTGAGACAACTCAATATTAAACCCTACGGAATAAGACTGGGATGCCATTAAAGTTAATTTGTGTGTCCATGTTGGGTAATGGCGGATTCTCTGAGTTTTCCCCTTTATGGTGCAATAAAAACTTAAAGGAACTTACGGTAATGGGCAAAATAGAGGAGTGGGATCAGAAAGGTATCCACTACCTAGCACATATATAGGGCAGGGACACTGAAATCATTTCAGGAGATAAGTGGAGAGTATGAGATTTCAAACAGACTATTTTATAGAAACTTACAGGTCAGGCATGCCTTGGATAAACAATTCAGTGGGAAGGGACCAGAGTGCAGTGAGATACCTCTTCTAAAGAAACTGGTAAACGCCAGAACATCCAAAGGGCTAATATCAAATATGTATAAGTATATAATGGAAGCAGCACAGGAAGGAGAGGTGGAACCTGGTAACAGATGTAGGTGGGAGAAAGACGTGGGGACAATAGCAGAGGAGCAATGGAAGTGGGTCCTGGCATTAGGACCTAAGGTCTCGCTCTTCCCCTCGCAAATGATGTCCCACTTATATCTGGTACATAGGTCTTACTACACACCTGAAAAATTGTTTTTGTTTGGAAGGAGGCCCAATGCAGAATGTCAAAGATGTGGGGACAGAAGGGGATACCTGGTGCATATGATTTGGCGATGTCCCATACTGTATAGGTATTGGAAAGGGATAATGGGAAAAATAAATTCTGTGTTTGGGACATCATTGGACATGGAGGCAAGGGTGTGTATTTTGGGCTTAATAGAAGAAAGGGGGGTACCGGGACCCACACAGATAGCAATAACTAGATGCTTGTTTCAAGGAAGAAAATTGATTGCATATAAATGGCAAGATAAAAATCCCCCAAACGGTTGCAGAATGGGTGAAAGTAGTAAAAGATACTATTGAGAAAGAGAAATATATATAAGTAGAGGAGTAATTAAATGAAATTTGAAAAAAATATGGAAGCAATGGTTAGGAGTAATTACATGAAATTTGAAAAAAATATGGAAGCAATGGTTAGAGGTGGAGTACCCCGGAATAGATGTAGGTAACTAAGGAACGATGGGATGATAGTGGGTGAATGAAAGAAGAATGAGAGGTACGCATGGGATGAGGGGTGAAAAGGGGAAGGGAGATAATGTAGAGAGAACAGATCGTTTCTATTCTTGTGGTTATTCTTTATGTATTTCTAATTTACTTTTGTTGTATAATGAAATGTACATGATTTATGAAATGTGGTTAAATAGAATGGAAACCAAATGTATTTTCTTAAGGAATAAAAAGAAAAAAAAATATTTAAATAAAAAAATAAAAATAAAAAAATGTTAATTTGTGTGTAAAGGCAGGCATCCAAATACTTTTGGTAATTTAGTGTATATGTGCCATAAATTCATCTGTAAATTGAAAGAAATTACTATTCACCACCTAAACCAGCTGTTTAGGTAATGAAACCAAGGACACATGTCAACTTCATATACAGAGCATTGCATACCAATAATTTCCCTTTTACCTATTCCCTATACAATCCAATATCAATTGTTTCCAAGAGTGTCGTTTGCACCACATGTCAAAGAACAACATTGTTTATTAGCAAAATTATTAGTAGTACAGTTACAATACAATTCTCAATACAGGAGGAATCATCCTAAACAAGTCCAACTTCACCATGTCCCCCATAAGCCAACATATAATTTATACTACAATAAGAGAATGTGCCTGAGATATGCAAATAAATAAAAATAAGTACAACTCTAACCACCCTTTGAAAAAGAGAGAAGCCACCTCGTTTTGCTCTCTGTCATTATCTGCCATTAAAATGTGGTTCTTAGAATGCCAGCAATGTTTTATTCTTGCAAACAAAACTATATATAAAATATTAATAAGTGCATAAATCTGCTTTTCATCTCGCGCTGAATGTTGTTCAAAATAATGTCGTTGAGAGCAATGTCATCGAGCTCAACATATTTGCTAAGACTTATGATACAATTAATTTGTCGCTTTCAGGAATGAAAAAAGATCAGATTCATTAATGATTTAATAAACACCGCTAACATGGAAAAAAAGGGTTTTAGGAGTTGGAATTAAAACACGCATTGAATAAACAGAGGATCTTAAACTGTAGCTAAGAATCGCAATACAAGTGTTCCAATGCACAGTAAGATTTGTTAACCTCATCCTCAACAGAACGGGTCGGAGGGGCTAGTTCTTAGAAAAGTTTGTTGCCAGATGACCCATTTGACCTGCATGGTCAATACTTTTTTATACCCCTTTATGAACAAGGGAGTTTTGCACCTTCGTTTCCGTTTTTGACCAAAACGTGTCCAAGTTAACGCTTTAGAGATGGAAGGGTCAGAACTTTGGTCATGTTCTCCTGCTATCATTTGAGATATATGTCCTTCTGACAAACCTTTACAATACAGGAAGTAAAGGGAACTCTCCAACAGCAACAAAGACAATAACTTTGTAGTAGCATAGGGGAAAGCTAGAACCGCTATCTGTGTTTTTGTTACAGAGTCTCCCCAATTTCCAGTCTTGTAAAACCCAAAAGAAAACAAACACCCCCCAACCTAGTATAATCCAACTTTCCAAGATTGAACACAAATGGATATACATCAGAGGTCTCAAACTGGTGGCCCTCCAGCTGTTAAAAAACTACAAGCCCCATGAGGCATTGCAAGGCTGACAGTTAAGAGCAAGACTCCCAAAGGCAATGGCATGATTGGACTTGTAGTTTCGCAACATCTGGAGGGCCACCAGTTTGAGACCCCTGATATACATAATCTAAGGATGCATTCGCACTATTTTGATATTTTGGCCGATTTACTAAAACTGGTGCACTAAGAATCTGGTGCAGCTGTGCATGGTAGCCAATCAGCTTCTAACTTCAGCTTGTTTAATTAAGCTTATACAAAAAAAAAAAAAAAAAAAAAAAAAAAAAAAAACTAGAAGCTGATTGGCTTCTGTGCAGAGCTGCACCAGATTTTTCACTCATTTTTTCTGCAATCCATGCTCAAAAACTGGTGTTTTGAAAATCTGTTAAAGACATGACGTCCAAAGACTGTAATGGGGTTTTCAGGTTGTTTCATGGTCATTTTAATACAACACAATAGGTACAAAAAAAAACCAAAAAAAACTGGAGCACCAGACCAAGTGTTGGAAGACCATAAGGCGTTTATTTCCTAATGCATCAGAACACATTCCTAAAACATAAAAAGCACAATCCAACCTGTTTCGAGTGTTCTAATGGGCCCCTTCATCAGGGCTTTGAGCTGAGTGTAAAGCAGCCTGAAGTACTGCTGAGTAGAAGGGCTCTTGGTTGGCAGCACACAAATATGTAGAAGGCTCTTCAGGTGAAATCAGAAGGTACAGGAGTGCCGTGCCAACTTTTATTAGTTTAATTAAAAAAAGTCAAAAGAACACGTTGACACATTTAGATGTCGACTGTGCCACTGATCTATTTTTGGACCAGCTCCTCTCATCTTCAGCTCTCACGTTCTAATAAACTGAACAGTGCAAGGGAACATAATGTAGTGTACGTTAGATTTATAAAATTTAAGTCAGCGAGCGTTTAGGCCAAAGGACATGGTTTCCTGCATTTTGAAGGATCTGACACACCACACTGCCTTTGCCATCAATCTTCATCTCTATGGAGTTCACAATGTAGTCAACCTAACCATTACATATGTATTCTGACATGCATGGCCAAGTATATGAAAGTTGCCTTTTGGAGAGATGCTTAGTTTTTACCTAGGTCAGGGCTGGTCAAATTAAACAGTATAGGGAGCCTCAACTTGGACCACTGACAAAAAAAATATTGACATGCTACAGGATATGGACAGAAACTAGAGGCATTCAATGGCTAGAGATCATTCCCATAACAATCCCATTACAAATAGCAGTGCTGACTGCTTGGGTCTGAGGGCTTCACAAGAATTTCCAAAAGGCAGCATGTGGCTCACGGCCTACACCTTGGCCACCAGCTACCCAGACTAATAAAACAAAACAAACAAAAAACTCCAGGTAAAAAAGGTTCTAGTAATTTTAGTGTGTCGAGATATAAGTGCTGCTAAAAGCAGATCCATGAGGCCTGCCAACGTTCCAAACAACTAAAACAACAGAGCATTATTTGTAGTCTAGAATCTTAGTTTCCTCTTTTTCTGTAAAAAAACCCCAAAACCAATAATAAAAAGAAAAGGCATCATGGACAGAGATTTACTTGTACCCTTAAGGCAAATAAAATATCAGAGAGAGGGCACATCCAAGAGATTTTAATACTTTTTTTACATTTACAAAACTAAACATAAAATGTCAAAGTTTAAAAAAAGAATAGAACAAACAAAGACCCTATTGTCTCAAAATGAAAGGCTCGGTTTCAAAGCAAAAAAAGATCATTTCTAGAAGGTGAGGAAACAGAAATAACATGGGAAAAACGTTTTCCCTCTTGGTATGAGAAATGTGAACAAAATAATATTAAGGAAGCAGTTCTGTGCTGTGGATTTTGAAAGCTGCCAGACAGCTTAAAAACCCAAAATTGCAAACTGCAGGGGTTACGAATTGGGAAGAATTTTTGGCACATCTAGCTATGGAAGGATATTTTCAATTAGGGTCTAGATATGTCAACAGTGGAAATAAAAGTGGCTCAATTAATTTGTGTATCCATTTTAAAACACCCGAGCATAGGCCGAATCATAAGTAGACACAAATACAAGCCATCAACACAAAATACCAAAATTTTAGATTTCCAGAGCACTACACAATTCCACTCTTTGGTTATCAGGTCAAAGGACAGGTCTTGTTCACATTAAAGATATAAAGAGAGACATCAATTGTTCAGGAATGAAACGGTTATGGTTTCAACTGCATAATGAATAAGTGGGAAGTATAGCAGAACAAAAAGTAACAAAAGTAGATAAGAATTAACTAAATTTGTTTTTTTCCCCCCAATTTTGCATGGTGGCCTAAAGTGTATGCCCAAGAAAAAACAAAAAAAACCCCTATATTATTAAATCTTTATTTCTTGGTGGTGGAATCAAGAAATTTTCTTTTCTTCCACCCCTGGAGGAAGGGAAATAGATCAAATCATGTATGGGCCACCTAAATGTAAGAAGAGTGCATGTTCTTCCAATGTTTTTGTGGGTTACTTTCAGGTCCTCCGTTTAAGACAGAAGACATGAAATCAATGTATTCAGGCAATATAGGACGTTCGGGTTACTGTATCTAAATTGTAACTTAAAGTGGTAGTAAAGTCCACTTTGTGGTTTTTACCTACAGGTAAGCCTATAATAGGGCTTATCTGTAGGTACAATATCTCCTAAGCATGCACCATTTAGGAGATATTCACGCTAGATGCAGCCAGAGATGTCACTGGCTCACTCGCTCTGAAGGTCAGGGATACCCTGCTAGACCTTTAGAGCACCATGCCATAACCGAGGGCTCGGGAGTAATGCCATCGTGGCTCCGGACACTCACTCAGCTGGAGTCTGTGAAACCAGAAGAACGACCCAGTGCAGATGAAGACCCTCTCGGCGTTGACAGCGCATCACTGGAGGGCTTTGTTCTAAGGCAAGTATTTCATTATGTGCTACAATGCATACTAGGACATTATACTATTATTTTGCAGGGGAAAGTTGTTGTTTTTTATATAATATTGCAGCGGTTTACTACTAACTAAAGGAATGTTCATTGGTTTGGCCATTAGGAGATGAATCAACAGACAGTTGGAAGCTCAAGGTAACCCTAGCCCACTGGAAAGTAATGACACCACAAATGATCAAAGTTTCTCTTGGCACTTGCACACGTACATGCTAACAAAGGAAAAATAAGAGGTCCTATGGCATTTTTTTTTTAAGGCTGGAAATTTGCAAAAACAGACTAAAAAGTCTACCCCTTTTCTACCAAAATTACCTACTGATGGCACCCACGTTTTGCCGAAATTTTCACTGATGTTTTCTAAAATATTAAAACAGACCCTTGCACTTGATTCAAGCAGCTCCTGGGTATGATATTTTTCCTATTTGCCCTTGGTTTAAGGTTCTGACCATTTTATATTATGGGATAAAAGAATGTTTTGTTCAGCCTACAATCCCGACAGCAAAAAAACAGTATTTAGCACATCAGTTAAAGAGCATAAAAGACCTTCATAGATTTGTAAAGAAGTTCAATAACAGCTTAGATCTTAAAATATTATAATAATGTTTTGCTTGTTTGAAGACAATCTTAGGTAACACAATGCAAAACAAATTACTTGAAATCTCTATTCTCCCTCATTTGTTATTACTCGCTACCAACCGTGGAATGATGGAAAGAAGATTCTCCGTGCAATCTATTGTGCAAAGTGTTTTAATCAATATCCTTGTTCTACTGATTAAGCCGGGACTTCTGTTTTGGCAAGATAACATTAGTTTCTCTTGTCATGCTCCAAAAACTATTGGGAATCTTCAGCCGATCATTAGATATGCTACAATAAAGCAATAGTGCTTTCTCTTTCTTCCTTAAATTACTTCTCTGCTGTGCTATCACCCGTCATCTGCACTAGCACTGGATCATTATTAGTGCTCCCCTGAAACCACTGCCGCCACCACTCTGTCTCTAAACCACTGGATGCCATTTTCAATTGAGGTTTCGGCGTGAAAATATAAATTAGGAAAATTTCATTACCTCCTGCCAGGGGCCATTCTTCAGCAACTATTCGCAAAGATTAAAAATGCAGAATGGAAATGAAAAGCATATGACATCAACATCTACCAAAGGCAGGACTCGGATACAGGACACTCTGTCATTAAAGGCTGCTGTCACCTGCACTAATTAATTCAGTTAATTTTAAGCGTGCACCAGCAACAGAAGGTGCACGGAGATGAGAAAAAGAGGTCAATGGAAAGTGGTTTAGAAAAACTAGCAGAATATTTCTTGCTCTGATAATATAGAAATACTTTTAGACTTTCAAAAAACAAAACAAAAAAACAAAACGGCAAATAAAATCTACATATTTCTCAGAAAATTATAATATATATATATATATATATATACACACACACAATATATATATACACACACACACACACACACACACACACAATATATATATACACACACACACACACACACACACACACACTAATATATATATATATATATATATATATATATATATATATATATATATATACACACACACACACACACACACACACACACACACTAATATATATATATATACATATACATATATACACACACACAAACACACACACACACACATTATATATACATACACAATTTTTTTGGTGCATATTTTTATTGTTCCAATTTTTGTTAAGAAAAACTGTGTATAATAAAGATGTTTTAAAATTTCTTTATGAACAAGTGCCAGAAAACATGTTAAGAAGTATTCAAGAGCAATGCTTTGCTGTTTTTATTTATTTATTTATTTGCCTTCCTCCGGAGGATCACCTTTGGGTATAGGAATTTGTATATAGGATTGTATGCCTCCCCCCTTTTATTGGTTGAAATAGATAGACTTGTGTCTTTTTTAAAACCAGACTAAGTAAAACACTAGGAAAGACCACAGGCCAACAGTGGACCTTCACTCAATTGAAATCCTTAAAATGGCCAAGGCCTCATAGTATCAGGAAGAGGGTCACAAGAAAAAAAAAAAACGATTTAACACGGCTGTCATATTATGCACGTTACAAGTGACCATATAAATACACAAAGCTACAATAAAGGAATTAAAGAAACAATCCTCACTTATTATTGGATAGAAAGTGTCTCAAAGGCCTCAAGAAATCAGGTTATTGGTCTTAAATGTATTGCGGACATGCAGTTTCAAGGTGACCGCTAATATACTTTTTACTCTATGGAATAATTATGGTTCAAAAAATGTATTAAATTACAGATTTGTTCAAAAGAAATTCAATGACAAAATAAAAAATAAAATAAAAAAAATAAAAGAAATTCAGATTCAAAAAGGATATCGGGGAACAGGAGAAAGAGCAGAGAAGGGCAACCAAACTGATAAGAGGCATGGAGGAGCTCAGCTATGGAGGAAAGATTAGAGGAACTGAATTTGTTCACTCTTGAGAAGAGGAGATTAAGGGGGGATATGATCAACATGTACAAATATATAAGGGGTCCATATAGTGAACTTGGTGTTGCGTTATTCACTTTTACGGTCAACACTGAGGACAAGGGGGCACTCTTTACGTCTAGAGGAAAAGAGATTTCATCTTCAAATATGGAAAGCTTTCTTCACAGTAAGAGCTGTGAAAATGTGGAATAGACTCCTTCCGGAGGTGGTTCTGGCCAACTCAGTAGATTGCTTTAAGAAAGGACTGGATTCTTATCTAAATGTACATAATATAACTGGGTGCTAACATTTATAGTTAAGATTGAAAAAAAGTTGAAAATCGGATTGCTTCTCTGGGATCAGGAAGGACTTTTTTCCTCTGCTGTAGCAAATTGGATCATGCTTTTCTGAGGTTTTTTTCACCTTCCTCTGGATCAACTGTGGGTATAGGATTGGGTATATGGGATTGTATGATTTTTTTTCTTTTATTTTTTTTATGATTGAACTAGATGGACTTGTGTCTTTTTTTCAACCTAACTATGTATTGATGCTCACAGCATTCTAAAATGTACAGATTTTTAACAGTTATAGGGAAAACGTTTAGCTACTTATATTTATAAGGTTATAAGGTAAAATAAATAACACAAAATGAGAAGGTCAAGAGATAGGGTTGGCAACCTCATCCTTGTTACTGCATCACTGAAGATAAAATTCACTGAAAAGTGGGTAAAATGAGGTAAGAAAGTGTGGCTCCATTAAAAGTGATTGAAAACTAATGAATTCTTCATGAAAACCCCTGAATGCAAAGTAACCATGAAATTAAGAAACTAAATGTAGTGTAAATAATATAAAAAGTGCACGTATCCCAAGACCATTCTCTTGTTTGTCACAGGCGTGTTATTAAACATGAACACCTTCAAGTCTTTTTTTTTTTCTATTTCCATTAAGGAAAAAAAAAAAAAAGTTTCCACATTATTTGAAATGTAAAAAATTTGGGTAAAATATTTGTCTTTCTATACGTACACAATTTATCCTCAACATTTAGTTACTTTCATAAAATACACTTTTATTAAAACACATTAAAATTTTTCAACCACCTTAAAAATCAAGATAAACGGAATAAAAAAAATAGTATTCACAATCGACTCTAGTTTTCTAAATATGTCAATACTTTTCAGAGGACAACCATATTTTCAGAAAGATGGAATTGTGGCAATTTCACGCAGTCTCCGCTCTAATTCAGTTTGCAGTCAGGACTCTGTGCAGGCCAGTCAAGTGCCTTCACCTCAAACTCACTTACCCATGTCTTTATGGACCTTACTTTGTGCACTGGTCCAAATCCTTTGGTAGAGGGGGGATTATGGTCTGGGGTTGGGGTGGGCCCCTTAGTTCCAGTGAAGGAAACTCCTAATGCATCAACATACCAAGACATTTTGGACAATTTCTTGCTCCTAACTTTGTGGAAACAGTTTGGGGATGGTCCCTTCCTGTTCCAACAGAACTGCATCCCAGTGCACAAAGTAAGGTCCTTAAGGACATGGATGAGCGAGTTCAGGGTGGAGGTACTTGACTGGCCTGCACGTGACTTCAACCCGGTAGAACATCTCTGGCATGAATATTGATTGGAGACTGCGAGCCAGGCCTTCTCGTTCACATCAGTGCCTGATCTTACAAATGCGTTTCTGGAAGAATTGTCAAACATTCCCATAGACACACTCCTAAACTTTGTGGTCAGCCTTCCCAGAAGAGTTGAAGCTGTTACAGCTGCAAAAGGTGGGCCAACTCAATATTGAACCCGACAGACTAAGACTGTCATTAAAGTTCATGTGGCAGGTGTCCCAATACTTTTGATAATATAGTATATGTCTGATGCAGTCAGGATGTAGTTTCGGTGCAAACTGAAAACGAGAAATGTTTCCTGAGCAGTGCGGTAAGGCTCAGATGCAAATTCAGGTGCATTGACTTCTATGGGAATGCTTCTGAATCATACATCATTCAGTTGTGAACAGGATAAAAAAAAATACTGACCTGATCCTGATGAAACTCTCATCCCGATGAAACCCCGATCCCGATGAAACCCCGATCCCGATAAAACCCCGATCCCGATAAAACCCCGATCCCGATAAAACCCCGATCCCGATAAACTAACCGGATCAAAAATTGAAACTCTGAACTACTTTGTCAACTAGCTGTAAAAACTGAGCTTCAATTCGCACCACACATGTGTGAACCCAAGCGTACAAAGAACGCAGACCTCTAATTATCCTCATAAGCTCTTCTTGTCAGCAGGTACAAGTTAGCAGCTCATAAGATAACTTTTTTTTTTTAGCACTTCTAAAAAAGAAAAAATATACTTTAAACCATTATACATCATCTTTGCGATTTGTAGACATTATAGCCTGGGGGTCAATTAATTTACACACATGGTTTGATCAGTATCTCACAGTATGATTTGCTCACCCATACCAGGCATAACCACCACTTGGGGATATAACTTGCACACATTCTCACCTACAAAACACTACTGGCATTTAGAGGGAGCAAATTGGAAATTGCAATGGGTTTCACTAGTTAGTTCAATTAGCAAAGAAGCTGAAACCAAAGCATGCAAAAGATGCAGTGCAATAAGACATAACCTTGCGTAACCTTGGAAGCAATCTCCTGACTTTTTCTCAATAACCCTAGCTAATTATCGGCAAAGTTAGAGGCCTTTTGTGGCAGGTAATTTTTCTTGGACCAGGAGTTTTTGGGCTTTTCAATATTTAATTAGGCTGCTTACGATATGAAAATTCTTGCATATACATTGCTCTTCAATTCCTCCTAATTACATTCACATTTTGATTGGTCATCTTAAAACCACCTCTCTCCTTATAATTATTTACTCCTTGAAGATCACTCAAAGGAGAATGTATTTTTCACCTTTATAGCTTTTGCGTTCCACAAATTGCTTTTCAGACCGCTAATTACCCACTTAGAGGATTAGAGACTATAATAACGCAAAAGTAACCTGCATTTAGGACAGATTTTTACAGGATGCGGAGATATATACAGTATATATTGTGTGTAAAGGTGCCCAGGAGAGCAAGACTTTTTTTTTCTTTTCTATTTATTTTATCAAATAGAAACTATACATGGAGTTCAGTACTGATTCCAGAGAGTATCCGTGGTGATTCATTTGTTCAACCAACCGCAAGAGATGTGAAAAACAACACTGAACTCATTAATTAGGATGTCCACTAGTGTTGCGTTTTGTCATCAAGCGAAATTTTTTTTTATTTTTTTCTATTTAAATCTCTTTTTTTATGTGAGAAGGCACTTTTCAAAGCACTGAGAATTACTTTGGTGTAATAGTAATACTTAAGAGTACTGATGATATATAAAAAATAATAATAATAATAATAATAATAATAATAATAATATTATAATTTTTAAAAAAAACAAACACCAATGGGTATAAAAGAAAACCAGTTTGAAAACGTTGCACAAACATCTTTATTAAGGCAAATATGGTCTTACTTTTTTTTTTTTTTTTTTTAATAAAAGTTTATGGCCAAATTTCAGTCATCGTGCCAACTGGAGAACATGAAAAGCAGTGGTGTTGCCAAAAACAACCAATCAGGTAAACACTTTAATTCTTCAAGGGATTTAAATTTTGTTATATGAGAGATCCAATTTGTTGATTTTTTTTTTTTTTTTGGGCTAGATTTGGGACGATTTGTTTCTTAAAAATATGTGTATGCCAACTGCAATTGTGAGCAAACACTATACAGAAAAAAAAAAAAATCAATGACGAGTTGACAGAGTGAAATGCTTTTTTAGCACACCAGCTGTTTAAACACTGTTGTGGCAGCCACCCTTTTGGTGGGGAAAATATATTTTCACAACCGTGTGGACTATTAATCCACCGGGAACGGGTGACATCATTCAGGTATGCAGGATAATATTGGTTTAACCCGAAAAATGCCATCAATGTGTGTAGCATATGTACGGGAAATACGGGAATTATTTAATGGTTAAACGCCTATGCCTCATCTACTATCATAAATGAACAGATTTGTTTTCAACGTTTCTTTTATTAGGTTTGAAAAAAAGAAATGTTATAGTCTGTGAAAAAAATTTCAGTTTAAAAGGAGGACTTTGGTCTGAAAAGTTAAGAAGATGTAAATATGAAACCCTCAGCTCTCGACTGGTATTTTCTTTTCTTTTTTTTTTAATTTTTAATTTTTTTTTTTAAAGGTACATGCTTTGGGACTGATGTCCCAATCTGGATTCCATTACCTACACTTGCTGCATGCTTGGTTCAGGCAAGTGACTCAATAAGCAGTAAAATATTGTATAAATATATAAAAAAAGAGAAAAATAAGTGATTTGCTAAAATAAAAAAAATACTGTCTACAAAAAATAATATAATAGCAGTGCAGTAAGAAAGACATTGTAAGATGGAGTAGTTTGAAAAAAAAAATAAAAAAATAAAAAAAGGGGGGGGTATCAGGTATTGATTTTTTAATATCTATATTTAAATTGTGGCAGAGGTATTACTACAATTGCTTCCCACTTGAAAACGCAGACAGCGTGACTGAATAACAGATGGTAACAAGGTTAAAAAGTCTTACAAATCAATATAAAATTTAATTGCAAAAAGAAAAACAAAATTGTTTCTAGCTGCCTTCAAATCCCTTTTTAACCACTTTCAGACCGGACCATTTTGCTGGTAAATGACCAGAGGTCTTTTTACACTTTGGCACTGCGCTGCTTTAACTGGTAATTGCGCGGTCATGCAATGTTGTACCCAAACAAAATTTGCGTCCTTTTCTTCCCACAAATAGAGCTTTCTTTTGATGGTATTTGATTGCCTCTGCGATTTTTATTTTTTGCGATATAAACGTAAAAAGACCGCAAATTTTGAAAAAAAATGATATTTTCTACTTTTTGTTATTAGAAAAATCCAATAAACTCAATTTTAGTCATACATTTAGGCCAAAATGTATTCAGCCACATGTCTTTGGTAAAAAAAAAGTCAATAATTGTATATTTATTGGTTTGCGCAAAAGTTGTCACATCTACAAACTAAGGTACGTTTTCTGGAATTTACGCAGCTTTTAGTTTACGACTGCCTATCTCATTTCTTGAGGTGCTAAAATGGCAGGGCAGTACAAAACCCCCCCAAATGACCCCATTTTGGAAAGTAGACCCCCTAAGGAAATTGATAAGAGGCATGTTGAGCCCATTGAATATTTTATTTTTTTGCCTCAAGCGATTGAATAATGACAAAAAAAAAAAATTTTTTTTTTTTTTTACACAAAGTTGTCACTAAATGATATATTGCTCACACATGCTATGGGCGTATGTGAAAGGACACCCCAAAATAAATTCTGCTGCTTCTCCTGAGTATGGGGATACCACATATGTGGGACTTTTTGGGAGCCTAGCCGCGTACGGGGCCCCGAAAACCAAGCACCGCCTTCAGGCTTTCTAAGGGCGTAAATTTTTGAGTTCACTTCTCACTACCTATTACAGTTTTGAAGGCCATAAAATGCCAAGATGGCACAAAACCCCCACAAATGACCCCATTTTAGAAAGTAGACACCCCAAGCTATTTGCTGAGAGGCATGTTGAGTTCATGGAATATTTTATATTTTGCCACAAGTTGCGGGAAAATTACAAACTTTTTTTTTTTTTTTTTTTACAAAGTTGTCACTAAATGATATATTGCTCATGCATGCCATGGGCATATGTGAAATGACACCCCAAAATAAATTCTGCTGCTTCTCCTGAGTACGGGGATACCACATATGTGCGACTTTTTGGGAGCCTAGCCGCGTACGGGGCCCCGAAAACCAAGCACCGCCTTCAGGCTTTCTAAGGGCGTAATTTTTTGATTTCACTCCTCACTACCTATTACAGTTTTGAAGGCCATAAAATGCCAAGATGGCACAAAACCCCCACAAATGACCCCATTTTAGAAAGTAGACACCCCAAGCTATTTGCTGAGAGGCATGTTGAGTCCATGGAATATTTTATATTTTGCCACAAGTTGCGGGAAAATTACAAACTTTTTTTTTTTTTTTTTTTTTTTCACAAAGTTGTCACTAAATGATATATTGCTCACGCATGCCATGGGCATATGTGAAATGACACCCCAAAATAAATTCTGCTGCTTCTCCTGAGTATGGGGATACCACATATGTGGGACTTTTTGGGAGCCTAGCCGCGTACGGGGCCCCGAAAACCAAGCACCGCCTTCAGGCTTTCTAAGGGCGTAAATTTTTGAGTTCACTTCTCACTACCTATTACAGTTTTGAAGGCCATAAAATGCCAAGATGGCACAAAACCCCCACAAATGACCCCATTTTAGAAAGTAGACACCCCAAGCTATTTGCTGAGAGGCATGTTGAGTTCATGGAATATTTTATATTTTGCCACAAGTTGCGGGAAAATTACAAACTTTTTTTTTTTTTTTTTTTACAAAGTTGTCACTAAATGATATATTGCTCATGCATGCCATGGGCATATGTGAAATGACACCCCAAAATAAATTCTGCTGCTTCTCCTGAGTACGGGGATACCACATATGTGCGACTTTTTGGGAGCCTAGCCGCGTACGGGGCCCCGAAAACCAAGCACCGCCTTCAGGCTTTCTAAGGGCGTAATTTTTTGATTTCACTCCTCACTACCTATTACAGTTTTGAAGGCCATAAAATGCCAAGATGGCACAAAACCCCCACAAATGACCCCATTTTAGAAAGTAGACACCCCAAGCTATTTGCTGAGAGGCATGTTGAGTCCATGGAATATTTTATATTTTGCCACAAGTTGCGGGAAAATTACAAACTTTTTTTTTTTTTTTTTTTTTTTCACAAAGTTGTCACTAAATGATATATTGCTCACGCATGCCATGGGCATATGTGAAATGACACCCCAAAATAAATTCTGCTGCTTCTCCTGAGTATGGGGATACCACATATGTGGGACTTTTTGGGAGCCTAGCCGCGTACGGGGCCCCGAAAACCAAGCACCGCCTTCAGGCTTTCTAAGGGCGTTACAGTTTTGAAGGCCATAAAATGCCAAGATGGCACAAACCCCCCCCAAATGACCCCATTTTGGAAAGTAGACACCCCTAAATTTAGGGGTACACTAGTGAGACTAGGTAATAAATGGCGGGTGCCCTGAAACTATAAAAAAATAACTAACCAACCAGCGTCACCTGTAACAGTTATATGGTGATCACTGGTGAAAGGGTTAACTAGGGGGCAATTAGGGGGCTTTATGCGGTAGTATATGGGGGTCCCTGGCGCTATAAAAAGCTGCAGCGAACCTAAATACCTACCTGCCTAACTAGCGTCACCTGTGACACTAATACAGCGATCAGAAAAACGATCGCTTATTAGGCTGGGTTCACACTGGAGCGATGCGGGAACGCCACGAATGCGCGGCGGGTTCCCGCATCGCATGCCTCCCGGCGGCAGTTCACACTGCCCTATGCGAACTGCTGGGAGTGTCAGTGAAATGTTACTGACACCCCCAGATCAGTTCGCATATCGCAGTGCGATCTGCAAACTCGGTTTGCATGGTGTGAACACCCATGCGATCTGATTCTGCTGCGGGCCAAAAAAAGGGTCCCGTGCGAATTTGCGGCGGGTGCGGCGGGTGCGGCGAATGGCTGAACTCGAATCGCACAGAGATCGGATGTGATTTGCACTGCAGTGCGGTGCGAATCACATCCGTTCTCATAAACCGCTGCAATGTGAACCCAGCCTTAGTGACACTGGCGACGGGGGGTGATCACGGGGTTAAACCTTTATTGGGGGGGTTAGGGGGGTACCTTAGAACTAAAGGGGGCTAACCCTAACTGCCCTAACAGTTATTAGTCACAAATGACACCCGCCGGGTGATCAGGGGGTTAAACCTTTATTAGGTAATAAATGGCGGGTGCCCTGAAACTATAAAAAAATAACTAACCAACCAGCGTCACCTGTAACAGTTATATGGTGATCACTGGTGAAAGGGTTAACTAGGGGGCAATCAGGGGGCTTTATGCGGTAGTATATGGGGGTCCCTGGCGCTATAAAAAGCTGCGGCGAACCTAAATACCTACCTGCCTAACTAGCGTCACCTGTGACACTAATACGGCGATCAGAAAAATGATCGCTTATTAGGCTGGGTTCACACTGGAGCGATGCGTAAACGCCGCGAATCCGCGGCGGGTTCCCGCATCGCATGCCTCCCGGCGGCAGTTCACACTGCCCTATGCGAACTGCTGGGAGTGTCAGTGAAATGTTACTGACACCCCCAGATCAGTTCGCATATCGCAGTGCGATCTGCAAACTCGGATCGCATGGTGTGAACACCCATGCGATCCGATTCTGCTGCGGGCCAAAAAAAGGGTCCCGTGCGAATTTGCGGCGGGTGCGGCGGGTGTGGCGGGTGCGGCGAATGGCTGAACTCGAATCGCACAGAGATCGGATGTGATTTGCACTGCAGTGCGGTGCGAATCACATTTGTTCTCATAAACCGCTGCAATGTGAACCCAGCCTTAGTGACACTGGCGACGGGGGGTGATCACGGGGTTAAACCTTTATTGGGGGGGTTAGGGGGGTACATTAGAACTAAAGGGGGCTAACTCTAACTGCCCTAACAGTTATTACAGTCACAAATGACACCAATGCAAAAAAAAAAAAAAAAAAAAAAAAAAAATGACATTGGTGTCACTGTGACTGGGGGGCAGGGGTAATTGGGGGGGTGATCGGGGGGTAAAGGGGGGGTGTGAGTGTGCCTGGCATGTTCTACTGTGTGTGTGAGTGTTGGTGCAACTTACTGATCCGCTCTCCTCCGTGTCGGAACGAAAAATACCGACACGGAGGAGAGAATACATCACTTCCTCTCCTGTGTTTACATTACAGGAGAGGAAGTGATGTCACCGGGGATTTCTATTCGTCGGGAGCGATCGCGAGGGGGTGGCCATGAATGAATGGCCGTCCCCTCGTCCGGGATCGCTCCCGTACGAATACCGACCGCCGCAGGCACCGGGCGGGGGCCCGATCGGGCCCCCGACCCGCGGGAGGCAAGGGACGTACATGTATGTCCTTATGCCTGCCCGTGCCATTGTACCGACGTACATCGGCGTGCGGCGGTCGGCAACTGGTTAAGGGTCTATTTATAATTTTTCTTGCACCCAAGATTCACACAATGTTCTCTCAAGTTTCACACTTTTTTAAAAATTTGATTCAATTAGAAAATCAATTAGAAAAGGTAAGTATTAATATTCACTCATCCATGTCTTTATGGACCTTGCTTTGTGCACCAGTACAAATCATTGGGTGGAGGGGGGATTATGGTGTGGGGTTGTTTTTCAGGGGTTGGGTTTGGCCCCTTAGTTCCAGTGAAGGGAACTCTTAAGGCGTCAGCATACCAAGACATTTTGGACAATTTCATGCTCCCAAATTTGTGGGAACAGTTTGAGAATGGCCCCTTCCTGTTCCGACATGACTGTTCACCAAGCAAGGTCCATAATGACACTGGAACTAAGGGGCCATGCTCAACCCCTGAAAACCAACCCCACACCATATCCCCCCTTCCACCAAATGATTTGGACCAGTGCACAAAGTAAGGTCCATAAAGACATGGATGAGAGAGTTTGGGATGGAGGAACTTGACTCACCTGCAGAGCGTCCCGACTGCAAACCGATGGAACACCTTTGGGATGAATTCGAGTGGAGACTGCAAACGAGACCTCACAAATGCGCTTCTGGAAGAATGGTCAAACATTCCCATAGACACACTTCTAAACCTTGTGGACAGTCTTCCCAGAAGAGTTGAAGCTGTTATAGCTGCAAAGGTTGGGCCAACTCAATATTGAACCCTACGGACCAAAACCGGGATGCCATTAAATTTCATGTGCGTGTAACAGCAGGCATCCCAAAATGTTTAAAACTATAGTGTATATTAAATCCATTTTGTGTTGAACTACTCCTAAAGATTACCGTATATACTCGAGTATAGGCCGACCCGAGTATAAGCCGAGGCCCCCAATTTACCCCCAAAAAACTGGAAAACTTATTGACTCGTGTATAAGCCGAGGGTGAGACATGGCTGTCCATCCCTGTGTGTCCGTCCATCCCTGTGTGTGTGTCCGTCCATCCATCCCTGTGTGTGTGTCCATCCATCCATCCATCCCTGTGTGTGTATCCATCCATCCATCCATCCCTGTGTGTGTGTGTGTGTGTGTGTATCCATCCATCCATCCATCCCTGTGTGTGTGTGTGTGTGTATCCATCCATCCATCCATCCCTGTGTGTGTGTGTGTGTGTGTGTGTGTGTGTATCCATCCATCCATCCCTGTGTGTGTGTGTGTGTGTGTGTGTGTGTGTGTGTGTGTGTGTGTGTGTGTGTGTGTGTGTGTGTGTGTGTGTGTGTGTGTCCGTGCAGCCTTGTGTGTGTGTCCAGCCTACCTGTGTCCCAAGCCTCCGTCCCGAGCCGCCGTCGTCCCGAGCCTCCTCCGTCCCGTGCCGTGCCTCCCCCGTGCCGTGCCTCCTCCGTCCCGTGTCTCCTCCGTCCCGTGCCGTGCCGTGCCTCCTCCGTCCCGTGCCGATGGATCGCCGCTCTTCTCGGCGGCCATTCTACAATTCAAAATTCCGCCTCCGCCTGTGATAGGCGGAACACTCAATTTCCCAGCAGCCTGTGTTCCGCCTATCACAGACATCCTCTCATACTCGTCCGTAGTATGAGAATGAGCGGATGTCCGTGATAGGCGGAACACTGACTGCTGGGAAATTCAGTGTTCCGCCTATCACAGGCGGAGGCGGAGAAGGAGGCGCGGCTTTTGAAAATTAATGTCCGCCGTCTGTCTGCTCGATACGCTGATCGAGCAGTCAGACAGCGGCGACTCGAGTATAAGCCGAGGGGGCACTTTCAGCCTCAAAAAAGAGGCTGAAAATCTCGGCTTATACTCGAGTATATACGGTACCTTTCAATTTTAAAACTGTAGCTAAAAATTATTTTCTAAACGGACTTCAAAAGTCACTTTGGCCATTGTAAAAACACTGGGGAGCGTTCTGACAACATAATTAATTGGTTTACTTTTTTTTGTCCCAGTTTTTTTTCTCTTTGTTAAGACTGGAACTGATCATGTGGATGCGTGGGCCAGTACACCTTCCAACTACCTACAGCAGAGGTGTCCAACCTTTTGAAGAGCGAGGGCCACCTAAGCGACTTGGTAACCGGTCGCGGGTCACAATGAGCAGAGCGGGTGCATGGCAGTACAGTCTACTCTATAGAGCCAACTCTACTTTTTTTTTTTTGCGGATCAGATTGGAGGTAGGCGTTTGTAAACGGACACAAGTCCATTTACATCTACTAATTTTTGGAAGTGAATGGAGGGTCCAACTGGGTTGGACTGACCATGTGAAAGGGGCCTATGACTCAGTACAGATAGCACTCAGGCGCACTGCTCTGCACCTGCGGATCAGTTTGAAAGCAGCCCAGTAAACACTGCAGAACAGATATGCCCATATATAAACTGTGATTTTAGTAATAAACTTACGATTAATAACAGTATTCTATTCCAATACAGAGCAGGAGGTCGCGGGCCACATCAGAGGGCTCTGCATGCAACATGTGGCCCCCGAGCCACTGGTTGGGCACCCCTGACCTACAGTCATAAAATCCTTACAATTCGTGTAACTGACCTGGAGAGTTTTGCAGCAAAAAACTCTAAGTTTGAGATTTTTTTTTTTTAAATCAGCATTAAAACGTTCCATAAAAGTTTGCCTTTTCTTTTTTGTTTTTACCAACTGACAAAAAGTGAAAGAACTTCTGCTGTCAAAAGGTAAGCAGCTCCTGTCAGATACATTTCTATTTTAATTCTTTTTATCGGGATGCTTAACACTGCAGGAATCTGGTGAGTTTACACAATTAGCGCACCCATTCCCGCTATCCTCTGCTCCGCTCAAAGCTGGGAGAAAATGGGATTCTATTGATGGGAGCTGTGGGCAGTCAGCAGGGAGTGGCTGATAACAGAGTGTCACGAAATTGCTCGAGGTGTTCATGGTAACTGAACAAAAACTGTTAAGAATGCCGCCAACACTTCATTACCTAAAATGCTATCTTGTTTAATTTCCCCTCCACGAGGGATCCGGTGCGCTCACCTCCATCGCATTTTCCAGAAATGATAAATGCACAAAGAAAATGATGGCTTTCTTATCTGGCGGTTTAGCATGAGAATGAGTATAGAACAATTTTTTTTTTTTCCCTAACAAACAAGACACGGGGCGAATTTAGCTGGCGTTAAATGTTACCATCTAAAAAGGTGACTATGTAAAGGCAAGTTCAGAAAAGAAAAAAAAAATAAATACAAATCCCCTTCTAGTATTAAACACCGATAACATCTCAGACATTGCTTATAGAAAGATTGCTTTTTTGCCGATATGCAAATACCTACAAAGAGTAGAGAGTCGACAATGCCGGCGCCGCGTGAGGCTTAAATACAAAGTCGCAATCACCGACAGACCAGAGGACGGCAAACTAGTTCATGTAAATGACCAGAGTTATACAGGGAATTAAGTTATCTTTTTCTGCAGCCAAGCCAAGGTGGAAAGTTAATATTAAAGTAAACCTCTGTACGGAGAGCAATATTTGCGTGCACTCGGCCCCAGGGGGTTAATGGGCTCCTGTCTAAGTTTGTGTATGTATGACCGTTAGGGACCTTAGATTGTAAGCTACTTGAGGGCAGGGACTTATGTGATCATACTGTGGTCTCATCACTCTGCAAATGCTAGTTGCCTGGCTGTTATGCTGTCCTGGAACAAATAGGCACGTTCGCAGTGTAGTCCCAACCCACTTGAGCAATCCCGCCAGGTAGCCGTCACTGCACATTGCCAATCATAGGCAGTGAGTGTATGTACAGCTGCGGGCCGGGAAATGCCTCACTGCCTATGATTGGTGGGGTGCAGCTAGGGCTTCCTGGCAGGATGGCTCAGGTGGGTGGCGACTACGATCTGAAAACGCCTGAGCCCACCCCTAGGAACAAATAAGTAGGTCAAGAGGATTTGACCTCACTTTAACCCAGCTTGCTGCATACCTATTCCAGGGCAAAGTACTGACGGAACAGACAGTCAGGTAACTTGCATAAAGCGGTGGTCAGCAACAGCAGCCCCCCATTACAAATTAGCTTTTAAAAGGAGAACTCACACACACACACACAGTAATTAACATTTCCACCTAGCAGCCCTAGGGTCATTGGTTTGAATAACGGCCATGGCACAACCTGCCTGGAGTTTGCAAGTTCTTCCTGCATGGGTTTCCTCAAGGTACTCTGGTTAACTCCCACACTCCAAAGACATGCTGGTAGGTTAAACCCTTAGTGTCGGTGCCTACTAGGGGTTTAGTATGAGGGAGGCGGGGCTTGTGGTCATGTGATCGCTAGAATGCCAAAATCTACAGAGCAACCAATTACGCTGTTTGTGTAGAACTATAAAGCCTTGTACACATGGGCCAAATGTCAGACATCGGCTTGTTGAGAAAAAAAGAAAATCGCTGAATTTCGGCCTGTGTGTATGCCTGTCCAACAGATGCCGGCCATTTTGCCAACTTCTGTTGAACGAGCATGCTGGAAAACCAGAAGCCGACTGACTCCAGATCAGTGTTCTGGCGGGGCGGGGTCACACCCCTGTGAGAACACAACAGCGCAGCAGGGGAGATCGCTGTACTAACTTTGCATAGTTAGTACAGCCACTCCGACCAGAGCCGATAATTGGTTTTCATTCAACCCGCTGGGTTGAACAAAAAACAAAACAAAAAAAACTAGTGTGTTCCAAGCTTAAAGGGGTTGTAAACCCTCAAGGTTTTTCACCTTAATGCATTCTATGTAGCGCTCAGAAAAGGAGCCAGGAGCACTGCTGGGGGACCCCAGGAGGAGGATCAGGGCCGCTCTGTGCAAAACCCTTGCACAGAGCAGGCAAGTATGACATGTTTGTCATTTTTTTTTTTTTAAATGAATCTTTACAACCTCTAACTCTTCTTCTGGAAGGTTGTCCTGTAACAGTCCATTGAGTGTCACGCTCAGATCCCTCATCAATGTGCTTACATGAACCATCCATAGCAATTCCTTAAACTCAGGAGTTGTAAATGTAAAATACTGTAAGAGTTTTTCCATACGTGTGGCTGAGAGGCAGTAAAACCAGGTATTTGAGCTGTGGCTTTACTGCCCCCCGGACTGCCTGCTTGCATGGTGAGATGCAGCCCCTCACAGCTGTGCACATGCCATGAGATTATGTGCTTTATGGCCATGGCAAAAATTAAACAGCAGGTCGATTTTGGCAGGTGTTACCGCTGAACAAGACTAATGCAGGTCTATGAGGCTGTCCTGTACTGCCCTCCAATGACGTGCAATGCACATGATTTTAATGTGGTTGTGTGGCATTTAAGGGGTTATATCAAGTAGTGAGGAAACAAGATATTGCCTCCCCACCTCCTATCAAACGTTTCTGAAAAGCAACTGGGGCGTGTCTAAATGAGCCCTAAAAGACGTAAAGAAAAGATATCGAAATTGCAAAAGACTGCATACAGAAAGCACTTTTACGCATCTGGCGTAATTGTCTGCGAGCTCAGAATACGAGGGAAGAAGCTGCTATTAGTTGTTGACAAACATCCGCTGTTTGCCAGGAACATGAACGGCTTCTCGACAGACTTTACGGATGTCACACCTCGTCCGGTAATTGGAGTTTAAAATGTACGCAGCAATTAGATTCAACCCAATACGTTCACACAAAGGCAGCAGTCTCTGCAGAGCAAAACAAGCAAATGACGTTTCGTCAGAATCCGTCAGGAATCGCTATTTTCCTACTCTCTCCACAAAGTGAGACACAACTGCCGGCCTGGCTTAACAGCTTCCTCAACGAGTACAAAAACAGCTTTATAAATAAGGTTTCAAACAACAACAAAAAAAGACTGGGATGAAAATGGTGCAAAAAATAAAAAACACATTCACCATGAAAAGCCCTGGATCACACTATGTATCCCCTCGCACAGGAATCACACCGCAATCTTGTGCAATTCCCATGCGATTCAAGCCCATTTATTTTGAATGGGCTCAAATCACTCTGAAAAGCACTAAAGTCATGCATGTGGCAATTTTAGAAACGCACTGCAACCAGATCGCATGGTCATTTGTACTATACTATATCTGGGGGCAGGCAAACACACAGCATTTCTGACCCGTGTCTTGGGTGTCATTAACATTGCACTGACACCCGCTGCAGATCGCAAAGGCAGTGGGAATTTAATTCAATGTGGGAAACTTGCACGGAACGTGGGTGTCCAGCATAGCATTTTAGTGTGACCCAGGGCTGGTTCACACTACATGCAGTCCAGTGCATTTTTTTCTGCATCAAAAATACACCGACAGGTGGTCACATGGCTTCCAATGGCGTAGTTCACACTACAGCAGTGCGCAGTCAACAAAAGTAGAAAATGCTGCATTTTTTTTTTCTGCGTGGAACATATCTGGTGAAATGCATCAAAAACACACTGGAATGCACCATAATGCATTACAGAAAATAAACCAAGGAAACTGATTATTTATTTTTTTGCCAGGAGAAAAATACACCGGAATGCAGTGTAAATGCATCAAAAACTCGGATTTGGAAATGCACCAAGATTGCAAAAGTAGATGGCAACTCTCTGGGCTATTATACACAGCCCTTGTGCCATTTTCTTTTCTTCAACCACAGGTTGAAGGAAAGAATATTTCTCGATTCCCCCATCAACAGCCAGCCATCAGAGAACAATGAGCACTGCTGGCGGGTATAGCCACTGGCAGTGATTGGACAAAAAAAAAACAAACAGGCTGGTTGTACTAAAGAGGATTGAAAGATCAACTTCAGGACAATGAGCCTGCCTTATAGATGAATTGAAATTCAGCTGGTTCCTACTGAACCAGTCAAATTTCGATCTGTCTAGGGCCAGCTTTAGTCATGACCAATTATTTTGTGCTCAATTTCTTATACCTCAGTACATTTGTCTCTTTTACTATGAGAGTGCAAATATAATTTGATGCAATTTTCTGACACTGTACATTGGTGTCCATGTGATAAGTGTGGTACAGATATTAGAATACAAGCTCTTCAAAGTGTAATTCTGGATTGAACTTTGGCCAGTCCCTGTTGAAGCAGATGAATTTCGAGTCATGTATGGTTGGCTTAAGTGTATGACCAAATCTTTTGTTGCCAGAGAGCAAGTCCAAGTCAGTAGTCAGGCCAACCACGTGCAGCCTACCAAATATTTATTTCCTTATTGAAGGAAACTGAAAGTAGAACCATCTGCATGGCCTATAGAGTAATCCATTGGCTTCTCCTTTTAGGTTTTGAGGGCAGGTTAGGAAATATAAGGGAAACAAATTAAAAATAAATGGGAGGACAACTGGTTGGCAAGTTCTTCATTCAGACATTTCCTACTATCGGGGGCTCACGATGAAAGTTCTTGCTTGCACCGAGCTGCTCTTCTTCCTTGTTACACGTCAGTAAAAGTGATAGCGGATGCAAACTAAAACTTATAAGCAGCTTGAAGCAACTCCTCAAGAAACTTGAAGGCAAATCAAACAAAAGTCTTTGCACCTTATAAGTGTCTTGGTCTTTTTTTCTCTTATATAATGGATCATGCTGCAGTAAAAATATAAAATGTTTCATAGTTTGTAAGGTTGAATAAAGACACCAGTCCATCCAGTTCAACCTGAGTGAGTGTCTACCCCTATCCCTGTACATTGCACACTCACATTGGTCCCTACACTCAAGGAGCTCACAATCTAAGGTCCCCACTCATATACTAGGGCCAATTTTTTGAACAGAAGCCAATTAACCTACCTGCATGTCTTTAGAGTGTGGGAGGAAACCCACGCAGGCACAGGGAGAACATGCAAACTCCAGGCAGGTAGTGTCGTGGTTGGGATTTGAACCAATGACCCTTCTTACTGCTAGGTGAGAGTGCCAACCACTACACCACTGTGCTGCCCTTTTTAAAACAGCTCTAACTACTTAAGGATAAGTAGGGGCTTGTTCACACCATAATGACCCTTATTATAATGCACTTTATATAATGCGTGGAACAAGTAATTTTTAAGGGAGTTGAAGGGAGCACAATAATGGAAGCAATAGTTGTTATAGGGGCTGTAATAACTGATTTCTAGTCGTTTCCTACCATGTATTTCAAGTCTCCTGAAGCATGTCCACAGACTCCAACAACTCATACAGCATGTTCATAGTCTCTGGCCATTGCCTATAGCATGTTTGTGGCATCTAACCATCTCTTGTATCATGCCGATAGTCTGACAAGTCTTCAGTCTCTGGAAGCTTTCTGTAGCATTTAATTAACTAAAATATAAATATATATTTAATATTAATATTTTTAATATTATAAACTAAATATTATGAGTGGCCCTTTGGTGACATGACGGATTGCACTTGAGGCCCCCTGGATGAAGAATGTTGACCACCACTGCACTACATTATCTAGAAAAAAACAAAATCAATTTTTGGATGGGCTGAAGTGCTGAATAAGTGAAAAAAGCAACAATGGTAAAGGGTAAAAAAATAAGACAAAAAAAAAAAACTCCTAGGTTTTTATCCGTTAACAGTCTCTCTGTTTAGGCCTGAAAATTGAGGAGATATTTAGCATAATTAACACCTATCAGGGAAATTAAAAAGCCTCCCTTACAGTGCTATTGGCCCCAGATTGCAAGAGTTAAATGCTTGTTTAGTCTAAGGCAGGGATATGCAATTAGCGGACCTCCAGCTGTTGCAAAACTACAAGTCCCATCATCCCTCTGCCTCTGGGTGTCATACTTCTGGCTGTCAGAGTCTTGCTATGCCTCATGGGACTTGTAGTTCTGCAACAGCTGGAGGTCCGCTAATTGCATATCCCTGGTCTAAGGGATTGGAAAGATATTGTTACTCAGTTCCTCCATCAGGTGGCGCTTCTCCATGCTCCGGGAACTGACTGCACCCTCACGTCCAACACTTGACCCGATGAACTGAAACAGCTGGAATGGGGAGAAGAGACTGCAGGAGACCAGTCTTGCAACATAGGGGAAGCAGGGTGAATCCATAGAGTAAAACTATTTTTCATGGTCCCCTGGACCCAAACAAGCATTTAACCCTTGCAGTGCAGAGGCAGCCCCGTTGCAAGGGAAGATTCTTCTTTCCCTGGAGTTCGGCTTTAAATAAATAAAAATGTTTAACAACGTAATTTTTATGCACCTTTGCATTTACAAATAGACAGGTCACGTGGTTTGCTCATAAAACACAACATACCAGAAAAGCCTCATTATGGCTAGATTTCCTTGTCGGAAGAACGAATATTTCACTAATATGACTACAATATAACAGAAGCTGTAGAGCTTATTTGGCTTACTTTTTATAAGCATTGAAGAGCCTTAACGCAATTGTCCAATGAGATTGAAAACCTTCACAACACATCTACAAGTGGGCAAAGCAGCTCTCAGACCGTAAAAGCCGTGAATTTTGCTTTCAACGACTTAAAGTATTTCTTTTTAGTTCTAAGAATGGAACAGAACAACGAAAACTCCAAATGTTAACTACGTAGATCTACTATCCATTCACTTCAAAACCGCCGATGCGACAAGTAAAAACCTCTCAGCTTCTCTGTTTTTGTGTCATAAAAGAGTTGTTTATGTAAAAAGATGATAGGTGCAGCAGAGCATTAAATGTAACAGGGCTAGCATTATCTTTTTTTTTTTCTTTTTTCTTAGTGCAGCTATCTCCTTATATCAACCACAGGAAATCAAACTCGCCCAGTCCTTGGAGCCTTCATGACAGGTTCTAGAAGACAGATCCCCGAATGCCGGAAACGGATGCTTGCTTATTGCTTTGAAACACCTTGCCAGGAGACTAACATTTCACCGGTGACAGGCCTCCTCCGAAAAGAGCGAAAGGCTCGAGAGGCGAGTGACGCTCGGTGGGGCGGGAGGGGTTAAGGCTGAAGGAGCAGCAAGTAGGCCCTCATTTGCTAGCTGTGACTCGCGTTCAAGGCTCAGTTCATCATGACCTATAAAATGTTAAGAGTGAGGCGCATTAAAGATGTGCTAACACCATGTGCAGGCCTGGGAGTACAAGCTATTGTGCCGTGAAGCGGCAAAGACACCGCTCTTTGGAGAAGCTAGCACGCACTATTATGTCACTGATATAAACTGGAGAGGATGCTAAATTATAGATAAGGGAAGGAGACGGCTGACATATGTGAGATCATTCGGGCCTAGGTCTTTAGATTCAGCACACACATGATGCAAAGCAAGATAAGGGAGAGAAGGCGTGTATGTACACTCTGTGAAACGCAAGAAAAAACATAAAAGGGAAGGAAGAATGAAAACCCCGCTTTTAGACTTGAAAGACAATATCTGATATTCATTAGACAATATCTGATATGTATTCAACAAGACGGCGGCTCAGCGTTTAGCACCCTGGCCTTGAAGTGCCAGAATATGGACTTCAGTTCCCATCAGGGACACCATCAGTGTATGGTTGTGTGCGTGTGTATATATTTTTCCCCCCATATTGTAAGGGGGCTGATGGAGAAGATCCTGAGCCCTATTTACACTGGTACATTTCAACATTTTGGTTTGTGTTGTTGGGGGAACAATAAAGCTGGGAAGGCAATCCATTAAGACTGTGATTCTATGCAGTTAACAATATCTCTTTCCTGGATTTAACCACTTGCAGCCCACGTAATGAAGACGTGTGGCAGCAAAGAGAGTGGGCTTTAATGCGCACGTCGCACAAATGCATCCAGGAGAGGCATATATTTCTGTGCTGAGAGCACACTCACAGCACAGAGATTGAGCTGTCAACAGCTCTTGGTTTGCATTAATGATCAGGTATCGGAGGGACCGGCAGACCTTCCTGCCAAGCATTCCCCTCCCTCCTCCACTACTACTGGGCATAGAAGCCCAGTTAGGCTTCATGCAAGCTGGACGTTTTTCAAGCTGCTGCTTTTGGCTTCAGACTTTTTTTTTCTAAATCCAGGGAACTCCCCAGCATGTTATCCTATGTGTCCATGCACACGTAGGCTGTTATAAGTGTTTTTATGGCATTTTCTGGCTGGGAAAAAAACTAGCAGGTTTTAAGAGTTTTTTTAGCTGTAAAAAGAGGGCCAGCTGCAAGAACTCGAGAGACACAGCCGGTCCCTGAATATGTAAGGAAGAAGATGGAGCAGTACCTTGTGTGTGGCATAAGGCCCCATTCACACCTGAGCGTAGCGTTTTCAGACAGAAAGTCATGCAATTTTGCTGCGAGTTTGTACAGGTCAAAAGGTCAGCAATATAAAAAGCAGAAAAATGCCTGTAATCTGCCTAAAAAAGTCTTGTTTGAGCTTCAGACGTTTTGGAGCTTCTGGCTTCAAGGCTTTTGGAGCGGAGATGTGAACCATCTCCATAGAGAATAATTGATTTTTTTTTTCCCCTCCAGCGTTTTGGAGCTTTACGTTACAAAATGCTCAGGTGTGAATAGGGCCTTACAGAAGTGAACAACAGCAGTACATTACTGGATTTGCTGGGTGTGAGCATATTCATTGAGCATAATCCAACAATAAATGTAAATTGGAGTTAAAATCAAATTAAACCCTGGGGAGAGGGTGTTATGTTTCTACAGGAGCAAGGGTTCCGTGAATAGTTTAATCACGCAGGGGTAAACCTATTTGTTAAAAAAAAAAAATTGCCTAAGCGTTTTAAAAATGAGGGGTCGTTAAACCGTTAATATCCTTTCCCCGTTCTAATCTATGGAGGAGAAGATAGGAGATGAATTGCCAATACAAATACAATGATTTTAAGCTGAACACAGACACAAGAAATACCATTTATGTTCAGCCATCTTTGTCAGTGGCCTGACCCCCAAACATGTTCACCTAGAGATCATTTGAGTTTAACCCATATACGCTGACAGAGGGAGAAACACGGCATACACTTATATGGGGGTGGGGGATTTAAAATTATCTTATAACTCTTTCAAAGGCCCATAGTAGGACATGTGTGTGGAACCATTACATACACTAGACAGTTGTCTGATCTGGGTAAAAATGGGCAGAACATCAGTTAAAAAGAGTATTTCATTGTTTAAGTTTTAGATCGATAAGGTAAGGGTTAGGACTTTTGTCAGATTTTTATTACGGTGTTTCCATTTTGAAACTTCTTAGCTCTATGTGCACTGGTCACCATTGTCACCAGAACTAAAAGTAAGGGAATATCCAAAAATTATCACTGGAACAAGAACAGAGGGGCAAATAGGGACAATTATTCCGGTGGCAATTTTGCCTAGACAGAAAGTAGAGGTAATTCTGCTCAATGGGTCATGGATGACTATTGGTTTTTATTAACGTTTTCCCATTTTGAAAATTGCTAGCTCTATATGCCCTGGTCACCAGAACTAAAAGGGACTATCCAAAAATGATCACTGGAACAAGAACAGAGGGGCAAAAGGGGACACTTATTCCGGAGGCAATTGTGCCTAGGCATAAAGTAGAGGTAATCCTGCTCAATGGGTCATTGATGACCCCAAATAAAAAAAAAAAAAAAAAAAAGAAGATGACAAATGATAGAGCATTTAGATATAAGTCAATGGTTGTAAGCACACTTGCTTTATTATAAGGGCAATATAAAAAAAAACGTTACTATTAGCAAACACTGATATAGATTGTACTTTGTGATAATAACACATTTAAATGCAACACCGAAAATACGCAAAAGAAAAGGCCATAAAAGCTGACATTTCAACCCTCCTGAAAAATTGCTGGCGCATACAGCTATGAGGCCTTGAGTCGGTAGGGTTTCAGCTTTGCGGAAATAAATAGAATTAGGCCTGAAAACTGGAGCAGAAAATGTGTCAGCTAGACTCCGAGAGATGCCCAGGCCGAACGATGTGGGGGGAAACGTAATGATAGAAGTACCGGTTAACTACAAACTACAAGCCTGCCATCAAAAGGTATGACAGGCAAGTCAATAACACAACATCTTTGAAAAATGCCTTTTTCTCTTCCTGCTAAAAATCAGAGGATGGGCATTTTGTTCGAAGTTTGTCACACAAAAGGCAAAAAAAAAAAAAAAAAAAAAAAAAAAGGAAGAAGTCAGAGAGACAATTGATTGTTTGTTTGCGAAGAATGATGGATATTTACATATTTTACCCCCACAAATTAATAATGTTACACTGGAAAACTGAAGGTGGTAGAAAATTATAGTCAAATAAGTACTCAATGTCGATTTTCAATGCATGTAAATGAGCACGTGAAGTCAGCGTTTGATTGGCTAAACATGTCACAGCACTGACAATTAGCAGCACAGCCTTGTTCAGTGTCTGCTGATGAACAGCTTGCTGAATATATAAGAACTTGATGGAACAATAGAAGAGGCAAATTCCACTTACTGACTGACAATTGATCTCATTAAAACCCTTTGCATTCGGCCTATCTAATTGGATATTTCACATTTCTTAACGAGTTTTGTCTCCTGAGCCCTGATGCTATTCCTTCGAATGCAGGTCAGACATGTTTGCATGTGTAGAACACAGACCCTGCTCATGGAGACAAGTGATACATTGGCATCAATAAAGGTTGGCAAAACAGCATGAGTGACAGAGCGCTGACCTGCCATCTTTTCACCTACATTGCATGTCTGATCTAAGGTGTGGCTCATTTGAAAGGAAAATAGGTGAACTTCATCTTAAAGCATAACTAAACCCTCCTATTCTTCTTAGTTGAAATCTATAGAATGAAGGGGAAAAAAAAAAAACAACAACCCTTGCAGTGGGACCATCTTGGCACTGCATGGGTTAACTGCTCCATTTGACAAAGATAATGGGGATGATGAATAAGGTCATATATTTGCCTTTCTCGCTCCCCCAACAGCCAGTGTTCTCCTCACTGTACGAAGGCTTGGCATGTGGGCACGCCCTTGGTGACCACTTGTACAATGCATGTCTGCTGGTCCTTCATTGTTTAGGATGACATCATAGGGCTGCAACCTAAATCAGTTCTCCAGTCTAAGAGAAACCGGCAGTCAAGCCTTATGGCTTCTCATCCATTTTCCCACTGCCCCTCCTAAAAAGTGCCAAATGAGGCAGAGAGAATGCAAAAAAAGTAGACCTTCAACCTCTTGGGCTTCAAAATAATGGCCAATGCAGCCTTTTTCAACGAGGTTGCTGTGGCAACCTGGTGTGCCTTCTGGGTTCTTTAGGGGTCCCTTTCAAAATGCCTAAAAATGGCCCAATAATTGTAAACAATATTTTTTGGGGTTATACAAAGCCACAGGATTTATTGTGCACCATTAAAACCTTTTGTGTATCTCCCAGCTTCCTAACAACCAATGACATCATAGGTTGATAAGGAGGACCTTGGGCCCCTAAGGATGTCCTTGTTTGGTCATCCTCTACCCCTCTCCATCAGCACCGGGGTCAAGTTAGCTGAATGAGGGAGATAAACTGAGGGAGAAGAGAAACTTGATTTTGCTTTGTAAGAATAAACCACCTTTAAAATGGTGGGTATCCTGCATGTATGAGTGCTTCTCTGTTATGTAAAACGAGTTTCGTTTTTTACAATTTAGAATGGAGGGGCCTCAAGATTGTGCAAATTCTTAAAGGATGTCACAACTGAGAAAAGGTTGAGAAACACTGGTCTAATGCATAGAGGAAAGCTGTGGGACAGAAGAATAAGGTAAGCACATCACCTTATTAATCATCCCCTATGCAAAACAAACCGTTAACCCAGGCAGTCAAGAGGTGGACCCATCTCCAGAGTTAAAGCGGGAGTAAACCCAGTTTCAAAAAACACTTACATTCCCGGCATGCCGGAAATGCTAACTTTCACATTGGTGGTGCTCTCAACCAAACCTTCAAACCATCCAATGTCTGGTGTCATAACTGATCACATGTGCAGCATTATGGCAGTTGAGGAACAAGATGGCAGCTTCCTTGACTGAAAATTATAGAAGGGTTTACTTCCACTATAACTTTTTCTCTGCAAGAGGTCAGCTATAATTATTTAAATAAAAAAGCATTTTTGTCCTCTGCTATATTGCCTTTCAAGTTAAAATATAAAAGACTAATGTAATTACCACTGAAATTTTTATATCATGTTCAGAACACACATGCTGGCTTTTTTTGGACTGAAGTACCTTTCTCAGTGACCATGTCAAGTCAGAGAGGTGACCTCTTCACTATGCCTTTAACCAAGCCTCGTTTAATATATTGTGAAATAGCGTGTGCTTGTATTATGCCAACAATGGTTTCTAATCTCTGGAGGCATGCTGAAAACGTGGCCTTCAATGTGCATGCGCTGGTTGGCAGACTGGTTGAAAAAAAAAAAACTCCTGGACAACTCCTGGATTTTTATGCTTCATTAATAATTCAATAATAATGATGGTCCTTTTTTTTTTTTAACGCAAGCTTTATTTTTGTAATATGTTAATTTTGTGGGTTCAGTTCTACATAAATGATATGTTAAATTAACAGCCTTCCCTCCAAAACATTACCCAAAAAAAAAAAAGTGATATTTTATGCGCACAGATTATAGGGGGAAGCTATACGTTTCGGGAAACACGCAAACTCTATTCTGCTTGGCGTACTGGGCATTTCTTTCCATCTTACAGACCACAAAACCACCTGTGTTTGGTTTTGTTAGTCACAATTTTATACTTAAGGTTTTCTCCTGCAAATCTTTTCTTTTTTCCCCCCTCTCTCTCGCTCTCATTTCCCAAGCGTAAAAGCCCATTTGGATTCTGAAGGGTTGCTTTGTCGTGGAGACGACGTCATCCAGTTCTGTCACGGCTTCTGCGAGTCCTTGATCTAAGCCCTTCGCTCGGCTGGCATTTTACATGCTAGCCTGGTTTACAAAATCATATTCAATGAATTTTCTATAAAACCACGAACCTTAACAGCCATTTTTAATTGCCCCACATAGGAAACCACATCACTGTTAATTCCGCGGCTAGAAAGAAAGGGGGGAAAAAAAAAAGAAGAAAAAAAGGAAAGTCGAACCATCACCTTGCAATCTATAGCGCCACTAAGACCTCTCAGCTATTTGGCTAACTTTGCTATGCGATACCCAATGCAATTAATTATATTTTTTGATGTTAATAGATTCTGTCAGCTTCGAGCTTAAGTCTTCTTTGATGAATATTTAAATTATATTTGAATAAAAATAATTCTTGGTTACATTTCATCTTTAGAAAAAGCATTGCTTAATAAAAAAGGTCTTTGCAGTAAAGGAGGCGATAAATGACTACATGAGCGCAGGTATAAAAATCCTAAATCGCCGCGGTAGATGTTAAATCTTCTAACATGGATAATGCAACCTATACACTTAACAGTAATATAAATGGCTTTCTAACAGCGGAGCACTTTATGCACAATAAATAGATTTTTCCAGCCATTCAAAACTTAGCAAGGTCACTTTTAAAATTTGGAGTCAAGGAGAATTAAATTAGACATCCTGAAGTACTATTTAAATAATTTGTTTTTTGATAGAGGGAGAACATTTTTTATTTTATTTGATCTAAAATAGTTAAAGTAGATCTGGACCCAATCACTAAATTTTTTTTATATAAGCTTTAAGTTTTTAATGGTGTTTCAAAAGCGTTTCTCAATTTTTTTTCAATTTGCAGATTTCTGTAAAATAATACCGGGACATGAAGGTCCTTGTTCAACTCAAAAACATTCTCGATTACAAAGAAGGAATTCCCTTTATTTAATTCAATCCTTACTCTAACCAAAAAAAAAATAAAAAATAAAAATAAAAAAGGGGTTTTGCCTATAGTTCTACTTAAATTTCTTTTATATTTTTTTGTTTTTGTCTTCTAAAAGGAAAGATTAAAAAACTACAAACAGTACCTGCTCTGTGTAATGTTTTTTTCACAGAGATCAGCCCCAATTCTTCTGTTTTTGCCTCCCCTGCCAGTGGTCCTGGCTCCCCTACTCTGCCGAGAGAACTGCTGCTCTCATGCACATCTATGGACTGAGATGGGGCTCAGGTAAGTATGAGCGGGGGAGGAACTGCACTCAGAAGGCTCTTTACCTTAATGCATAGAAAGCAGAAAGGGAAAAATCCCTTATTTGTGGGTCCCCTGCCAGTGGTCCTGGCTCCTCCCCCCCTCCAAGTGTACACATAGCATACCTCCTGCTATGGGGGCACTGAAGCAGGCTCACTCTTGTGCCATGCTTTGTGTGTTCATTCGGCGTGACTCGGCGCTGCCCTCTTCTTTCTCCTTATTGTCTCGCTACCTGTGCTTGACAGCAGCAGGAGCCAACTCCTGCTGCTGTGTGAGCCAATGAGGAAAGAGAGGCCCAAGAGAGCTGCTGCTCTCATGCACATTTCTGGATCAAGATGAGGTTCAGGTAAGTATGAGGGGGGGGGGGACTGCACCCAGAAGGTTATTTACCTTAATGCATAGAATGCAGAAAGGGGAAAATCCTTGAGCCTTTAGAACCACTTTACAAAAGGAAAACTAAATTATACGAAAAATCTGAGGTAGCAATGCAAACATTTGATTCTTTGCAGATCATCATGGGATAATGAGACTCACTAGTCAATCTGGACATTACAAAAATGTTTCCAATTAACAGCCTTCACAGTGTGTTTACTGCCTCACTCAATAGAAACAGTAATTAATCATCCACAAAAAAAAAAAAAAAAGATTGAATATTCAAAGCACTCGCATGTCAATATCGGTGATAGAGCCCTAGGCGTATATTGACAACCCGTGTCGAGGTAATGACCGTCTGATTCCCAGAATTCTTTGCTGCTCTGGAGCATATACAACCACGGCACAACAAAAACAGATTCTCCATATAAAAGGGGGGGGGGGCTTCTTTTAACCTCAACATTTCTAGATATGCAAACCTGTAAAATGTAAGCGCCTAATGGGTAAAACAGACAACGCTTGGGAAGATTTTTTCAGGCTACAAAAGTTTGGATGTTCACCTGTTTTTCGAAAAATCGAATAAGCAGCCACAAAGGTCTTAAATTAGGCCTTGCATCAAGATTTTTTTTCTTTTCCCTAATGCTACAGTCAATCGGTGTTTGGCTGACGATCATGTAAGTTCACTGTGGGTTCACTGCGGAGACAATCAATCTCTTTGGTGACTGCAATAGCAAGTGCACGATGCAGCAGTTAACTTGTGTTATGTTAAATTAGATAAGTCATAAGAAAAATACTGAGGCTTTCAACGCTGGCTTCTGAATATGCAAGTCGCCTAGCTGTCATACCACCTCATTGCACCATAGTAGTCCATAAAAACAGGATGGTTTATGGGTATTAGATTCATTTTTTACCGAGGACTCTGGACCCAGTAAGAAGAGATTGATCCAGTGTTAGGGGTAAAATATCCTGCCACATAACCAACAGGCTTTGGGATTTGAGGTTCACTTTGCAGTCCCTAAAGGAAGGCAAAATTTACTGAGAGGAGCACCATATCTTTATGCATATTTTTATCGGTCTCCATTTTTATTTTGTAGATTCCGATGAAGAAAGCGGTACAGGTAATAAACAAAATGTAGAACAACAGTGTGGGATGTCATCAAAAATACTTGAGGATCCTTTCAGTGGTCATCCATGTGTTCTTATTTTATGTTTTACATCTCAAATCTCAGGTAGCTGGGCTCCAAATATTACATAAATAGGCCTACATTTGATGTCTTTGCTCAAGGTTAAAAGTGAGTAAGTAAAACATATATATGACTAATGGGTCTGGATTGTACGCATTCACATCTAATTGGCTAATCTGTGATTTTAGAGATTTCATTAAAGGTTGGATCTTTTCCCCATACCTTGTTCTGTACAGTGAATGGAGGTGGCCATCTTGATAGGGCTGGGCTTTGCTTCCTCATGGCAGTTCCTCCAGCAAGGAGAACCGTGATCAGCGCAGAAGTGGCATCACTAAATCTCCTAGACTAGCAGTCAGAGGAAGCGGTGCCTTAGATCTCATACTGCAGATATTCAGCTATGAAGCTCAATCCACAGGAGTGGCTAGGCACCCTCACATTCCCGGAATAGAGATGAACTTGGGCGTGTTCGAAATCCCACATGCCCGATCCCGGCAGGAAGCCGACACTGCACAACGCTAATCACGGGCAGTGAGACGCTTCCCGGTCTGAGGCTGGACATATCATGAAATGTCTCATTACTTGTGATTAGCCATGTGCAGTGTCGGTTTTCTGGTGGGATCGGTAATGTGAGATTTTGAACACGCCCGAACCCATCTCTAACCAGGAAGTACTCTACTATTCTTCAGGAGGAATTATAGGCAGAACTTCACTGGTAATTTGAAGTACCGCTAATTCTCTCTCTCTCTCTCCCCCAGCCTGTAACGGAGTTCAAGGTTTTTTTTACCGGAGCGAGTATCATTTTTGTTGCTACCCACTCCCACTTCGTCAATCCTTGCCTAGGTGAGGAGAATGTCACTCTTTCCACCTGCAGCCTCCTAGGACACAACACACATCCCAAGAGGCTGCAGGACCAGTTTCGCTATGTGCGCAGTGGGGACCCAGCTATCATTCAACCGGAAGTCACAGCAACCTCCCAAATCCATGAGGGCAAAACAGCAGTGAGAAAAATCAGCTGTGATAACAGCACTGGAATCCATAATTTGGTAAGCACCCAGTTTCTTAAAGTCAGCAGGTACAGTATTTGTAGCTGCTGGCCTTTAATTGTTAAGGAGCAGTATGGCAAAAACTCTTTTGATCCTACTTCTCCTATGGATCAGAGGCATGCAGTTCATTCTGCACTCCTGTGACCCCCCCGTCAGAGAGCTATAGTTTGTTGTCTGATGAAGTCATGGCGCTGCTCCAGGCGCTGGATCGATCCAGTTGAAATCCACCCAGAAATCTGGACCGGCAGCTGGGTCAGCCTCTCAGAGAGCTGCTAGGAGACTGAGCCAGACGCTCCTGTCACCTGCAAGGCCCGGCACTCCAGTGAATGCTGGAGGGGCAGAGAAGAGAGACGGGAGAGGGGAGAACTGAGCAATTAGTGGTCTTTGATCACTCAGTTCTCAGTGTAGAGGTGGCAGGGGATAGCTGCAGCATTCGATCAATTCTGAATCCACCTAGATGAGTATGAATGTTTGCTTCTTTTTTTGGAGACCTCTTAACATGTTGGTGTAACTCCTCGAAGAAAAAATGTAAACATTGGACACTGAATATGCCCAGGTAATATTATTAAAATGCTCCATATAACAGTACCCTCAACCCTGAAGAGAGGAAACACTTGCCATAATCAATGCATTAGGGGTCTACATCGCCTAGTAAGTCCCAAATTCATTGCAATATTTTACTTTTTAATACACTACTAAATTTGCTGTTTCTGCTTTCTTATTTTAGAGTGCAATCATTAAAAATAAACAGTCTGTAAACTCTGAATAATTTAAGGGTCACAGCACACAGACTCATTAACAGGCAAACTCCCATCAGTTCCATTGCCTGCACAATAGCAGCCACAAAAGACAATACATGGAACCTGGCCAGACTTCTGAGCAGCAAGGCAAAATCTAAATATTGTTACCAACACAAAAGACTGCGCGCTCCATTTCAGGCGTAAAGTGTGCAGATCAAATTCTAGAGTCTATTCACACCTCTACAGAATCCAATAACTTTCTGTGTGATTTTACAGAGAGGGCGATGAATGGAGTAAAGTCCGGAGCGGACGTACAGAATCACAATGCAGAAGAATAAAATCAATAGAACAAAATCAAGAGTGTAACAAGAATGTTTTATTACATTTAGACTAAAAACGGATTTCTCATTGGATGCTAAGAGTATTGTAAGATTAGTGCTCTGTGTAGTAGGTTATGCGTTTAAAAAAAAAAAAAAAAAAAAAAAAAAAAAAAAATATATGTTAACATTCCAAAAATACACAATACCGTAATTAACATAATAATTAACAAACACAATAATTAATTTTTGTAGGAAAACCACCACAAAGCATTTAAAAAAAAAAAAAGTGTCATCAGCCTGCGTTACAGGCTAATTAAAGTTTTTTTTTGTTTTGTTTTTTTACTGTGCATTTTAGCAATAATAGGAGCATAAAATCATAGGTGTGTGTATTTTTCTGTTGCTTACATATATTTAGACTTCAAGTGTAAATTAAATTCAGTGAAAATTGTAAAAAGCACACATTAAAAAAAAAAGAAAAAAAGAAAAAGGCTAATGTATAACTAAAAGGCATTTATTTCTGGATAGGATGGAGAGGGATTACACCCATGTCAGGTTTTTATCATCATCATCAGGTTTCTCTATATATTGCAGTGAAAGGAAGTATTTCCTATGCCCCGGAAAAAGTCATATTGTGACGAAACCGGTCGGGCAAGGAGACACCAACATATTCCATCACAATTTTTTATTCTTTGCAAGCTTTTTAGCTATAAATTTTGCTGCAGCATTTTTTTTTAACTGATGCACTTCAGAGTTCCTCTGTTGATGTGCCAATAAATACCTTTAAGGTTTTACACTATCGGAGGCCCTTTGTTTTTTTTATTTTTGGGTACTGCCGGGTTATTATTGGCCGGGTTGCCATGATGGTTTATTCCTAGTGTGGGAGAAACGGCTGGAGAGATGTGGACTGCCTGCATCATTTATCCTTCAGATGCCTTAGCAGCAGACATATCATGAGCGCGTTTGACCTTACATTATTTTAGGGTCCACCATGAAGGTAAGGGCATACCTTGATGATATCACTGGATACATCTCTTATGAATTCCCATTTCTGATCAATTTTGGATCATTTATATCACATTGGACTTTTGTTTATATTAAAATAGTGCAACTTTTTCTTTGGTCTATTGGTTTGTTGTGTTATATCTCACATTTCACTGTTGCAGCTTTTTGTTTTTGACAATTTTAACATTTAATTATTTTTTTTTACATACAAAAGTGTAGTATTTTTTATCTTTATTTTTTCCAAGTTTTTATTGCTGTCTGTTCCGCCATTAGGGAGATTTTCCCTCTCTATTTGTCCTGTTTACCATTATCATTGAAAGTAAAAAAAAAAAATCCCAAATTATGTGTTGTCCCCAGCCTGAGTTGCTGTTGGACAGTTTCCTGTCCATTTAAACTGCTGCCACCCACAGTAACCAAGAGGAAATCTCACTAACAACATCAATAACCCAACAGGGGCTGGTTCTGGTTGGTTGTTCCCTTGAAGCAGACCCATATTTTTTTTAAACGCCAATGACACTTCTGTACTTCTTAATTAGATGTCAAAAAGCAGTGGAGAAGAAACCTACTTTGAGCAAGATTTTTAATTTTTTTTTTAATAATGTTTGTTTAATAGAACATAGAAAGGTTAGAACCTTGTCAGGTTTTTGCTACCATATGTCTACACTGGGGAGATAGTCTTCATGATGATAAAAACAAAGGCCTAAAGCAGTGGTTTACAAACTGCGACCCTTGCCTTTATCCGGCCCTTAAGGCATCACTCCTGCCACTGATACCAACAATGGGGCATAATTTCTGCCACTGACAACAATGGGGCAAAATTCCTGCCACTAACAACAATGGGGAAAAATTCCTGCCACTGACAACAATGGGGCATAAATCCTGCCACTGACAACAATGGGCCACTATTCCTTCCACTGACACCAACAATGGAGCACTATTCCTGCCACAGACAACAAAGATGGGGCACTATTGCTTCCACTGACACCAACGATTGGGCATAATCACTGCAACCAACAATGGGGCATTATTCCTTCCACTGAGACCAAGGATGGGGCATAATTCATTCCACATGCAACAAAAATGGGGCACTATTCCACCCACTGACACCAACTATTTCTGTGCCCAATACCAAAGATCGGGCATAGCTTACTCCCACTGAGCACAGTCCAACCCCTTTGATCTCTGAAGGACAGTGAACTGGACCTTTCTTTAGAACGTTTGGAGACCTCTGCCCTAAAAGGACAGGAAGAGATGTGGACACAACCAGCAAACAAGGCATAGTGGGAAAAGGTTGGTATCTTTCCTTTATTGCCCCGTTTGCCCTTTAGGCCTAGTGATTCCCTGTCCCCCAAGTTTTTATCCTGGTGACCCCATGAGGGAAAAACCCATCAATGGAGTCAAAGAGCCAAAAAACTGAAAGAGACGCTCCTTCCCCAACTTTTCAAAAAAAAGATAAGGTTTTCGGCATTCTATATTTAAATCTATCCCTTTATGTAGAAATACAGACTACGAGATAATTTTTTTCATGTACTCTTTTAATTTAAAAAGATTTAGCATGAGAAAGCATGAAGAACAAGCTTTACTGAATATATGCTGCGTTATTAATTAACTTAAAATGAGTTGTCAAAAAGTACAATGCTGGTCATAAAAAGAATTCTAACTAAATGCGATAAATATCATAAAAGGCTGGTATTTTTTTTTTTTTCCTTGGTTTTAAAAAGGAAAAAACAGAATAGCTTTTGGTCATTTTTTTAATCATTTATTAGTATGTATAATCTAAATGTCTTGCTATTCAGCTCTTTTTATCAAAAGTGTCCTGAGCGGCTGTTCTGGTTGGATCTTTCCATCCATAAGCTACAACTGGTTATAATAAAATATTCATATTCAAATGCAATATTTATCCAATTAAAAAATAAAAGATAACTGAACTACCAGTGTGTATCCTTGAGCCTGTACTGGAAAAAAAAAATGGGGGTATCTGCTGCACTTGAGAGATGAGCGCGTTTCCTTCACCGCAACTGGCAAGCAACAGCTTGAGTACAAAATGTCTTGAAGAGCCACTAGAGCCTTGTTGACTAACCGGTGGCCCTTTGGTACTTACCGTGCAGCTTTCAAGCCCCAGCAGTCAAAAGTGGGATCGCTAATTGGTGAAGAACCTGTAATGACAATGACCTCTACCAGTCTCATGTAACAGCTCCCTAATCTCTGACTGTCTATTGAAAAAAGCATCCAGATTCCAACCACCCAATTAGCATGATCTAATAAACATCTGTAGCATCGCATCAACTAAATATTACGTGCAGCCCCTTTCGGATGTCACATTTTATGCCACCTATATCCAAGTTGACCACCACTGAAGAAGAAGACAGGTTGCCCCATTAAACCTTGTTTTTTACCCAGAGCTCCCTCTAGTGGATTCAAGGAGCAACTACTTATTGCTTAATATTGTTGTAATGAGCATAAGAAAGAAAATAGAAAAAAAAAAAAAAAAAAAAAACAGATATTCCCTTTAGATTAATACATTAAAAATAAAAAAAATGTAAAAGGCATTCAAAAGGTTGTACAAAAAAAAGTTTAAATTGATAGTGCATGTTTTTCTTTCTATGACAATGCCAAAGCCATCAATTAAGGACGTCCAAGCAATTTAAAGCGCAGAACTCTGAGCAGGGAAGCGGGCCTATGAAAAACGACAGGGAGAAAAATATAGGATGCGCGGCCTTGCTGTCTCTCATAGCGCTGAACTATTAGATCAGGCAGAGACTTACAACACTCATAATCCCCAAGCCTAAGAAGACTGAAGTTGACATGACAGGTAACTGAAGGAGGCAATTTCCCAAAGGAGCTCTGATGTACAGACTAGCGGCAAAAAAGATGGGAGAAGAGCACCGAGATCTGATGAACGGTAATTGGTCCTGGGGTACAGAAGCAAATACCAAGAGATCACTGAGGCAACTACATGACTACAAATCACTTCAAATCCTGAGCAAGGAAAAAAAAAAAAAAAAAAAAAAAGTACAAAAATAAATTAAACCATCTTTAAAAGGAACGAGGCAGAGAGTGAGCAAGAGACAGATATTTACCAATTAAAAGAGAGACTCATGTCCAGCGTGTAAATATTCTTCTTGCTGGTTCCACGGGGAACAGCTGGGCAACCACATGGTAAAACCTGCCCTGGACTTAACGAGGCTCCGACTGACATAGGAGATCAGAGAACGCTTTCTGACAAAATAGAGAAGGACAAAGGGACGTTCAAGCTGGACAAAACGTGCCCTGGTTACTAATCCACAGCTTCGGGAAAACAAAAAAAAAAATTCTTAAGCGTCAAGCAATTCCATGTCACATGCAACCACGGACCTTGTGGAAGCCTTGGAGGTCAAGGCACAAATGAATATTTTATGGACACTCGAGTGAGATCAGGATGGAACGCAAAAAAGTGTTCATGTGAAACTAAAGAGGAGCTTTGCGTACTCTGGAACTTACAGCTGTTCAAAGAAAAAACCATCTCCTACACAAGCTTATATTAATTCTAACCACACTCATATTTATTTGCCTATTGGCTCAA
>NW_027507785.1:296219268-296511768 GCF_037356315.1 Lithobates pipiens
GAAGCTGTTATAGCTGAAAAGGATTGGCCAACTCAATATTGAACCCTACAGACTATGACTGGGGTGCCATTAAAGTTCACGTGCGTGTAAAGGCAGGTGTCCCAATACTTTTGACAATATCTGTTTGTATTATATATAGTTCATACAGACAAGAAAGTGTCACAGGGCTCCCACTAATGGTGCCTTAAGGGTCATCAAAGAATAACAGTGTTTCATATAATGAAAGGTTCCAGAGAGGTCAGAATAATTCATAACCAATATTCAACACCTCCGATTTCCATGGAGCCTAAACCACAAACGTTTCAAAGGTGGAAATATAATTGGGCATAATGTGAGATCAACTTATGTAGCCTGAGAAGGAAAAATTAATAAATAATGACATTTTTTTTTTTTTTTTTTTACACGCAACTAAAGCTACATAAATAGATGTCACAATACCTCCAATTATATTCCCACCTTTGGAAGCGCTGTGGTCATGGTGGTGGTGAATTATGGTGACCTATCTGGAACTTTTACATTTATAAGCATTGAATAAACAAAACATTTCCTGGAACATCGTTATTCTTTGATGAGCCTTATGACACCATTAATTAGAACCCGCTGACACTTTACTGGAGGAACTCCTCCTATACACAGTCTATAAAGTCTTAACATATTAGAAGGATTCTTTTTAAATTCCTATATTCATATATGGACATACGACTGCTGAACATTTATTGAATAAATAAAACGGTTTTTGGTTTACCGCAAGTTTAAAAAAGGGAATTTTTTTTTTCTTTCAAAATTACTTTTTTTTTTTTTTAATAGATTTTTTTGAACCCTTCTATTTTTTTATTATTTTATTTTATTTTTATTTTTTTATTTCATTTCTTAATATTCTTTTGCATATTTTGGGGGGATAGCTCCAGTGGGGCAAACAATTTTCTGTGTTAAACTATTTTGTGTTTTCTTGCCCCATAAAAAATATTATTTAATTTATACTATTCATGCCCCATAAACAACATTATTTATTTAATTTATACAACTATTTAGCCCTATTGCTAAAATTATTATTATTTATTTCCTCTTCCTTGGTGGCCATGGTCGCTCACTCACACCACTGTATCTATGGAGGAAGCTGCGATCGTCACCCAGGTTGCTCTCTTAATCTGGACTACAAACCGGTCTTCCTCACTTCATCTACAATATATGGAAGATAGAAGGTGTGTGGGGGGGGGGGGGGGGGGGATTTTGAGTTGAGCCTACGGGATGCAACAAGGACACCATGTATTTGTTGTGCTTGCTGAAAATATTCTTGGCCTGAAAAATGAAAATGAATGCAGCTGCCACATCCAAAGAAGCACCTACATTTTGGTGGCTGAAACATATTGGTCGAAAAGTGTGTTTTCGGCATTTTGCCAATGGAGAAAAAGGTGACGATAATGGTGCCGAAAACGCACATGATTTTGCCATGATTTTACTGTGCTGACGGTGTGTGTTTTTCATAGGTCATGTGACTAAATAACCCCATCAAAAAACGCAACATGGTTGCATTATAAGTGTGTTCTTGCTGCGTTTCTACTGCATTTCAACGGGGGGTTGGGGTGCGTTTTTGGTACTTTTGAACTGACCAAAAATGCAGCAAGCAACATCTTTAACCACTTGCCGCCCAGCCATATAGCAAAATGACGGCAGCAAAGATGTTTCAATATCCTGACTGGACGTCATATGACGTCTTCAGGATATTGAGCCTCTGCTCGCCCCCGGGGGCGGTCGTCGCGGCGACCGCTGTTGCGGAGTGTCAGTCTGACACCCCGCAACACCAATATAGGTAAAGAGTCTCTGACCGAGACTCTTTACCACGTGATCAGCCGTGTCCAATCACGGCTGATCTCAGTGTAAAACAGGAAGAGCCGGTGAATGGCTTTTCCTCACTCGCGTCTCTCAGACGCGAGTAGAGGAGAGCTGATCGGCTGCTCCTCTGACGAGAGGGGTCTGTGCTGATCGATTATCAGCACAGCCCCCCAAAAGATGACCACACTGGACCACCAGGGATGCCACTAGGATAACTAGGGATGACAATCAATGCCTGCAATGGATGCCAGTGCCCACAATGGGCATCACTGACTGGCAGGCATTATTGTATGGCACTGATTGGCATTCAGTGACATATTACAGTACATCAGTGCTGCCTATCAGTGCCCATCCCTGCCGCCTATCAGGGCCCATCCCTGCCGCCTATCAGGGCCCATCCCTGCCGCCTATCAGGGCCCATCCCTGCCGCAAATCAGTGCCCATCCCTGCCGCAAATCAGTGCCCATCCCTGCCGCCTATCAGTGCCCATCCCTGCCGCCTATCAGTGCCCACCCGTGCCCATCCCTGCCGCCTATCAGTGCCCATCCCTGCCGCCTATCAGTGCCGCCTTATCAGTGCCTGTCAGTGCAGCCCCATCAGTGCCCATCAGTGAAGGAGAAAAACGTATTTATTTACAAAATTTTGTAAATGAAACAAAAAAACAAAAAACTTTTCTTTCAAAATTTTCAGTCTTTTTTGTTTAGCAAAAAATAAAAATCCTAGAGGTGATCAAATACCGCCAAAAGAAAGCTCTATTTGTGGGAACAAAATTTAGTTTGGGTACAGTGTAGCATGACTGCACAATTGTCATTCAAAGTGTGACAGCATTAAAAGCTGAAAATTGGTCTGGGCAGGAAGGTGTGTAAGTGCCCCGGTATTGAAGTGGTTAAATAACAACAGAAGCACAATGGACCAGTGTGAAGACATACATAGAATTGAAAAGGAATGCATTTTTCTTGTGCTTTTCTTGCGCCAAAGGTGCCAATAATGGCCGATTATAAATTCATATTCATGATATAAATTAAAAAGGTGAATATAATACAATTGTATATAAAACTATTTATTAAAAAATCTATATATAAATTAAAAAAAAAATTATTTTCAGTTTTGCCAAGTGCATCCTGAATTTTCAGGCTTGGTACCAAAATTTCCATTCGGTGTACCTTTAGTTTTTGAATTTACTTTTTTTTATTATTAGTTGCACTTCATATACAGTAATTATAAAAATATATTTATCTCCTCCTTTTCTTCATTAATATATGTCTATACTCCCACATACGACCATGAGAAACCTTTCCAAATGGCCTTATACCAAGTTACACCATAAAGATCTACTTGTTTTTGGGTTTATAAAAAGACATAAAAAAACACCAATTCAATTTCAAAAGGATATACTGTTGAGAAAAGTAGCCGACCATTTATCTTGCATGGGCCTTTTATAAATAAACAGTTCAAGAGTGATGGTAAGCACGGTTTAGATTCTATGAAATCACCATGGCGTACCTTTGTGACATGATTTTGTAGGCGTCCGGAAGATGGCAATCTGTGTTTTCCATCTGAAAGGGGTCTGCGTCACAGATCTTGTCATCTGTACGCCCGTAGTTGGCACTTTCAATCATAATGACATCACTTCCTGGACATCGGAGGTCGATGGGATATCCTTCGCAGGCAAGCTCCCGCCGAACTAAGCCAAAAGGCAGTGCAGCTCTTGTGAACCCTGAAAAACAAGAATGAAGAGTTGAAGACCATTTAAGCTTTCAGAACAAAGAGAACGGAACAACTTCTTAAAATTTGCTTAACAAAACAAAGAAAAAAACAGGACAAAACTTAAAAGAGTCCCTTTAAAGCATGTTATACAGCACAAAGCTTATGCTGTGTCATTTGGCCCCCCATATCACCTGAAACACCTGACTGATCCTGCCAGTTTCTACCCTCCCCTCTGTAAACTGACCACGGTATATCATGGCTGCTGAGCCCCAACACTGTGGTCAGTTTATGTGCCTCCGTCAGCCACAGCTCTGCTCTTCCTGTGTCTCCTGTGTTTTCCTCCCCCCTCCCCTCCCTGCCTGTCAGCTCATACCAGGGCCGCCCCACCTCCTGCTGCTGGAACAACATTTACATTACCATACTATTCTCTCTGTCTCCTAATCCTGTGTCCCAGTGTGTGTGTGTGTGTGTGTGTGATTTATAAAATATCCAATAATACCTAATTTCAGAGCGGCACTCGGCAATCACGTGACCGGCCGGGCTCTCTCCTCCTCCCCTCCTGCTGGTGTCAGTGGGGGGAATCTCAGCACCGCGTGCTGCAGCTGCCAGACGGGGAGAGGAGAGATCTGGCTGGTCAGGGGATCACAGAGCGCTGCTATGAAATTAGGTATAAGCAGATATTTTATAAATCACACACACAGGGGGACACAGGATTAGGAGACAGTGGATAGTATGGGAATGTCAGACTGGCTTAAAAACCACTTTAAAGTAGAACTATAGGTTAAACTTGTTTTCTTCCTTTTGGATAGTGGTACAACCCCTGTAAACCCCGTGACTATTCCTCTTTGCCATGAGGAATGGGCAGCTTTACCTTCTCAGAAGTTAAAGAGTCTCACCCACAAATACCACAAAAGACTTCAAGCTGTCATTCATGTTAAAAGGGGTAATACATGGTATTAAGAACTGGGTTATGTAAATTTTTGATCAGGGTCTTTCGGGTAGTTAATGTTGTAATTATTATTTAAAAATAGTAAACACAGTTGATTGATAATAAATGGCTTCAGCCAAACACTAACCATGAGTGAAAGAAATGTTTTTGTGTTATTCATATTCTCTGAAAAATCGCCAAGAAATTATAAATTCTGCAAGGGTATGTAAACTTATGAGCAAAACTATATATTATATATATATATATATATATATATATATATATATATATATATATATATATATATATATATATATATATATATATACACATATATATATATATATATATATATATATATACACATACACACACACACACACACAGATAGCACTTCCACCATGCAGCAGGGTCATCATTTCAAATGCGTGTTCACACTTTACTTGTACGGATTTCCGCCCACTCTCCAAAGACGTGCTGCAAAGTTAATTGGCTCCTGTCTAAATTGGCCCTAGTATGTATGTGTGCATGTGAGGTCGGAACCTTGGATTGTAAGCTCTTTGAGGGCAAGGCTGATGTGAATACACAAGATTTCTAAAGCACTGTGTAAAATTGTCAGCACTATATAAATGTCTGAAATAGATTCAGAAGTAAATTAAACATATATCATTAAAACATTTTTTTTTTTTATTTTTTTTTTTTTTTTTTAGATCGCTCCAATCAATGCAAAATAAAAAAATAAAAAAATAGAAAAATAGAAAAGGAAGAAAGGAGGAACGAGAGCGGAAGAAACCTAAGGAAGGTGGGAAAATCGAGGGAGGAGGAAGGGAGGAAAGAGAAGGGAGGGGGAAGAAGGGTGGGAGGGGGAAGAAGGGAGGGGGAAGAAGGGAGGGAGAAGGGAGGGAGGGAGAGGGAGAAGGGAGGGAGAAGGGAGGGAGGGAGAGGGAGAAGGGTGGGAGGGAGGAGAAGGGAGAAGGGAGAGAGGGAGAAGGGAGGGAGGGAGAGGGAGGGGGAGGGGGAGGGAGGAAGGGAGGGAGGGAGGGAGGGGGAGAGAGGGAGGGAGAGAGGGCGGGAGAGGGAGGGAGGGAGAGGGAGGGAGAGGGAGGGAGAGGGAGGGAGAGGGGGGAAGAGGGGGGGGGAAGAGGGGGAAGAGGGGGAGGCAGGAGGGAGGGGGGGGGAGGGGGGGGAGGGGGGGGGAGGGGGGGGAAGAGGGGGAGGGGGAGGGAGTGGGTTAGGGAGGAGGGAGGGAGGGGGAGGGAAGAAGGGGGTGAATGTTCTGTTGTCCTGTTGTAGGGTGACCACGTTTCTCCCTCATAGATGCAGTACACTGATTGAGCATTCTCAACCTAAGATACTTGTGATGTCCTCTGAAAAACAATTTGTGGTGGATCACTCTTTAGAGGGCATTGGGCGGTTGTTGAGGAGGCATTAATGTTGCCTCCTTACTGCCTGGTTACCCCTAAAACCCTGCACAACCATAGCATACAATTACAATGCTGCCACATTCAGTTAGGTGTGACAGTGGGGATAAACATTGGAACTCTCCAATGTAAACGCATTGTCATCCGGCATGTGTTCACTACTATCCGTTGCCTTTGCAGCTTAAGGGGGAGCAGTTGTGAGTGATAAAAATGCAGTCAAGCCACATGTTTTAACCCCCCCCATCACACGTGTAAATAAAGACATAGTGTGTTACGGATATGATGACTAGGGGTAAATCAAGAGCGAAATAGGCAGGGTGACATGATAAGTGAGAAAAAAGATGGAGTGGGTGACGTCACCATATTTTAATAAACCGTTTTCATTCCACAAGTGCTGAACGCGCTCACAAACCTCTCAGCAAACATTGGACGGAGGGACCTCTAACAAGTGTATAATTAGTGAGGTCTCGGTGTTGCCCTCCTCTCCAGAACAAGCAGGCTTTTGTAGCTGCACCTGGTGGAAGGGATGACAGCTGGATGACCGAGCTGTGAACAATGGCCGTATGACAGCTACTCCTGTGTTAATAAGAGGCTACAATAGCAGGACAGACACTTAAGGTAACGAGGGGAAAAAAAATAATAATAATAAGTATAAAAATTGCAGTGCGGCGTTGGCTCGGAAGGCTGTAGTAGAAGGCCGCGTTCATGAACACAACAAGTATTACAAACAAGAGCCGACGTCTATATTTTAGGCTAGTTCCCATCACAACTTTGCCTGCCGAACGATTCCCCTGGCGGTCTCCTCCTGTTTTCCTCGGCTCATCTGCACTGTATCAGCTTGGATTATACCTAGGGGAGCACATCAGTGATCTCGCTGCTAAACACACACCATTCATAATATCCCTTCTGCCTATTCACAGCACAATCGCCCCCATGGCTTCATTCAACTGGTCAGCTGTACACACATTCCTCCTGTATACCTCCCCCCCCCCCCCCATACCCCCGCGCAAAATAATCCGACTTGAAAACCTAAATAACTTAATAGAAAACAAAAAATTACTAATTTAGCAACAGCTTTATAAGTACTCACAAATTAAAGTTACATAAAGAATAAACGTCTGCAGCATTTCGGACTCTAGTCTTGGCACAGCTCGCCAACAACCAGACAGTTTTAACCACTTAAGGACCAAGTTAAAATACTGATTTTAACTTGTAAACAACATTAGAGGGGAGGGGGGAGAGGGAGAGGGAGTGGGAGTAGAGAGGGAGTAGAGGGAGGGAGAGGGAGGGGGTGTAGAGGGAGGGAGGGAGAGTAGGGAGGGAGGGAGAGGGAGTAGAGGGAGGGAGGGAGGGAGGGAGGGAGGGAGGGAGGGAGGGAGGGAGGGAGGGAGGGGGAGAAGGAGGGGAGGGGGAAGGTGAGAGAGAAGGAGGGGAGAGAGAAGGAGGGGAGGGGGGAAGGTGAGAGGTAGAGGGGAGGGGGGAAGGTGAGAGGTAGAGGGGAGGGGGGGAAGGTGAGAGGTAGAGGGGAGGGGGGGAAGGTGAGAGGTAGAGGGGAGGGGGGGAAGGTGAGAGGTAGAGGGGAGGGGGGGAAGGTGAGAGGTAGAGGGGAGGGGGGAAGGTGAGAGGTAGAGGGGAGGGGGAAGGGGAGAGGTAGAGGGGAGGGGGGAAGGTGAGAGGTAGAGGGGAGGGGGGAAGGTGAGAGGTAGAGGGGAGGGGGGAAGGTGAGAGGTAGAGGGGAGGGGGAAGGGGAGAGGTAGTGGGGAGGGGGAAGGGGAGAGGTAGAGGGGAGGGGGAAGGGGAGAGGTAGAGGGGAGGGGGAAGGGGAGAGGTAGAGGGGAGGGGGAAGGGGAGAGGTAGAGGGGAGGGGGAAGGGGAGTGGTAGAGGGGAGGGGGTAGAGGGGAGGGGGGAAGGGGAGAGGTAGAGGGGAGGGGGAAGGGGAGAGGTAGAGGGGAGGGGGGAAGGTGAGAGGTAGAGGGGAGGGGGGAAGGTGAGAGGTAGAGGGGAGGGGGAAGGGGAGAGGTAGTGGGGAGGGGGAAGGGGAGAGGTAGAGGGGAGGGGGAAGGGGAGAGGTAGAGGGGAGGGGGAAGGGGAGAGGTAGAGGGGAGGGGGAAGGGGAGAGGTAGAGGGGAGGGGGAAGGGGAGTGGTAGAGGGGAGGGGGTAGAGGGGAGGGGGGAAGGGGAGAGGTAGAGGGGAGGGGGAAGGGGAGAGGTAGAGGGGAGGGGGAAGGGGAGTGGTAGAGGGGAGGGGGTAGAGGGGAGGGGGGAAGGGGAGAGGTAGAGGGGAGGGGGGGAAGGGGAGAGGTAGAGGGGAGGGGGAAGGGGAGAGGTAGAGGGGAGGGGGGGGAAGGGGAGAGGTAGAGGGGAGGGGGGGAAGGGGAGAGGTAGAGGGGAGGGGGGGGAAGGGGAGAGGTAGAGGGGAGGAGGGGAAGGGGAGAGGTAGAGGGGAGGGGGAAGGGGAGAGGTAGAGGGGGTGTGTGTGTGTGTGTTGGGGCACTTCTCCTGCTGCCTATAAAAGTGATCCCGTGGCAAATCCACCAATGAGACTACTTTTATTGGACACCAAAACGGCCAGTATATAAAAAAAATACCGGGGTTATGGTTAGCTACTGCCATAACAATTTATAACATCAGATTTGCCGTGATCCTGCCTGTGATTTCAAAGCCGCCCAAGTTTGAATAACAATTTTCAGAAGGCACACTTGAGATGCCATTCATTCGAATGGTGCCTAAAACCTCGGTGCGGTTCCGCTGCGATTGTCATGCAATACATCGCAATGCAATCACGGCAAACCGCATTGCATGTTGCCCAAAAGTAGTTCATGAACGTTTTGTGTGTGACAAGTTACAAGCGATGCGGTTTGCTGCGATTGTCATGTGATAAATCGTATTGCAGGCGGCAAACCGCAATGCATAAAGCCAACAATCACAGCAGAACCGCACCACGATTTTAGGCGCCATTCAAATAAAGGCCATCTCAAATGTGCCCTCTGATTTGTCATTCACACCTGGGCGAGGAGAAGGAGAATGGAGAATGGAAATGAATTTGCTGTCGGTACTGTACTTTTTTCCCTTTTACATCTGACTTGGCTACTGCTCTGTTAGAGAAGAACTGCAGTCTGCTCACATAAAAGTTGTAATAAAAACGTCTTTGACATTGTGAAGCTTCCCTCCAACTACTTTGCATATTATTTTATATATACTGTGACTTGGTACTTGCCAAATAGGCTGCAGAAATCTCCCTCCGCTGAGTCTGGCTGCAGCCATTTTAACTGTGGGCAGCTGAAAGTGTCCCTTCCCACCAATCAGCTCTCAGATCTCTCCTCACTGAGCTCTGCAGTGTGTCATTTCAGCTCCTCACCTCATTTTCTGACAGTTCGGACAAACTTAATAAATTCTGTACTTTGAATGGATGTAGAGAAGAGAAGACTGCAGATAAACAGATACAATTTATGTAGGAGAATTGATTTGGATCTCTGTATCACCCAGTCATTTCACTGGGTATAGGAAAGGGTTAACAACTACTTTATTTTTAATTAAAAATAATTACATTTTGTCCCCCCTATACATTGTAAAGCGCTGCGTAAACTGTTGGCGCTATATAAATAGCGTATAATTATAATAATAATAATAATAATAATAATAATAGATATCCATTTATCAGACCAAAGAGTCAGTTGAGGAGGCGAGGGGGACAGAGGGTCCAGAAAGTCTCCATCCATTCATTGTATAGGAGATGCCCCTGAAATCTGCCAGAGCGTAAAACAATACCAAAAATGTGCGTTGCATGCGCAGGATTAATATGTCAAACTTCATGCATTCCTTAAAGATGTAATTACACTTTAAATCCTAAATAGGATTGTGAACCTCCAGCAAAGCGAGGGCTTACACAAGAACTTTATTGGCAGTCCATGCAAATAACAGAGCACACTCTGAGATCACTGTAACCTGATCGGTCCTGTGACCAGCCAAGAGAGACCTGCAGGGAGGCTTTGAACATAGAAGTGCCTGTGAAGGCCGATTTCCATTAACCCCATCCTCACTGAAACCTGCCTGCTGACACCAACAACTCTGTTTCACACTTGCTGATGCCCGCTAAAAGCTTGTTAAAAGCTACAGCCAAGCTTTTCATTACATTATACCTTTCCTGATAGAAGGGTGAAGGATGCCACTGCTAAAATCTGCCTGAAAAACGTCAATTGCCAGGCTGCTATACGGCTTTTGTAGTCCAAATGACTGACACAGAAGAAACAAGCATGCCAGGGCTTTGCAAAAATGTTTGCTAAAGCTCATGCACTACGTGCTAAGCTTAAAAACAAAGCCTGAAAATGACTTTATAATAAGGTGAATGCAAAGGAGAAATATAAATCGTGTGTGTGTATATCTATATACACACACATATATATATATATATATATTACACAAACATACATACATACACATACATATATATTTATTTTTATTTATTTTTTTGTCTCCTTTGGTTGCCTGGCCACTCATATGCAGGAACACAAAAATACCAAATTTAGATTGTAAGCTTTAACGGGCAGGGCCTTCTAATTCCTCCTTTATAAACATTTAGGATTCAGCTTTTAAAAGGCATGCAAAAACAGAAATGAGAACTGGAAAACTCCTGAAATATCAAAAAGGAAAAATGCAATGATGATAGAAAAGTTTTTCGCTGCTTGCCCACTCACATGCAGGAACCCCTCTAATATAAACTAGACTTGTATTCCTTTTTATTAAATTTTTATTTATTTTTTTACGTTTTTTTTTTTTTTTTTTTTTAGCAAACTTGGAATGGGCATATCAGTTGACATTAACATTTTAGTGCACGTGCCAACTTTACAGGCAAAAGTTTACAAAAAAAAAAAAAAACGAGTGCGTTATCCTTGCCTTGGTCCTCGGAAATCTAAAAATCCTGAGATCACACATGGACCCTATTCCATCCCACCATAAAGATGCCTAGCTTATTTTTCATCACCTTATTCCCTTTCCACCTCTAAAAAAAAAAAAAAACACAGCCACAACTGTTCCCCCCTCCAACACAGCGCTGGGCCTACTTGGCAGCCGAACAGCCCGCACGTTTTCTGGTGGGGGCCAAACAGCCATAAAAAGGTTTAATTTGATGTGTAAGCAGGAAAGCGGGATAAATTACGGGAATGGGCTAAACACTGCGAGCGCTTTACACACCTTGCCGACGCTTTACTGTACGGATTAGACCTTTAACAGGCCAATTAGAATGAAAAATGTTTGTGTGAGTTATGACAAAACTCAAAAACGCATTTGGGTGACATACAAACAGGGTTATGTTAATGACTTTTCACCATTAGCTCACGGCCGAAAACAGACGCCCTTTTCTCCTCACGACACTTTTTTTTTTTTAAGCAAAGGAAAGCTATATAATGAGCAGAACTTGTGTTGGGTTTAATTGCCTCCAAATATAACCCTGGCATGCACAGCAGCCGACCCGCGGCCTGGGGTGTCAGAAGGAATAATCTCAGCCGATTACACAGCACTTCAGTAGTATTGGATGTGTGACTCGAAATACCAAGAGCTGTATTAGTTCTGACCATGAAGCCGTGAACTCCGAGTCCTGTTCTAATTTGTACGCGTTAATCACATTTCTGGAAGCAAATGGAGGCATCTGTTGAAAATTTGGTCTGGAAATTAAAAGGAGGAAGTTTTTTTTTTTTGCAGAATAAAGTAATGCAAATGATGGAAATACTAAAAAGGTCCCATCACTATGGTCATGGTGAGGGCAAAACTGCCGCTGCAACTCCTAGTGTAGGCCTACAGCACCCAACCCTTGCATTAGGGCATAGCATGGCAGCAAATAAACATGTGGCTACATATAATGCAACAGAGGATCAGCAAGCTTAAATCTTTAAGCTTTCAGCTGATTCGTGGTGAATTTGCCAAAATTTGTTCTGTAGGTGGCCCTATTGGCACCACCCAGCTCAACAAAAAGCAGGATTTTTTTTTTCAAACTAGACTCATAACATTTCTTTGCATATTATTAATGCCCGTCTCCCAGCAAAAAAGAAAGTTTTCCAATGCAGCAGGGCTGTGCTTCCACTGCACGGGTTAACTTTTTCTTTTTTGTTTTTTTTGTTTTTTTAGGGGAGAAGGAGGAGATATACTTACCTAATCCTCTGATCCTTCTAGCACAAGACTGGTTTGGCACCCCTGTGCTCCAGTGGTATGGATTTGTGGGCAGTTCCTGACGTCATTAAACCCAGAGGAGGTGCCATAGACCAGAACAGTCCACAGTTGAACAGTGGGGGTGTGCCATTTTCTGGTGGAACGAAGGATCAGGTGAGTTTAAGCTCTCTTATCCCTAGACAAAAAAACAAAAAACAAAACAAACAGTTGACCCATGCAGTGCAAGCACAGCCCGGCTGCATGGGAAAACCTTTTCTGGCCTTTAGAGGTGGGCTTTAGAGGTCTCTACAGAGAACAAATATCACTCACACTAGATCTTCACTCTGAAAAGCTTGCAGCCTATTTTCCCTGCAAGGGCCATCAAAGAGAAAACACTAAGGCTAAAGTTGGCGATACACAGATTGAACTTCAGCCAATTCCTGCTGATTTAGCTCAAATTAATTCAGTGGGTGGCCCAGTCGGTGATCTCTACTAGCTTCCGGGCCCCATGCCATGCAGACTGTACTTCCAATCAAAGAACACTTTGTACTAATTAAAAAAAATGTCAAGTGTTCTCTGACTGGTGCCTTTGCCGAACACGCAACCTCCTGTGTTCTCAATGGAAGGCAGCTGCTTGGCGTGGTACCCGGAAGCTAATGGAGAGCACTGGCACTGAAGTAGCTGTTTCTACTACAGTGATTTAAAGCTTCTACAGGTATCCAGGAAAGTATGGCACACATCCTTACATTGGCCCAAGCCGGGCCAGTGTCAGTTGGCCCAAGCCGGGCCAGTGTCAGTTGGCCCAAGCCGGGCCAGTGTCAGTTGGCCCAAGCCGGGCCAGTGTCAGTTGGCCCAAGCCGGGCCAGTGTAAGTATGTAAAAAAATTGCCACTCCTGGAATTCATCTTACGTCTTGGATATTGTAAAACTATCAGTGACACCCTTTAGGAGTCGTCCTGCGCTTTCTATCCCTGAGACACAGACAATAAATGAGTTTTATTGTCGACACCAAATAAGAAGGCATGATCAATATTGTCTGAAATTCTCTCCCTTCTACCACTCAACCAGGAAATGTGTTTTGTCTGTGTATCCATGAAGATCCCCCCAATTCCTCTGTTCCAAAAGTGATGGGAAACCTCCCCAACCACAAAAAAAAAAAAAATCACCTCGACAGTAGTTCTCTTCTATGCTCTATCCAAAATAAATTAAAAGATTTGGCTGGACTTAGGATTCATAAAAAGGTCCTTCTTCGGATTTATCACACTAGAACAGAGGAAAGGGTAAAAATAATACATAAAAGTCTAAAACAAACTTTACGCAATAAAAGTTATGGTGCCCTTTTGTTTCTTCTCAAATGCCTGTGATACAGAGCAGTTTCTGCTTACTTGAGCTCATCTTTTTTTTTCCCTTCAAAGAGACAAAAGGAAAAAAAAAAAAAAGACATCCTGACACTTAGAAGAAAAAAAGAAAAATAAATAAATTCCTCTGCTCAGTGAAAAATGAAGACAATTCCTCTATTCACACTTGATAACCATGTTGGCTTCACCTACAGAGAAAGGAACAAGGTTAGCCTAATGTGCCCTTTTGGGTCTTCTGTTATTGTTAGCGAGCAGCAATTAATCAGGGGATGGGGGAGGAGATTTGGTTATTTTTACGATTGCCAAAAAAGTCCCAGAGAAACATTCCGGCAAACAAGATGGAGTGTGTAAGGATGGGGGGGCCTCCCTAATTTAATGCTTGCTTTCAGGGTAAGGGTTCTCCCGGTAGCCGTAACAATGGTCCTCCAATTTGGAAGTGACAGACCTTATGGTAATCCCTTCCTTCTAATTAAATCGGAGAATGAGAGTCTGAAGTGGTAAATAATAAATCACAAAGAATCCTCAATCTTGTCACCATGGAAACCGCCGTGCTGGCTGCCATAATTGCTGTGATCTGCACCTTGGCCTTGTTGACACCAAGCCCGATCTTGAATTCTGGGCATAGATTGTGGGGGGGGGGGGGGGGGGGGGGAGTAGATTTCCTAGACCTATCAGGCAATCATGTAATATGCATTGAGACTGACTGAACAGGGGCACTAGGGCACCAGCAAAACTCTTCATTCAAGGCCGTGTATCCATGGATGGTAATTAACTGTTGTGCAGTGACATATTCACATTGAGTCCTCTGTTGGAATGGGCAGTGCGGCTATTTAAGGTTAAGCCCAGTGGGTCTCGGCACATGTATTTACCAAAGGTTCTGATTTTATTAGACGTGGGGAAAAAAATCCTGCGCTTCTCCCATATCTCCTCCCAACACGGTAATCACCTCAGAAAAGGAATTTTTAGCCCTCAACGATCTACACAGAACTGCTGATTCTGTCAAATGTGGGAGGTCAGCCAATCACTGGTGTGCCAGTTTACAGGCTGTGAGCACGCTGTCAGCAGACAGGCCCTGCTCTGGATTTCTTTGTACAAATACAATGGTAGGATGCAATTTTGCAACAGTGGGATGCAATAGGAATGTATTTTTTTTTTTTTTCTATTGTATGCAAGGCATGGCTGCCAATGTGTTCAATTATTGTCCAGGAATGAATCACCACTAAAGCAAGGTCCTCAACATGACCCCCATCACCGACGGTAGTCACAACAAATATATAATATTGGAAATGATTACTTGGAACATTTTTCTTTTCCATTAAATTATTTTTAGTTGTTCTTGCATTGTGTCTTAGAACTTGCTAGAAAGACTGACTACTAGAGGAAGAGTCTTTTCCCTGGGACAACCCTCTCCTTCCTTGCAATACCATTCCCCTCTCTTATGGAAGTTTCTAAACACAACCTGTGCTGGCCAATCTCTTTAGCCTCCTACATAACCTTTTATGCCACTGCTGGAGAAACTAAAGGCAAAACTATAGAGCAGCCATTCTCAACCAACCTTCTGTGGCACCCTAGGGTTCCTCAAAAGATTGCTAGAGGTTCCTTGAGCTGTGGCCGATTGACCTGCCATCTGATGGCACCAGAATAGTTACCAGCCAACCTTACTCAGCAAAGCAATCAGCACGACCCCAATGAGCACCTTGGCGGTATTAAGGGTGAGCTTCTGATCACCACTAAGAGGCTGTGTTATTCCACTGGCCACCAATGCAAGGGACATTTTCCCCACTGACATTCAAGGATTTGGTTTTAATAGGGTGCCTTCTTAGTTCCAGGTCCTTCACCACTGGCAAAGATAGTAGCTTGACACCAATGATCTTAACTGGCTATGAGGATGAAACTCTGCCACTGTGAGCGATATTCTTCCCACTGACCACCAATGTAAGGGCGGCATTCTTCCCACTGGCTACCAATGTAAGGGTGGCATTCTTCCCACTGGCTACCAATGTAAGGGTGGCATTCTTCCCACTAACCACTAACACAAGGATGGCATTCTTCCCACTGACCACTAACGTAAGGATGGCATTCTTCCCACTGACCACTAACGTAAGGATGGCATTCTTCCCACTGACCACCAATGCAAGGGTGGAATTCTTCCCACTGACCACCAATGCAAGGGTGGAATTCTTCCCACTGACCACCAATGTAAATGTAGGAACTCTTTCCACTGACCACCAATGTAAGGGTGGCATTTTTCCCACTGGCTACCAATGTAAGGGCAGCATTCTTCCCACTGACCACCAATGTAAGGGCAGCATTCTTACAACTGAATACCAATTCAAGGGTGGCATTCTTCCTACTGACTACCATCAGTAAGGGTGGAATTCTTCCTACTAACTGCTAATGTAAGGGTGGCATTCTTCCCAATGACCATCAATGTAAAGTCGGCATTCCTCCCACTGACCACCAATGGCAAGGGCGGCAGTCTTCCCACTGACCACCAACGAAAGAGGTACTTTTATACTGACCCCCATCCCCATAGCTAACCTAAGCAGGGGCTCCCTAGTACCCGAGAATGATTTCAATAACTCCCCTGGAGTAAATAGGTTGAGAAAGCTAGAGAGTTTTGCTTAAATGACAGCTCCGAATCTGACATTTAATCCAAGATGGCAGTGCCCAGCAAGTGTCTCAGGCCTTTTGGATGTCTACACAAGGCTTTTACAGGTAAATAATATGCCTAAAATATGTTTATTTCACATATATGTGAAGATTTTTGTCAAAACGATCAAACTGGTGACAGGGCCCCTTCAAAAATACTGTGGGAACGTCACTACAATCCAACCGGAGCATATTTGTAAGACATATTATAAAACGCAATCTTTTCTTTGCGTACAATATACAGTACCCTTTTAAAAAGAAGGGAACAATTGAACAATTTTCCGAGAGTAAGCATTTTTAGCTTATTATATTACACACTCGAGTAAAGTCATTTTAGGTGTGACTTTCACATTTTTATATTCTTGCTATCCAAGGTTTCCATGACAGCATTTTACAGGTACATTTTTGTTCTCCTAGTGTAAAAAAACATTTTGATGAAGGACTAATGATATAATAGTAATAGACTTGCATCAAAAGTGAGGATCGGGAAAAAATCTCATTAGATTTTACCAAATTGAACACTTTTTTTGAAAGTGTATAACTAGGCAAAGCTTTTATCAGTTTTGCATAGAGTGGGAAGGATTGGACCCCATCAAGCTTTTATTGTGGGCTGTGCCCCCATAGTAGAGGTCGAGTCCCATGTTCGTACTAGATCGTAAAATTTGGGAACATTCAAAATTTTGTAGTTGCCTCCAGGGTAAAAGAACTCTTCCAATGAGGACACCTGTTCCAGGGACAACTATCTAAGAGAGAAATGCTCTTTGTTTTGGGAGATTATCTGTATCTTTCTGTTGGTCGTCTGAGAAAGGAAGATAAAAGTAGAAGTAAACCCTCCTATCGTTTTCAGCCAAGGAAGTTGCCATCTTGGCCGCTGTTTGATATTCAACTGTCATGATGCTTGGTTAAGAGGACAGATTGCATTTTAAGGCATGCCGGGAAAGTAACAGTTTTTTTGAAACCGTTAAATTGATGGGTTTACTTCCACTTTAAAACAGAAATTTCCCAATGGTATAGATCCAAAAAATAAAAAATAAACCACATCCACATATGTACTGCAACAAACAGATAGGAAAGTCCCCTTTTACAGACCTTACAAATTTTTGAGCAATAGTATCGGTTACATGTTAGCGGTGACATGTCCGCTGACACCCACTGCTATCCAATCCGCCAAATCCAGAGACGGATGGTGACCCTATTTTCCATCCGTCTGGCAGATCGGATGGGATCAGATGAAAATGGACAGGTGGTCCGTTTTCATCCGATCTCTCCATAGAAAAGAGCAGGACTGACAGGTTGGTCTCCGCACAGTGAGCAGAGATGGACCTGTCATACGCCTGCTCAGCGGGGATCAGCGGATTGATCCCCCGCCGAGCAAGCGGAGTCTGTTAAACAAACAAGCCCGTGTGAAAGAAGCCAAACAGAAAAACGTTGGAATCCCTCCTCATTGGCTGAGATGATAGACCGGCGCCATTTGTTCCCACTGCTGTCAAAGTCAGTGAGCCAATAAGGAGAGGGGGGTGGGGCCAAACCACGGCTCTGTGTCTAAATGAGGACACAGAGAAGCTTGGCTGCCCCCGTAGTAAGCTGCTTGCTGTGGGGGTACTCAGCAGGAGGGAGGGGCCAGGAGCGCCGGTGAGTGACCCGAGAGGGGGGGTTTGGGGCTGCCCTGTGTAAAACCACAGGTAAGTATAACAGGTTTGTTATTTTTAAAGAAAAGACTGAGACTTTATTATCATTTTAAATGAGTAAGTAAACAGGACAAAAAAAGCGGGCGAGTCTCCTCCACTCTAATGTGCTTGCATAGGTTAGGGGGACATCGCTAGGGCTATTCTCAGGAACCTGGAAAAAGCGGAGAATGTACTCCTGCACAGGATTGTCCTTTCTTGGGATTTGGAGTAATTAGCTTTTCAAGGTCCCTGGAAGAAGATACCGATGTCGCCGTTGCCCATCAGAAGTGGCCGAGTGTATTTTAAATTTTTTCCTTTGATTTTTTGTTTATTTTCTATCCTTTTTCTTTAATCTGGGGGTGGGGGGCTACCGAATAAGCAGACCTTGCATTTTCAAGAAAGTCTCTTTTCAGATTAATTTGCACACTACATATGTTCCAGAAATTGCAGTCCATTGGTTATGACATTCAGGCCTCACAGCCAGTCTGCTCCTTTTGGTCACGGATCACACCTCCTCTTACACAGTGACTTATGCAGCAGCCAGTTGTGTGTTTTTCGGAAGGCATTGTTTAGCCAAGAAGGGGGCACATTTGCTGTTGGAGCATGTCATCCTCCATTAATGCAATGCGGGACTCGTCTATACACTGACAGTAGCGAGCAGCTGCTTGTAAATGAACCACGGTCCCTGGGCCGCAGACCATTATTCTACACTTCTGTCTGACAAGGTCACTAGCTGCGGGAGAGATTTTTTTTCTTGGGGGGGGGGGGGGGGGGGCGGATTGAAAGAAAGAAAGAAAAAAAAAAAAAAAAAAAAAGGTTTTCAGCCAACAGTATTATAGGAATCACAAACTCTGCTCTAGTTTTGTCAAAGCGTTAATCGCATACAACGCGAGCTGACAATCCCTCTAAGGGCAAAAAACAACACAAAAGGAAAAAAAGAAAGAAAAAAAAAAAGGTAGTCTTTAAAACTGAACTTTATATAATCCTAAATACATTCTGTAATGAGTTTTCTTTTTTATTTTAACAAGAACACCTTTTTTTTTTTTTCTTTTTTTTTGTATTCAAAATTTTCTGAAGGTAGAAGAAAGCACGAATTTAATTGCAATACAGGATTAGGAAAAAACAGATTATTTGACACTGCATGTCTGCGGCGACAATAAAACGTCCCCACGGAGAATGCTTTGGCGTGATCTGATTCTAGCTTACCTTTGCATGGAGGGCTTTTAGAACCGTATTTTATTTATTATGGGAAGGCCATGATTAAATTGTTCAGCTAGAAGGGAGCTATTCAGTGGCAGTCAGCGGTGCTGGAAGGGTGGAGGAAGTTTAAAGAAGTAGTAAGTTTTTTGCCATTTTTTTTTTCCAAAGAAAAGAATGCATTTTTGGAACTTTTAGACTATGGCAAACAACTTAATTCCCCAATCTGTTACAAAATAACTTTTTTTTCTGGGGGGGGGTTAAGTCTTTATGTCAGTACCCACTCCCACCACACCACTTCTTCCACAGCCTCCTATGGTCAAGATTTTGATCTAACAAAATGACCAACTACTATGTAATTGCACAGAAGCATACACTGCAATGCTGTTGGCATATTTTATTGATCTGTTTAAAATCTGCGTGTTTGGTCAGTCTTAGGCCGGTCATATACAGTTGAACCATTAATGGGTAGGCTGAATATACCAAGTTGATCGATCAACTTGTGTACAACCAGCCTTCTGAATTCTTTTGGGATTATTGAAAGTGGCTGCTATAGTCTTCCCCTAGTAGGGAACCTTTTCGTGTATGGCCAGCCTTAGACCAAGGATATCAAAGTGATCAGTTTTTTTTAGGCTAGAGTAAATCGCCCAGTGACTTCAGAACACAGTTGGAATACAGTAACAATCTGCCCACCCTCACAATAAAAAATTCTTTAAAGTATCCCATAAACTTCTAAAGCCTATTCTGCCAAGCATACAAGTCAATAAAGAAGGGAAGGGTAAGGAAGAACGCTGCTTATCTAGTCGGAATATAATTTGACGCATTTTTTTTCTGATCTGTCAATTGCGTGCTCCCCAGGACAGCATCTGAAGGTACCCAAATATCAGATGATTTATAAAAACAGCCTGGTCGGGCTGCCTTAAAGTGGTTCTACATAGGGCAAAGAAACAGGTTGATTGTAATGCAGACCTCCGCAGATGCTTATACTTGTGTCATACCTGGAAGTATTGGGTAGGTTGGTTCCCGAAGCTGGAGGAGCAAGGAAAGGTAAGTAAACGCCTGGGGATGTTAGAAGGGGGGCAATAAATAAAACCTTTTGTCTTGCCCATGAATGGGCCATCCAAAGGTGGACACACAGTCATGGGCAGGTATGGGATGGTGGACAGGAAGGGATGAAAACAAAGGGTGGGTGGTAAGCTGGAGGAATTAAAGGATAGGCTAAGGAGGAGCGGTAAGGGGAGGGTTGGAGAAGGAAGAGACAGGCCTCAGAAAAAGGGTGAAGACACTTCAGAAAGTATCATTTCAGAAAGTAGGATTTCCCTAAGTTGACCACCTTATCACATGTACATCGTAGCCCCCCCCTGTTGGCCCAGCTCTTTTGCCTCTCCTTCACCTCACTACACAACCTTTGATAAAGCTACTAGCGGGGACGCAAAGTGGAATATTATAGACTTCAGTGCGCCAGGCTGCTGACATCACATCCAAGATGGAGGTGCCCGGGAGTAGTATCAGGGCTTTTGGATGTCTACATAAAAGGTGGCATTTACAGCTAAACAAGTTAATGCACATTTAATGTTATGGCAAGTTCGTTTCTGAAATGAATAGTGTGACAATAGTGTCTCTTTAGCCTTCCCTAAAACGCCAAATCTAAGTTGCCTTTAGTGCCTAGAATAGAGAAAAGCTATAAACCCCATCCAAGGTCACCAAAGAATGGAATTCAAAGGAAGGTCTGCAGCAAATCTCTCAGTGTCACGCTTATGAGTTTGTGTTTTCAATCAATAAGCGACCTCCTTTAAATAAACACTGGCAGGTTTTGGCCAGGCCATTGTAATAACAAGGCCAAGACCCCTCAAACTGCCATTTTATTGTGCAGCGTGACAAAGAGTACAGTGTTCCCCAGACTTTCCTCATCGTGGAAATCATTTTAGCCGAGCCTAACAAGCGTGCACTCATAAAGAGAGCCTAATGGTAATGTTTTATGACAAGCTTCCCCTTTTCTTTGGTGTACGTTGAACACACACACTTGTATTTCACTGTGGGAGCACAGGAGAGAGGTCCATCCATCATTTGCAATCAAAGGCAAGTAAATTACTTAAAAACTCATTTACATCTTTCCATCTTATACATTGCACGCAGTCAGCGGGTGGTCCATCAATACCGCTTTGCCGAAGTTGGCTTAACAAACAAAGTCGAAGGTCTGTTTGGGGAGAGAATGTCTAGATGAGAATCTAAATCAGACAATTACCTGTTTATTATGCTGGAAATGTTTAAATCCTCATATAAAACTTTTATTGCGTACAAAAGCACAGCTTGCAACATATTTAGATATTAAAAAGTTATTAAAGAATTAAAACATTAAAACATAAATATGTATGAGATCATTTAAAGTATGTATAATCAAAACGCTTATTTAGTTTTGAAAAGAGAAGGCATGGATTAGAACCCCCGTTGAGTTTTCATTGGTGCCTGAGCCCATTGCTGCGGAGATATCATGGTGATAACTGGTATTATACAAAATATGATCTTTCACTAGAGCAAGAATTGAGGGGAAAATCAACCAAAGGGGGCACGGGTTCAAAATGTCTAAAATGGGAATCTGTAGAGATGTCCTGTCACTTCCTGTTGTATCTCCGGACAAGAAATTAAGGTAAATCTTTCCAAATGGACACAATAAGCAAAAGCAAAAAAATAAAAATAAAAAATAAATAAAATCATAATAACCCTTCTATAATTAAATGAATAAAATATTTTGGATAAATATACTCAAATTTTCTTTATGCTATAAAAAGGATGGTTTCAATTTAAAATAAAACTCACAAATAAAAGTAAATAACCTCAGGTAGTGTACAAGTGAAATGTTTAGAGTGAAATGGAGTAGGCGCTCATTTAAAGGTTCCTACTGACTGAGCGCTTTGATCCTAGTCAAAACCGGGTCATTGATAGAGAAGATTAAGGTCTGCTGCTGAATCAACCGTATGGTGTGCAAGGGCCAACTGATGGCAGAACCACTTGATTTAAAAGATAGACTATTTCTCTTATAGGCCTCAAATATAAATATAATATAAAATATTCCTCTCTTTAATTCCAAAGAGTGCACCCAAATGCATGGGGTTGATTTACTAAAACTGGAGTGTGCAAAATCTGGTGCATAGAAACCAATCGGCTTCCAGGTTTTAGTTTTTTTGTCAAAGCCTAAATTGAACAAGCTGAAGTTGGAAGCTAATTGGCTACATTGCATAGCTGCCCCAGATTTTGCACGCCCAAGATTTAGTAAATCAACCCCATAGTGTCACCGGTAAGCAGTAGTTGATTTTAATTCAGAAAATGAGAGACTAGACTCTGCCCCTCTGTGGGGGTGCTCCACATTTAACAGATTGCCAGGTTCCAACACTTCCACTTAGGCTTCATGTACACGTAGCCTATTATGACCGCTAGCTTGATTTTTTTTCCCACGATGTTGCCGAGTTTTGCAGTCAGTGGTCAAAACTTTCCTATCCTGAACGTGATTCTTCCATGTTCAGGAGAGGGAGGCTAAACCTCCCCTAACCGCAGCAGCCCCTACATGATGTACATGGACACATAGGGGTTGATTTAATAAAACTGACGAGTGCAAAATCTGGTGCAGCTGTGCATAGTAACCAATCAGCTTCCAAGTTTTTTTTGTCAAACTTAATTTAAAAAGCGGATGTTAGAAGCCGATTGGCTACCATGCACAGCTGCACCAGATTCTGAGTGCTGCAATTTTGAGGGGAAAAAAAAATGCCAAAAGCTCCTAAACTCAAGTTTAGGAGCTGTAGTGTTCATGGAGCCTTAGAGAATGTAAAGAAGAGCAAGAAACAGCACCTATCTTGATATTTAAAGCAAAAAAAGTAGATATTCGTTACTGTTAACAGCACTAGAGAATGGCCCCAGAGTATCGGCCTAAGCTTAAAGGTCTCCCTCTGCCTTAAAGATACCCATGAATCATTTATTAAAGTCAAACACTAGATACCATTTCAAGTTTAGAGACTTCTGATCGATTTCCTATACTGAACTTAGAGGGGTAATGTTACGGAGTTTGTTTCAAAAGGGAACTAAAAGGTATTGGTCGAGTTTATTTTCCGTCTTTTTTTATTTTCTATAAATTAATGCTTCATATATATTCTTTAAAAGAAAAAAATGCTAAAAGATATACTTTAAAGCTCTACTCAGCTGAGCTGAATACATCATTAAATGTATGTTTTTAAATGCATGCCGTGTAAGTTCCTCAATCTTGACCTGGTATCAGGCCCTTGAAGTTTCTGTACAGCAGAGCTGGATAGTGAGAGGAAGAAGCATAACAAGGGGTCAAATCAGTTCATGTGCAATGAGAAAAGAGTGTGACAGAGAGCCAAGCTTAAAACTGTGCTGCTTCTCCTTTCACTGTCCAGTCACAGTTTGAGGCAGGTCCTGGGTGACTTGGATGCAGAGTAAGGTAATTGAACGATGCAGGCCATTAGACTGAGGACATGTAGTGGCAGAAATGAAGTACGGTAGGGCAGAGCCCTGGATAAAAAGTGTATATTGCAAGCTTTTTATTCGTTAATGGCATTTTCATTTTTAGATTATTTTTTTCTGTAATTCTGCTTTAAAATGTATGACAAGCCAGTTTAGAACCCACGTAAATTTTTTACTGGTACCTGCGCAAGACTTACCCTTACCATTATTTCCTGTCCAGCTGAAAATGATTTCACCAGATAAGAAATTAGGGAAATTCTGCAACAGAAACAACTTACAGAGTAAACAATTCTGATGGGGGTTCTACCCTTCATACTCTGGCAGGGGTTCCAAGTCTCCCCCACTCGACCCACAACTAAAAAAAAAAAAAAAAATATATGATTCTCTCTCTCTCTCTCTCTCTCTCTATATATATATATATATATATATATATATATTTTAAGAGAAAAAATAAAAAATCTCATATTGAATTTTCACATGAATAACATGCGAATAGATAATATACTAAATATGCAATAAATTATGCATCCACGTGCAATAAAACCATTGGTGAATAGCGCACAACAATCATAACTGTTACAATCGGTAAATACTGCATGGCTGTGGAAATACCACTAAAAGCATATGCTTCTGGGAATTGACAGTATCTGAATATAAAATGCAGACTATAATACCAATCTGCATCCCTCGAGCACTTCAGAAAAAAAGTATACTATACTACATATTATAATATACCATCATCTAAAATAATTTTGTGCAGCTTAGAAGATTTACACAGCTTTATATAAACACGGCAATAAAAAAAATAAATAAAAAAAAAAAAAGACGGTAAATCCCTCCCAAGCCCAATAGTCATAACTGATGAAAGGCAAGCAATAAAATAATCTGGGTGGAGCAAGAATTAAGGCCAACTTCTTGAGATCATAGACTTTCTAAAACATTTAGTGTTAATAGGTGAAACTGAAGATTTAAGATTTGTAGAAACTCACCCACCTAACTACGCAATATAAATTAGGCTTTTCTTAAAGAGGACCTGTTTCTTACAGGTAAACCATACCTCTCAACTTAATCCACATTTTGGTAGAACGTAAAGGTTGCACCCCTGTCTCGTCCTATTTAATGCCAACCACAGAATTATTCTGCCAAAATGTATTGGTTAAACAAGTGAATTTTTACAGCTACATTTCCTTTTTACAGTTTTTTTTTTTTCAAAATAACAAATGCAATAAATTTATAAGTTGGATAAAAAGGTATAAAACGTACTGTATAAACATTTTTTGAAGGTACATAATACCATGAGGTCTTGTACACTAGACCAGCCTTTCTCAACTAGGGTTCCTCCAGAGCTTACTAGGGGTTCCTTGAGGACTAAGGCCCCACCTGATGGTGACTGCACAGTTCTGGGTTTGATATCACTTGGCAGAGCCATCAAAGTTGGTTCAATGAAGCTTTAATGTGGGTTATCCTATTAGGATGGTAACCACTGACACCAATGTTCTTTTTAGATGCCTGTGCAGGATTCTGCCATCCAATCAAAGTAGAGGCCATTCTTTCCATCCTCTACCAATGTAAGGAGGGAATGCCTCCACTGACCACTTGTGGACACTTCTTCGTTGACCAGTAACGTAGGATGACTCTTCTTAACTGACCATTAGTGGTACATTTCATTTCTGCTTGTCAATATTCTAAATTGTTCCACATATGGATGTCTAATACTCCAGGCATGTCACGTTTATTATACATTTATTCTTGGTCATCATATCTTAATGGTCATGCTAAAGTAATTTTTATCAGGGGTTGCCAGAGACTGGGAAAATTATTTCAAGGGTTCCTCAGAGGAAAAACGGATGCAATAGCTGCACTATGCCAACATGAGTGACAAGTTAGGAGGAAAGACGGGCAGAGGGATATGGTTACAAAAGAAGAAATGGTACCTACAAAAGGAGGGACAGTTGGGAGCTATTGGTAAACTCAGCAGCTAGGGACAAAGATCCAAAATCAATAATTCGGCAATGAGTGAAATGAAAGCTGCTGATTATGCAGACATTTTCAGGGGTAGACTGATAAATTACGACAAGAAATTGATGGAAATAAAGTCTACACAGAGCATGTGAGCAAAATAGTACAAAACCCCCTTCTGTAACCAGCGACTGGAGCAGCACCAATGGTATATATGGAAGAAAGTCGGTATTTCAAAATATACTTATGAAACGGAAACATCTAGGGTGCCCACAGGAGGGCAGGTTGGCTGCTCCCTTCAGCATCTCTGGCAGCCAGCCCTGCCTTTAAAATGCATCTAATGTGAATACACTTTGATGGATTGTTTAAACTTGTCTATTTGATATCCACCCACCTCTTTCCCAACTGGTCAGCCAGCAGAAATTTAGCTGCCCCATATAGGTCATCACATGCCCATGGGCTCTTCGAGGAAGGGTTTTTTTTTCTAACCCACACATTGAATTTCTTTTTTTCTAATAAAAGTATCTCATAATTGAGCAACATTGTGACCCCCTTACATGATAGACCATTTTGTACTACTCTCCTTTTCTTCAAACTTCTATGCGCTGTAAATGACCTAAAGATCGCCCTTTGTTTTGATGCAGATGTGTACGCTCCACAAGAAGGCCGCAGACTGTTAATCTGTCTTGTGTACGAGGGCCCAGGGTCTGCCGTCACAAGAATGTCTTCTGCTCTCCACCCCTAGTTATTAAATGCGGCATACATAATCCTTAATTGTACGGTGAGATAATTCTAACTAAACATATGGTGCACACAGCTGATGAAACAAAATAAATAAATAAAGCCTGAGATTTCAACCAATGTGACTCAAGTCATTAAGTGTCGAGCAAAACACATGATTAACTGTTTATGTCTGCCGACTACTGAGCAATGCGCAAAGAGGAAAAAAATAAATAAAATAACTGCTCATGAAACAGCAGTCAACGCTGTAAACACAAACCAAGGAGTTACTGAGAACCCAGAAAACAAGCCCTGAGCAGGCTAACATGCACACACAATGGTGGCTCCCTTGGTACATGGTTACAGTAGACTGTCACAAAAACACAGTATAACTATGTTCATCTCATCTGCTCGCAGCCATCACCATTCATTATTGTAGCAAGCTAATTTCTAGGGACAAGTCCAGGTGTTCCGTATTTAATCCATGGAAAGGTTTTCTGCTTTTAAACATTCATAATGAACTCCTATTTTTTCCCCCTCCAGAGGTTTGAACCATTCTATTTTTTTATTTTAAATTTTGGAGACAGTAGGCCGGTATTTCTCAATGAGGGTACCAGCAGGGTGGCGTGAGTAGGGGGGCACAGTTTTCATGACTTGCTATGGTGCACGCAGGCTGTCCCCCAATGCCACAACCAATGACACTCTAGGTGTAGGATGTAGTGTGTCATTCATTGCTATGGTGATGGCGGACGGTTTGAAGGCACCATGGCATTGTGTGACTCTGATCCAGGGTAGGGGCACCCTCAGCATTCAGGGGAAGACAGAAGTCCGCCTCCTCCAGGCCCCCTCCACCTACCTTTCTCTGCGGCACTGCTGGAGCCAAAAAGGTAGGACTCTAACTAGGGGTACCTGTGATGGGGGCTCTCTGATAAGTGGAGGGAACCTCTGATGAGCCATCGGGGACCTCTGATGTGGTGGGAGAACCTATGATGCAACAGCGGGGACCTCTAATGTGGTGGGAGTGCCTCGGATGTGGGAAACACTACAGCAAGGAATGTTGAAAGCCCATTGGGTAAATTTTCCTTTAATTTCCAGTCCTGCAGGCACAGCAGGAAGTGAGAAGAATCCTCTCCGAAGTCAGAGAAACCTTAACCGAAAAAAAAAAAACACTGAATATAGTTTGGCAAATCTTTTGAGCCCAACATTAAACTTGCTGCCACCTACTTGGGACTGCCTTATGAACCCCTTGAGTTTTAAACGGTTAGCACCAGGCAAAACTTGCATGTCTAAAGTATTTGTTTTTTTTATTATGTTAAGTTACATTACAGAATGTATGCTGCCATTTGTCTTTATAATAATACAAGAATTCGGCAATTTTTTTTGCTTGGTGGAAATGGCCTTTAATAAGTCCATGGCACCATTAGGAATTTTCTTTAAAAAGGTTGTATTATAGGAAAATACCAGATAAAGCATGATCCTCTTATAAGAGCAGTACTTGGCTTTGAGAATTCAGGCAGTGTTAAACAACATAGTTCATTAAAGAAACAACAAAAATCATTCAAAAGGTCTTTTAAACTAGATTTGTGAGTGCTCTCTTGCAGTAGGGCTGCTATCTTATGTCTAGGGGGGGCAGGAAAAGCAGTAAACAAATCCTCCTATTCCATAGGCAATTTGTAAGACTGGTCCCTGCAGCCTCTTCTCCCTCATGCTCTGGTCGCTAGATGCCCTCTGATGCCATCAAGTCCATAGTCTTGTGTTGGAAGGCGAGGACACCGAGAACCAGTCCATTGCAGGAGCATAAAGAAGAGCTACAGGGAGAGCAGAGGATTGGGTAAGTAAAACTCCTTTCAGTTGCCCCCTGGTCCTAAACACTCATTTATCCATTGTAGTTCTCCAAAAAAAGAAAATAATTCGCGCACACGGTCACCATAAAACTCTCTGGCTCTTGTGCATTCCATTATGTAGCACCCACAATAAAGAACTCACCGTCATCCATTTAAGAAACATCTATCCACCCAAGCTTATAGCAACATCTGACAAACCCTTCTATCCAAAGATCCCAACACCAGTTTGATAAGCGCTTTCAGTCTCCAGGGAGCAAAGCGCTATATAATTATTATATTATCATTAAAACAGAACATGCTCATTTTACTTGACCTCAGTGGAGACCAGGCTGGAACGACATAAGGTCAGGAGACGAAGGAAGTCACCTGAGGTCTTAGGGTCAGTCACTGCCCAATGGACAGGGACATAATGTATTAGCAGGAGCCTTGGGCTGGTTGGGGTTTGGTACATAATCATACTCAGCCCCAGGAGTTAGTTTTGCTCAATGCACATCTCCAATGTGTTCGGATTAAGTCTAATTTCACAGATAATCAGGCCCCTGTAGGGGCCCCTTTATAGAATCATTTAAAATACTGACTGAAGAGAGCAGTTTAAAGGCAAATGTGACAGAAACAGGAAAATGAGAATTTGCATAAAAGAAAACAGAAGTTCCCAGTCAAATTTCCTGCCCCGTCCAAGTCTGCTACCCATTTATCATCATGTGTCACAGAAAAAGCACGGAAATGTAATGCTTCACAGGTCAGACACCTAAAAAAACCCTGACACCTTTAGTATTTAAACTGCTGTTATTTTTATATGCCTTGCTTAGGTTATAACAGACAATCACACAATGTAATATGAGCTTCTTCTCATGAACATGTACTGCCTGCACAGAACGGGCAGCCATTTTGTACCCATTATGTGTTTACTCAGTATTTTAGAGTCAAAATTTAATAATCATATGAGAACTAAACATAATTAAAAAAAAAACCCTCTTTGTATTACCAGAGACAGCAAGGCAACTTATATTTTGTGTAAGGATGCACGATATATTGGCCAAAAATTATTGGCCAAAGATAGGGTTATCAACATTTTGCAGATAGCAAAATAGGGTGCCTATAATGGCAGCCAAAAAACGCTCGTGATTTTGCCTGGATTTTACTGCAATTTTTACGATGCATTTTTCATAGGTCACGTGACTCAAAAAAAAACACACATCAAAGGTGGGTGTTTGATGTGTTTCAATGCATTAAAATAGGGGTGCTTTTTTTGGTGCTGTCTTTTTACCTGACTAAATATGCACCAAACATGCAGCAAGCAGTTTATTTTTTTATTTTTAAGTAGTAGTACTTGTTGCACTTGTACCGTGACCATCTCCTAGACCCGCAATGTTTAGGAGATATTCACACTGCAGGCAGCTGGTGAGGACATGGGTGCATGCGCTCTGAAGGGACCTGTGCCGTCCCTTCAGAGAACCGCGAATTCGAAGTGCATGCGAGGGAATGACGTCATCACTGCGTGGCCAATTAGTTGGCTGGAGCACGCAAACATGCAAGGAAGACCGGGTGAAAGGCTCTTCCAAAGCTGCTCAGTGTGAAAGCAGCCTATCAGGCAAAATAGGTGCAGATAATGGGCAAAAATGTATTGATATTCATCTAAATTCATGATACTTGAATGAAAAGTTGAATATAATTATATAAAAAATACATATATATTTTTTTTTTTTTTTTTTTTTTTAACAGTCCATTTTGGTTTCAGCCAAGTGCATTCTGCATTTTCAGTTTTCATTTCAGTGCACCACTAATTTTCAGGGATGTTCAGTAACTGTAGGTTATATATGCTTTCGCATGACAACAATACTTCAAAGCACTCCCCCCCCCCCCCCCCCCCCCCACCAAAGTTTACCCAAACTCTTCTTCACTTTTCCCAAGACCTCTTGCTCTCTAGCTGCCTCATCATCACTTCCGGTACTTCTTTAGAGCATCTCCCATTCTCTGGAAATCCTTACCATGACATGTAAACCATCATCTACTCTGTGTAGCCTATCCTGGCCTCCACCTAAAAATTTTATTTTTACTTGCTGGAACAATGCATCTCCATGCAGTTATTGCTCTTCTACTTTATTATGCCATATGCATCTGTATTTAATGAACAGGAGCACCCCTAGGCAGAATAACATGCTATTGATCAAAACAAGCAACCCTAAGGCAAATGTCAGACAGGCGATTCTACCACTAGAGACAAATTGCCAGCAGGAGGAACGCTAAAGAAGCTGCCTGTCCGCTCCTCCCGTAGCCAGATGCAAGATGTTGCTTTATTGGTGGCCCAAATGCTACCGAGTTTCGATCACTAGCAATGAGAGAGTAGAGAGGGAGCAAATCCATTGGGATAAACAGACAGTATAGTGAATTTAACCTTTCAGCCAATTCTGCCCAATTTCTACCTGTTAAATCCTCCTGGATGCTGCCACTATTACGAAACCAAGTCACAGATGACCACATTTGGTCTTAGTAAATAACAGCCCTGCTGCGGCATTAGGTACTACAAGGCAACAGCAGATATTTATGGTCAAGGGTAATTAGCCGTGCCCTTGGGTGGAGGGGAAAAAAATAAAAAATAAATCAGACTTTCCTCAATTCGCTCATTCCTAGTCACAACTACATAGACCAAAAAAAAAAAAATGTTACTGAACTGTATTTTTCCCAAACTTTGAACAAGAATGGTAATATTTTACTAAATCTTTTTTTCACCAAAAGGAAAAAAAAAAAAAAAACTTTCCTGAAATTGCTTTTAAATTGCGTCGTGTGGCCCGTTTAGATGTAAAGGCTGCTTAGTGGATTTTTTCTTTAACAGCTTCTTATTTCAGAACAATATTCTTGCTTTTTTAATGATATCACGGATCTTTAAACAAGTGTTTAAATGCGTTGTGCTGGCACTATCCTCAAGCTCGCAAAAAAAAAAAATCAAGCTTTGGACTTCACATTAAACAAGAGCCAATATATCCGAAAGAAAGAAAGGAAAAAAAAAAAAAAAAAGCAGTCCTCCCGGGACTCAACACGTTGGCTTAAACTAAATGGAAACCACAAGCTCCATTCATAAAAACAGACGTTTCCTACCCAGAGTAGGAGGCATAAAAACAAGGTGAGATTCTCCTGATACTACTTCAGATCACACTGAAGAGCGGCCAGGAGCGGAGAAGCACACAACAAACACATATAGTCTCTGCCAAGTCACCAGAGTACGGGAAGGTCCTCTGTGGCAGCACCATGACATCACACAATCTCCCAAGTCATCATGGATACATGTGTATTCTCACTAATAGACCAATTAATGCCTAAGAGGTGTTTGTTAGCAAAAGGCGACAACTTGTCTGCACCATCAAATATTATTTGCTGGAAGGAAAAAAAAAGGCTCGATAAAACAGGATTTTGGCAAGGCGGGAAGCACTGCTGTTAGAGCTAATGCGTTTTTTTTTTTGCTGTGCAATTAAAAAGAGAAAGAAAATGGGAGTTAGTGACTTGCACAAAACGTCTAAAACTTTTATATTATTGAATTTTTAGTATTGTTTACAGCGCAGATCACATTAGGAAACATGCTTGTTATTTGCTACATACTGCGGTTACTTGTAACAACTGAAACTGTGGGGATCTGCGTGGACTTGCTGTTCAACGGCTACTGTAATAATAGAGGAGTCATGGTATGCAGGATTGGTCACCAACCTGTGGCTTTATTCCCTTTGATGTGGCTACAAGAAGCTGCTCTCTAGTTGCTTAATACTCATCTTTAAAGGCTCCTGCGGTGATATTTACTGCCAATACACACAAAACGAAGTGAAAGTTCACCCTAAAATTACTCAATGATCATTAAATGGCCAATTAACACATGTACCTTGATAAATATATAGCACCATATTTGACGTCTTTGTTGGACCTCTACAGAGAAACCACTGACTCCGAATGGAAAGCAAGGGTCCTAGCCCTCTGGACTCCATGGGTGACATTACCTGTCACTCAATTTCGAGGAGTCCCTTCTACTTCCATGAATGGCAGCATATTCCTGGATCCTTATCAATATGATAATTTCGGTCTCCTCTAGAGGCACCTGGTGTTTTTCTTGCTTTTTCTTGCCTTTCTCTTTTTCCTTCTCTGATTATTTCCCCCTGTACTCCTTTCCACATGGTTTTCTCATTTGGTAGCCAACTGCCTATGGAAGATACCACCGTTGAATAGTGTGATAACATGTAGGTTCCTCTACATTATTATGCATCACATCTTTTACTTATCCCGTAAACATTTTTAATCATAGCCTGTGCACCCTTAATTTGTGGGAGCTTACTAGACTGCTGGAATTGTATCTCAATGCTCAACCCATATTTTATGGAAATATTTATGGACTTCCACATTGTGATTGCACTCTGTTACCCATGTGCCAGTTATTTGTTCTTAGTCCTTGCATGGACTATTGCCTGTTTGTATCACCTATTTTTGCTTAATAAAATATTTGAACAAAAAAATAAGGGTCCTTCTCTGCAGCAAGCTGGCAGAGGACAGGCCTTTACAATCAGGCTGCTGCTGTTTTCCAAAGGAATTCAACTATAAGGCCCCATTCACATTTCACGTAGTGAATTTTGCACGTCACATGTGTTTTTCTGAGTGTCTCACACAGGGCAGCCCATTTGCTTCAATGTGCTGCCCTATGCGTGTTTGTTGCCTGAAAAAAACTCCTGCTCCTTTTTGGGCAACAAGCTTCACGTGATTTTTAAAGTTGCATTTTGCCACAATTTCTTGTCAATTCTGTCATGTAACAACTGTGGCAAAATCATGTCATGCTCTTGGTGCCATTTAAAATGAATGGCACCCAAACGCAGATTGCATTACAATTTGGAAATTGTGGGCCGAATCGTGGCAAACCCTCAGTTGGCGATCAAAACCCTCAGGGGGCGGTCAAGATCCCAAGTTGATCCGTGTTTTACAAAGGGCTAGGAATATGATAGTAAAATTTTACAATATGTTGTGCTAACATCATTCCTTTGGGAAGGATGCTGTAGTCCATGTTACGTCTCATGACCCCTGACTTGATAGGTTTCTAATTTGTCTATTATTGGTATTCCCTGTAGTCTACTCTTATCCTTCTTTTGTATCTGTATAACTTGCAAAACTTAAATATTTTCTAAAAAATAAAAACCCTCAGTTGAGCCATGCTTTTACAACCCCCTTTAGCTGTAGAAGCAGCGGCTGGGGGTGTCCACATGCAACAGGCATGATGCATTGCTTCTCAGCCATGGCAAGAATTATACCTGTGGGTGTAGTGCTCACAGAACGTGACCCATTTAATTGAATGGAGCCACTCTGCAAGTGTGAGGTTCAAAGGCTTAAAGCCTGTTTACTGTCTGTCAAATGCTCTCTGAAGACCGCTCTCCGGGGAGCACCGCTAGTGTGAAGGAGCCCCAAGATTATTGATACTAAAAAAAAAATGGACTTTAAGGGTTTTCTTTTTTGGTACAGCATAAAAACTGGACCCCAATTCACATCCACACCTAGCAACTGAGGACATAAAAAGCAGACATCCCCTTTAAACATCCCTTTCCACCTCCCGAAGACAAATTATTCCAGACTTCTAATTATAGAACCTCACCTATGTACTCAGAATACGATAGTGATGGGAAGGTGCGAGAATTAAAAATGGGTCCATGGTTCTCCTAGCATTTGTTGCACAGACAACTGGTTAACTGGATAGCCGGGGCATTTATCTCCATGTCCAGGAAGAGCTATTACACAAGCCGTGTCAGCTCAACATGCAGCTCCCACCTTAGAGGGTCAAACACATGAATATATTTACAGCACAGCAGCAGACCTACAATAGGAGCTTAATAATGACTCTCCACGGCAGCCTTTCAGAATGCAGCAGCATTCAAAGCTAGCCAGAAGATGTAAAGGAAAGAAGAAAGAGGACCCTCGGCAAGACAGTGTCCCCTTTGCCGTAATAACGTATTGTCCAAGTCATTCGATAATGGCATATTGTGTATGGGTCAATGCTGACAGTTCAGGCAGACAAAAGGAGTCTTTATGCTTCATCTCGGAGAAGCAAGGTGCTTATTCAATTTCTTCTGCATCAAGGGCAGTGTACCTTACCTAATATGTATACATTTGCTGACTGTTATTCAGTATTTGTTGCGTCTGACCCTCACTTGGCATTTAATTCCCAGTCCACCGGGATATTCATGCTTCAAGGCTCCGATGCACACACTGAAAGCTTTATTTATGTAACAGTAATGGCGAGAGAGAGAGACAGATTTTACATTAGACAATATTCCGGGTATGGTACTACATTCAGCCACCATCGCACTATTGCTGACCCATGTCTGCCGCTCTGATTATGCCAGAGGGATAAAGAGGACAGTGCCCGCAAACGATGAATGGAATATTCAGCTACTCGAGGACAGGACGTCTCCAACGGTAGATTTGATGGATTAGTGTCACACATGGGCCTAAGGTTTTCACTTGCACCTGCAATGGAAGATTTTCAAAGGATGACGACTGGATTGAAAAGTAACCCTAATAGTTACCAACTAACCAGTTCTGTCCCAGTTTCATTGGCTTTCCTGGATTGGTCAATGGCACAACATGATGTGCGAAACAAACGTGAAGTTGCGTAGACCATACAAACTTCAATGTACAATTTGGAAGCTTTTTTACAGTTAAAAGCTAATCTGGACTTCACTACATTTCACTTAAAGTGAACCTGTTGGCCATTATGCTTATGAAAGTATTAAATAGGTTGTAAACCCCGCTTTGTTATTTTTACCTACAGGTAAACCTATAATAAGGCTTACCTGTAGGTAAAAATTAATAACGTACATTTAGGAGATATTCGCCATGCATGCAGCTGCTGACATCAGCAGCCCATGCATTCTGAAGGTCCGGCATACAGTACCAGATCTCCAGAGCTTCTTGCCAGAACTGAGGTCTCCTGTGTGCATTTGCAGGAGTGACATCATCGAAGCTCCGGCCACTCAATGTCGGAGCCCGCAAACCCAGAAGAAAGGCAGGGGAACATGTCAGCCCTCTCAGCGGTGACCAGACACCCCTGGGGGGGGGGCTTTGTCCTAAGGTAAGTATTTCATAATGTGCTAGTATGCGATGCAGGGTTTTTTTTTTCCAGCAGTTTACTATAGCTTTAAAGCCGGAGACAGGCAACTTGCATTTTCAAAAAGGTCAACCTACATTTTTCTTTCAGTACAGCTTTTCTTTAATAACCCTACAGAAGAGCAAACAGCCTCATCCTTTTGCCTCACTGACCCTGGGGTTCCGTTTGTTCTTAAAGGCTGTATTGAATTTCAGCCAGCCTCAGGGGAGAGATTGAAGTGTATTTCTATTTAAGGAGAGCGGGCCGAGGCCGGCAGAAAAGGAGAAAGACCTTTTCTGCCGGCCTCGGTTAGGAGTAGGACCTAGCCGAGGCCGGCAGAAAAGGAGAAAGACCTAGCCGAGGCCGGCAGAAAAGGAGAAAGACCTAGCCGAGGCCGGCAGAAAAGGAGAAAGACCTAGCCGAGGCCGGCAGAAAAGGAGAAAGACCTAGCCCAACAAAAATAGGAACCGAGACAGCAAAATAGAGGGATAGAAATGGTATAGAAAGATCATAACACAATACAATAAAATTAATATTTAACTTTTTCTAACCTATAATATATTTCATTGAATTGCTCAGCATTGACTGAAACATGCAGTAATTTGTTACGTACGCTCGTGACTCGGCCTTGCGCATTTAGTTGACATATGCAACCATTTAGTGGCATAGTAATTACTCCTTAAAATTTTGTTCAGAGCCCTGAAATTTTATGGAGATTATGCTTTATGTTTAAAATTTCTTATGAAATTCAAAAGAGGGACAAACCACTAGAAAAGGAACAATAACTTTAAAATTTAAATTGTATGGTGAAATTAGAGCAAATGCAGAAGGCGTTGTGACTTTAATGGCTTTGTGTGACTCAGAAGATGAATAACATTGGCACAATAGAGAGACAGAACTGAACAGCTTGGGGTGAAGTTACTTAAATGGGCTGGGGATTTGGAACCAACAGTTTCTAGATTCAGTAACCGTTCAGTAGATTAAAGTCATATTGGGCAACGTAGGCGCTTGTTAGCTATAATAGCAGATAACCACATAACTATGCAGTTTTATGCGCATTTAGATGTGGCAAATAATAGACAACTACGGGTTTTGTTTTAGAAGCTCTCACCTACCAGAACATGCGATTTATTCTGTTCTGACTGCAAGGGTTACCGCATAGACCTCGAGAGTTGGGCTTTGAGTAAAGTCCAGCTGCACTCAAAACTGTTCTAATCCTGGAGAGATTGGAGAAGCGTTTGCATTTTTGTCATGTTTTTATTGCTCTTGGTGACCTTTTTTTTTTTTGGGGGGGGGGGGGGATTACCCATAAAGGTTTTGTTTCTGTAATACCAGGCAAGAACGTGCAAGGGACAGGATAAGATTCCGCAATAAATATTTTAGAGGTTCTAGATCTTTCCCCACTCCCACTCAATTACAAACACCGACAGAAAAAATAAAATTTTAAGAAAGTTTATGGATTGATCTCTGTCCAAACGTTCCATCGGATGATTGCTCCACTGCTTCAATACATAATTCCCTTTAACCCAGTTTTTGTTTCCCGATTTACTGTTCAGCTCACAACTGGTATAGCATCCCTACGTCTATGATGGTTATATAGCTATTTGAGTGTAAGTCCTGCTGAATGGACTTGATATATTGTAGATCTTTATTCTTCAGTACGAGCCACACACATACACAAGCTGTACTTGTCCAGTTGCTATAACGTTTTTGCTTAAGTTTTGGCACCCAGTGGCTTAGAACTTTTTTTCTCCAGCAGGCTATTGTACCCCTGCATGGGCCAAACCACCCGAGTGTTTTGTTTTTTGTTTTTTCATCAGGAATTTGTTAGGAGGAAGAAAACTGCTGACTATGACCAGAAGAACACCATCCCTGCAGTCAAGCATGGAGGTGGAAACATGAGGCTTTGGAGCTGTTCCTCTGCTAAAGGTACAGGCCATCTTGGCTGCATTGAGAAGCAAATGGATGGGGCCATGTATTGTAAAATCTTGAATAAAAACATTCTTCCCTAAGCCAGAATACTGAAGATGAGCTTACAGCATGACTATGACCCAAAACATACCATCTAGGCAACAAAGAAGTGGCTCAAGAACTAGCACATTAAGTTCAAGGAGTGGCCTCGTCAGTCTCCAGACCTTAAGCCTATAGAAAATTCATGGAGGGAGATGAAATTTTGAGTTCCAAGAGACAGCTAGGAAACCTTAAGAATTTTGAGAAGATCTGTAAGCAAGAGTGGAGCAAAATCCCTACCGAGATGTGTGCAAACCTGGTAACCAACTACATGAAACATCTTACCTCCGTGCTTGTCTACAAGGGTTTTTCCACCAAGTCATGTTTTGCTTGATGATCAAATACTTTTTTTACTTTCTGAACTGCAATTCAATTTATAACATTTGCATTGTGTGTTTTCTTCTGGATTTTTTGGTTGATATTCTGTTTGTATCATTTATAACACACCTACGTATGATAAAAATTATAGACCTTTCACCACTACTTTGTAAGTGGGCAAACTTACAAAATCTGCAGGGGATCAAAAAAATGTGTTTTCCCCACTGATATAGATAGATTATATAATATTATATATATATATATATATATATATATATATATATCTATATCTATCTACACACACACACACACACACACACATATATATACACATGCACACAGAGTGGCACCGGATACAGATTTTTACAGGTCACCAAGGTGAGGACATGGGTACAAGGAACCCCATAAGAGAGGGCATTCGGTTTGGGCAAAAGTTCCATTGGGCAGATAAATCTGAATCGGGATAAAACCATGTATGGACACCCTCAGAATGATATTGATGCTCTCTCGCCATCAAATACAAAAAATATATATTTCATACCTCTACTGTGGCTCCTTTAAGAATTAACTATTCATAGCATTTTCTTTTGTATATTTACATCACAAAAAAAATAAAAAAATAAAAAATTACACTAATGCTTGTATATTTTACAAGTTTAAAAAAGACTGCGCGTATGTTAAAAATAAAGCTTACATTTAAGGTAGGCTATTTTTCTAGACTATCCTCGAGAGGCTCCAATATTGACGTCCTGCTATATTGCCAACTCTGATTGTACCTGTAATTTTATTACCGTTACTAGCAAACACAACCCCGGTGGTATTTGGCCAGCAAACATACAGTAACATATGAGACAGCTCTGCCGCTTGTTCCATAGCAAACGATGCTTATGTGACCTATTTTTTTACTTAACTAGATGAGAAACGGCCGCAGACGCTGCCAGGAAGGCACGGCAGCAGATCTGTTGTGGCGTGGCTACTAATAGGACACATTTCATATATAAATATTTGGGCCTGTTTATAGACAAACAAAATGGCTTAAAATTGCTTTCATAAATCATAAGCATTTTTTTTTTCCTTTTTTAGCTTGCAGAAAGTTATAAAAAAAAGAAAGAGGCAAACAAGAGTAGAATGTATTAATGTAAATAAACTATAAAACGCAAAATATTATAATAAATCTAAAAGCCGGCGTTCAGGAGAAAAGGGCCCTAGAGACGTTTAAATCATCGTAGCAACCTGGGACTTAAGCTCCATAACAGCCTTTTGCATCTTCCGTTGATTTTAATTATGTCTTTTTTAAAAGCCCCCTGCTGGGTTTTTGAAATACTAAATGGTCTCCACTGTTATGTGACTTAACTCATTATTCCAATTCACCATCATAAAAGCCCATTTTTTTTTTAATAATCGCATGTAGTCTCCGCCGACACAACGCTTGTACGTACGTTCTGTTTGATCAAAGGCATTGTGACAGAACTGCGGGGGGCATAGCGCTGGTACATCGGTTTTACACGGGCATTGCAATGCAAATTAGGAATAGGACAGGCGCTGGGCAGCTGGGTACAGCTGACGCAGATGTGTATGGGCACAGAAGATCCTGCCGTGTGGAACAGACCCAAAAGGATTGGTAGACTGATCAGGAAGTGTAGGGTTAAAGAAATCTAGTGCCTCAAAAACCTTATATATGCCATATGCCAAATGGTTTATTAAACTAGAGGTAAGATGCTCAATGAGAAGCTGAAATTCATACACGTAACCTGTTTAATCTCCCAAAAGATGTGTAATTCGCTTAGGCCCCATTCAATCCTGAGAATTTTGTAGCTCAAAGCTCCAAAACCCTTAACAAAACTAAGTATTCCAATGGTTCACATATGATTGCTAAGGCATCTGTAGCTTGATGTCTGGTGCTCCAAAAGTCACATGAGCTACTTTTGAAGCAGACATGGGTGTTCTGTCCCCATAGACTACATCGGGTTTTGTACCCCCCAGGGACTGGTCTCTCCTCTCCCTAGCCCTTTCCATTAGCTAAAACAGAACCACAGCTTGAACATATTAAAACACCTAAATTACGTAAAACGCTTAAATGACTTAAACGCTTAAATTACTCTTTGAAAACACTTCTATATGCGCTCGAAAAATGCCTAAATAAAAATGACTCTGTTCAGATGTGAATGCAGCCTTAAAATTCACTCACCCGTGCCATACAGCAAAGCCTGCTACTTGGCCTCACTGTTGTCCACCGCAGATAAAATCATACAGCGTGCTCAAGAATTTTCCCTAACTTGACATTGGATTTTGATGGGGCAGAAGCACAGCGATTAGGTCATCACTCTGCTCTCCAGTCAAGAGCTTCCTGTTGACAGCACTGGACAACGAGGTCTTAGCCCTTGTACACACGGTCGGAGATTCCGACAACCAAATCCGACAGATCTTGTCCGACGGATCTTGTCCGAAACTGTTGCATAAACACGGTCGGACAAAGTTGTCGAAAAATCCGATCTTTCAGAACGTGATGACGTAATTTCGTTACGATGGGACTACGTTCAGGCTAGTAGCCAATAGCTTTGATGTAGGAATTTGATCTGAGCATGCGTGGCACTTTGATCGGAATTCTCTACACATGATCGGAGTATGTCCAATCGGAGCAATTTGTCGGAAAATATTCCGACGGAAACAGTCCGATGCATACCACACACAGTCGGAATATCCGACAAAACGGTCCGATAGGACACATTCCGACGGATTCTCCGACCGTGTGTACAAGGGCTTAGGCTAGCCATACATTAACCGATTTTCTTTCCTTCAACCAAGCGTTGAAAAGACAGAAAATACTTTGATTCCCGCCATTAGCACAATCAATGTAAATGGGGAAAACCTTCCCACTACAATATTGTATTCTAACAGATGGAAGTTTCCCCACTGTCAGAATACAACGGTTACTGTAATCATGTCAGATTGCTGGAGGCGTAGAAGGTCAGAAACTGTCATAATGACAGAAGAAATCTCACATTTTCTATCTGAAATGTGTGAGATATACATCACATCTGTAGCCATTTATCTCTAAAGAAAAAGATTCTAGAGCTTAGAAAAAAAACAGCCGTTTCGGTTTCTAAATATAACTTATTAAACCAGAACTGGGGGGGGGGGGGGGTACAACGAATCATTAAAAGCAACATATTCATGACCAAAAAACTTGATTGATTTTAACATTTTACTACCTATAAATATTGTTTTTATTGGGATTTTGTCCACCAGTTTTTTTTTTCCCCCTTTGAAGCTTAGGCTGTTAATTAGCAAATATGGTTATTATCATAAGACCCCTAGAATTATTTTGGGTTTGGGTCAGATCTCATCAGTGGGGGGGGGGGGGGGGTTAGCAGAAAGTGTCCTGTCTACGTCCATCCCCAATTCTTGTTTTACAAAATAAACAAGAGGCATGACCAAAAAGACAGAATTTTTTTCCCAGTCCCTCCATATGGCCGTAAATAGAGATAGATGCTCCAGGGAACGATTTCCACAAAACAAGGTTCCTCTAAAGCGGACATTTTTTTTTCATGTCGCACAGACTTTTGAGGGGTTAAAATTTGACAGGCTTCTTTTTCACCATCTGTGCCCCATTGGGAAGATTTTTCTTTACTCCCTGTCATGTTGACACAACATAAGTTAAAAGGAAATTTCAGCAAAATGTCAGCAAAGTGTCCAAATCCCTTAGATCGGATGGATAAATCGATATGGAGTTCTAGAACCAGTCTCCAATCCAGGAGCCAGCAGATTTGTTTTTTCCTTTTTTAAGCGGAACTAAACCCATCGATTTAACAGTTTGAACATGTGCTAAGAATGCAACTGTCCCCTTGGCTGAAAACGATAGGGGGGGTTAAGTTCTGTTTTTAGGAGGCAGATTTACTGGCAACTAGAGAAAGCCTCAAAAGTTAGGCATCAACGGTAATGTTTAAGGAGCTACCTGGCTCTCGGGATTTGTTCAGCCCTGTCCAGGACCACTGTCATTGGAACAATAGTCACAATTAGAAGATTTCTCTTCAAATCCCTCAACCGATACTGGATTTCATATTACTTTCAGTCTTCAAGGCAAAAAGGAGTGGGACAACAATAAAAAGCTATTAAAAACATAATCAGAAGCAAGTCCCTTTGAAAGTGAAAAAAACATTTTTCCTGGCAACAATTTATATTCAGACCTGATGAAGGGGTGACTCCTTAGAACTCCTGAAACAAGTTTAATTTTTTTTTAGAAGGTTACTTTCCCCCAAAAATTCTAATGTCTAGACCTTATTAAAACTTGTTTGGAGCCATCATTACTATACAAGTAGCAATAAAAACCTGACAGGCTTTCCAAGCCCTCACCAGATTATCCAAAACATTAAAAAAATATATTATAATATAATATATTAGATATACTTCATTGTGTTTTTCATGGTCAGCTCAAATACAGATATTGCTGTGTTGTTCTTTAAAGCAGCAAGGCCTGGGACACAGAAGCTATTAACAGCATATTATGGGAATGACCTGGATCAAGGGTCAACAAGAAGAGTACAAACTACCACCTGACGCCACCGGGACAGAGGATACGGCAGAAATTAAAGCTGCACATGTATTTATGGATCTCGTCGTAAATTCGCTGTAATTTCACACTGGGGAAACATTAGCATTATTGAAGTAAATTATAAATAAATATGGAACCGGACACATTATCCTTGCGCAATCATTTCAAGCCATTGTGTTTATTTACACCTTAAATGGTGAATGGCGAACGGCTGATTATATGTCCAGTAATGAATGCTTAATCAGCCAGACCACAAAAGTTATTTAAGAAAGAGCTTAGAGGTTTAAAAAAAAAAAAAAAGTACAGATCGGCGTTCCAAAAACAAATTAGTATAAAGAGCAACTCATTTAATTGTAGGCAGAACCAGGAAGTGGTGAATCTTCTGCCTTTATTCTATGGGATCCCAAAATTGAGGTTTCTGTCCACCTTCAGCGTCGCTTGAGAGCATGCAGAACATGACGATGAGGGATTAAAACCCCTTTCCAATCCCAAATGTTTGTTTGAGTGGGAAAGAATTCAAATGTCTGGCTTTTTTCCAGGCTTAGACCCCACTTGAGTTTTTTTTCCTCACTTCCTGTCCCTTCATCCCACATATAAGAAATAGGGGTACGTTCACCACTGGGACACAAAGGCAAGTACAGTATCTAAAACCATTGCCAGAAGTTTTAACTCCTCCTCATGGGATTTAGTCAGTGTTCATGTTGGGAGGAGATTTCCAGGAAGTGAGTAAAAATCTTCCCACTAGGGACAGACCGCAATAAAAACCCAGGAGGTAAAAGGGGATAAAAAAAATAAAAAAATTAAGACTCATATTTATTTTACAGTAGATGTCCAAAACGTAACAAGCCAACACATTTCGGGGGCCACACCATTGCCCCTTCAGTAGGCTTCAAGTACTGGTTTCATTGGTTACTCTTCGACTTCTATGGTGAAAAAAAAAATACATTTGGACTCTTAAACTTGGCATTCCTTTTCTGTAATGTCTTCCTGTATTCACCCAAGACCCTTTTGCGTTAAGAGCTGCCTAACCGGAAACCAAGTACTCTGCATTACGGACTAAGTAATGAAAGCACCTCTAGAGATCCAGAGCCTCATACCTGCATTTTATCAAAGAAACCTGACAGTTCAAATCCATTCCTTGGTCTATCAAGAATGAAATAAAATATTTGGGGTGGAATCAGGTTTAAATACCAAAGAATTCTCCATTGCTGGTAGAACATGCTGGAATCAGCAGTCCCACCGCAGCAATAATTACCCCCTCCCCGAAAAAAAAAAACATTTAACAAAAGAAAAAACAAGACAGTTAGAAATCAGGAGAGTCAAATCCCCAGATTGTGTCTCTATTTCTTTGATGGATGAACATATTGCGAGCTCGGACATATCACAAAGCCATCCGCTCATAAAGAAGCTTGCCGACAACTTATATAGCGCTTGTAAGCGTCTTATTTTTATATTGTCTAAACAGAAGCCAGCCTGACAGAATCGATACAAGTTAAGAGGCTCTCGTAATCTGGGTTTAACACTATATCATCACCTTTAATCAAACGTCGCGGGCCTGCAGCTGACATATTGACACGCACACGGAGAAGGAGCATCCTACCATTTACTCTGTATCAAATAATTAAGTATTCTGCTCGAGACATTTCAATAATGATTCATTCCTTTGTAAAGTGTGACCTGCCATTTGCTGCTCTGCAATGAATCAAGTTGCCTGTGTTTTGTGTGGAATACAGCAGGGAAGAGCGTCCACTATAGACGGAAACCAGAAATTAAAGCTTAAGTATTGCGTATTATAGACAACTGCCATTACTTGATTTCATCTTTTGTTGCCTTAGTGCTGCTCATCTCCTGTAACCTATTTGCAGCCACTTCTTGTCTATATGTACACCAGCCGAGGCTGCATGCCATGTCTCAGGGCAGGATTCATGATGGTGACCACAGTAGTCCATGCCAGCTTTGAAACAGACATGTTTCTAGTAGAAGAATGAAGAATGCAACACACTGGTTATCAGAAGGCCAAGACAGCTAAGGTGATCAATGGGGTCATGCTGCTGGCTTTGCCAAGTAGTGTTGGCCCTGGAAATATGCAGACACCATCAGATGGGAGGTCAATCAGACACAGCTAAAGGAATCCCTACAAACCTCTGGAGCAGTCTCTCAACCTTTTTATGCCAAAAGAACCTCTGCAATAATGGTCAGGTCTCAAGGAACCCCTGCTAATGTTAGTCCATTGGTGGTCATTCGGAAATTACATTGATGGTGTCCAGTGGAAAGACTTGGGGTCAGAATGCCATTCTTGGAGCCGGTTCACACAGGGGAGACTTGGATCCCAAGTCACACGGTTGAGAAAATCAATGGAAGTGAATGGAGCCATCTTAATGTACACTACTGAAGTCACTCCGACTTCAGAAAAGGTTCCTGTACGACTTCAGTCCGACTTCTAGGTGACTTGTACCCACGGATTTCAATGGAAGTTGCCTCCAAGTCGTACCTGCTGTCTTAACTGAATCAACTTTCCAGGAAGTAAAAATTGTTTTCTAGGCAAACTCCTCCCTCCCAAAGAGCTGATTATTATGTGATTGGCCACTGGCAAAGTCCCCTGTCCAGGAGGCAACTTCAAGTTGCCTCAAGTCGTGTCCAAGTTGCCTCCCAAAGTCGAGCTGGAAGTCATGTTGCCCCTGTGTGAACTGGCTCTTACAGTCATGCCAATTGGTGTTGGACATGGAACTATGGAAGCATTATCAAATGGATGGTCAATTAGCCAATGGCTGCCTTAGAATATAACATAGGCAAAGTTTCTACAGTTTCAACTTAATTTACAAATCTGAGGGAGACGGTAGTGAAAACAGATGACCGCCCCTTTAAAAAAAAAAAAAGAATCAGCAGCTTCCACATTACAATAAATGGCTGACCCAACAGGTTCACTTAAAGGAAGTTATTCAAGTAAAGTTGTTCAATTTCTAACTAGCGGACATGTCTATTTGAAAACAATTCCTATTTATATTCCCAAAATCACACCAGCTTTAAATTTAAAAATGTGTTACACAGTGTCTCACTACTAAGTCTTCTAAGTCCCCTTTCACACTGGAGGCGTTTTCGAGGCACTTTAGCACTAAAAATAGCGCCTGTAAAAAGCGTCAGCTGCAATCCGTGTGTGAAAGCCCGAGTGCTTTCACACGGGGTCGCTTTTCTGGCAGGGCGTCAAAGTCCTGCAAGCAGCTTCTTTGCAGCACTGTAGGAGCGGTGAATACACCTCTCCTAATGCGCCCCTGCCCATTGAAATCAATGGACAGCACTGCCGAACGGCCAGCAAAGCACGTACTAGTCAAAGTAGTCCCTGCACTTCTTTGGTCTGACTTTGATGCAACGTGAAGTCCACAGACCTCAGGAATACACAGGCATTGCTTCAAGTCACAACAAAATCTCATCAAAATCGCATTAAAAATCATAGCAAAAAAAATCACAGCAAAATAGCGTGACTTTCAGGACGCAATAGTGGAAACCTAGAGTAATAGGCGCAATATTCAATGTTCTTACTCGGATTCATCATCAAAATGGGTGCCACCACAACGGCCTAGAGAATCATTTCCAGCCTCTAAATAATGAAAACGCACAAGAAGTGTCCAAATAAATCAACAGCGAACCTCGCCCAGCGCCAAACAGCCGCCTCTTATTAGTAAGTGGTTGGTTCATATTCTCATTTGTACCTAATCAAAATCTAGTACAGGCAGAGTAAAAATCAATAGCTTTTATTTAGACGAGCAGAGAAGGCTTGGTTTTTTTACCCACAATGCTCTGCAGGTAGATGGCACGATGCCTGCTCAAAGTCATGTTGGGCCTTCACTATTACAATATATAAAAAAAAATAAAACACAACAATAAAAAAAAAACTTAATTTTACAAAAAGACTATTCTGACTACATCAGCACTTTTTGTTGTCTGGATTACAGTGCAGTAAACAAATCTCAGGAAAAGTTATTGTTTTATTATTACTGAACAAAGGGGAAAGAGTAGTGCTTATTCTAGCTGTCCAGGTATGCGGATATACACTAAATTATCAAAAAGTATTGGGACGCCTGCCTTTACACGCACATGAACTTTAATGGCATCCCAGTATTAGTTCGTAGGGTTCAATATTGAGTTAGCCCACCTTTTGCAGCTATAATAGCAGTCTCTGCTCTAATTCACCCCAAAGGTGTTCTATCTGATTGAGGTCAGGTCTCTGTGCAAGCCAGTCGAGTTCCTCCACACCAAGCTCATCCATGTCTTTATGGACCTTGCTTCGTGCACTGGTGCTCAGTCATGTTGGAACAGGAAGGGGCCATAAAGCACCCATAAATTTGGGAGCATGAAATTGTCCAAAAATGTCTTGGTATGTTGATGCCTTAAGGAGTTCCCTTCACTGGAACTAAGGGGCCAAAACCCAACCCATGAAAAACAACACCACACCATAACCCCCCCTCCAAATGATTTAGACCAGCGCACAAAGCAAGGTCAATAAATACATGGATCAGCGAGGTTGGGTTGGAGGAACTTGACTTGCCTGTACATAGTCTTGTCCTCAATGAATTAGAGCTGAGACTGCGAGTCAGGCCTTCTCATCCACATCAGTGCCTGCCCTCACAAATGGGCCTCGGGAAGAGTGGTCAAACATTCCCAAAGACACACTTCTAAACCTTGTGGACAGTCTTTCCCAGAAGGGTTGAAGCTGTTACAGTGGCAAAGGGTGGGCCAACTCAATAGTGAACCCTACGGACTAAGACACCATTAAAATTTATGTGCGTGTCACTGTAGTTCATCTCCTGGAGGGTTCATAGATTGCTCACCAATGATTGACCCCTGCATATTGAAAAACACAGCGCTGCGGGGGGGGGGGGGGGGGGAACACATGTTAACCGTTTTATCTTCCTAAATGAGGATTTTGTCCCTACAATTTTAGGCCTCATGCAGACACAATATAATTTGCAGGCATATTTCCACGTCTTGGGTAAGCAGCTGTTGCGTACACCTGCCCAAAGTAATGAAGGTCTGTACGCAGGTTTGCGCCACTGCTTGCCCTGGATAGAGTAGTGGGGACTATACATCCAAAAATGATGTATGTCCAAAAGCACCCATGTGCAAGTAGTCAAGAGTATTTGAAGAATGAGGTTGGATGAGTCCAGTGAGAATTTTACTTCTCACAACCAAAAGGAAAAGCCAGCCAATTAGCTGACAAAATGCAAGTAGACAGGGGGAGAAAGCAGACTGAAAGAGCGATGAGCTAACCACTTTGCTGCTTCTCCTTTCACGGTCTAGTCACAGGGAAGGGGTGGGATCAGGATAACCCAGGTTCTAAGGAAGTGGGTTAAATGATGCTTGCTAGCTAACTGAGGACATCTGGTGGCAAAAAAATGCACTGCAGCAAAAATATACTTATTGATGGTATAAGCAAAAAAAAATAAAAATTGAGTTTTTGTTATTTTATCTTCTAATGGGCTATTTTACCTTGTTATTTTTTTCTTATAGGCACTATCCAGAAACAATGCATTCATTTCCTCAACCCATGGGAATGCCAGTAAGCCAATAAAACAAGAAGTTGGGAAATTTGGTGAATCCCTATCCACAAGGCAGTGCGTTATTGCCATGCCCGCAGGAGTGAGAAGTTGGAGTTTCTTCAGCAGTTTTGTAAAATCACAGTTAGCTGTGGATGGGAATAGAAAAGGTCATTTTTAATAACATAAAATTACAAAATGGTTCGTGTAGCGATTATACACATTATATCAATCTTCCAACAAAACTGGAGGAGTTTTCCTTTAAAGCTGAACTGCAGGAAAATACAAAAACACCATTTAGGCCACTTATGCTAGTTCTATGCAAGTGTAAGGACTTCTGAATTAATACCAAAAAGTACTTAAAGCAGAATTTCAGGGATAAAGCTTTTAGTCATTTCCGCAAAAAAAAAAAAAATCAATCAGATTGCTGCTCTATATTTAATTTTTTTTACATTTAAAGTAGTTGTTAAGCCACTCTAACCTGTATACCCCATCAGCACTGCCTCCTATTGTAGTATCCTCATCTGTGTGTGATTTATAAAAATAAATGCTGCAAATACCTAATTTCACTGCCAAGATTGCAATCACATGACTGGCCAGCTTTCTCCTTTCCTCCTCTGAGAGATGCAGTGGGCGGAGCCGAGATTCCTCTGCTTATGTCAGTTTGGAGGGGAGGGGGCAGGGAGAGAGCTGCTGGTCATGTGATCAGAATCTTGTCTCTTAAATTAGGCATTTACAGCATTTATATATCATTCATGAAGAATGCAATAGGAGGAAGTGCTGATGGTGCATACAGGTTAGTGTTGTAAGAACAGCAGGAGGGGGAGGGGCGGCTCACACAAACAGTGGGGAGGGGGAGGACGCAGGAGCAGAGAGAGAGGGAGGAGGACACAGGAGCAGGCTGCTGATGACAGAGGCACGTAAACTGACCACAGTGTCTGGTCTCAGCAGCCATGATACACCGTGGTCAGTTTACAGAGGGGTGGGGAGAAACTGGCAGGATCAGCCAGGTTTTTTAGGTGTTACAGGAGCCAAATGGCATAGGACAAGCACTGTGTCACATAACATTCTCCAAAGGAGCAGGATCCATTTTTTTTTTTTGGGTTAAACGCTTTAAGGCTGGACACTACAGCTCCGCTGTACTTCTGGCCCACTGCGGACATTAGAGCTGCAGGTCTCAGATGGAAGTGCTAATGGCTATTTATCCACCACCGGACTTCCCTTTGTCATTTACAGAGCACAACATATTCATAATTAAATATTTGTTCTAATATTTTTTATTATTCAAACATATCAATCAAGGTTGCGTATGGTGTTGAAAACGAACAGAAATTGTTATCTTTTAGGATCCAAATAGCAGTGTCTACTTCAATGATTTCCAGGTGTATCGGCATTATACATAGTTACATTGGTCGAAGCTGGACCAATGCAACTATCTATAGAGTATCCATACCTGGAATTCATCTTTAACCCTTACAGTGCAGGGAAACCCTACTGCAAGGGTAGTTTTGAATCCCATGCAGTGGGGTCCATCCCTCTCCGCAAGAGTTTAATACTCGCTTATTTCATACAATATCATTAAAAGCACGTTTTGCCTACCCGATCCTCCACTTCTACAGGCTCCCTCCAGACGACATGCTGGTTCTCTGCAGCCTCTTCTCGTCCATGATCCAGCGGCCGGATGCCCACTGGCATCAAGACCAACGCATCAAGACCAACGCATCAAAACCAACGCATCAAGACAAACGCATCAAGACAAACGCATCAAGACAAACGCATCAAGACCAACGCATCAAGACCAACGCATCAAGACCAACGCATCAAAACCAATGCATCAAAACCAACGCATCAAAACCAACGCATCAAAACCAACGCATCAAAACCAACGCATCAAGACAAACGCATCAAGACAAACGCATCAAGACAAACGCATCAAGACAAACGCATCAAGACAAACGCATCAAAACCAACGCATCAAAACCAACGCATCAAAACCAACGCATCAAAACCAACGCATCAAAACCAACGCATCAAAACCAACGCATCAAAACCAACGCATCAAAACCAACGCATCCCCTATTGGGCACCGAGGGAGAGCCCACTGCCAGTGTACGGGACTAGAGGAGGGCGCCAGCTGGCAGGAGGATCCTGTGGGTACAGTTGGCGGCCCCCTAAACCTAAATGAGCTTTTAACTCTTGGAGTTTTACCCACTGCGAGAGTTCATCTTTGCTCTTCCTGCAGATAGGCTTTGAGAGTGTTCTGCTACACAATATTTTAGAAACAGCCAGATACTTTATGCTCTACATGTTCCCCAGTATTTTTTATTTTTTGGAAAGCAGTTTTTTTTTTTTTGTCTGAAACAAAATCCCTTCACCTGTGTCGTGCTTACCTCAGCGATGTGTTTACACAGGGTATAAGCCATCCGGTTTTAAACACTTGCTCAAAGGAACAAAAAAAAAAAAAAAAAAAACATTTGCTTTGACACTTTTCACACCGGCCCCATCTGTCAGTGAACTGGTCAGTGACCTCTGCCGAAAATACAACACAAAAGAACATTAAACATCTGACGTTGTGTAATTCTCAGCACGCCAAACACAACAGAACCTTCACACTAAGCACAAATGGAAAAACCGCGAGCTTGAGCAAAAAAAAAAAAAGACACATGGCCGGACACGAACCTGGGGCGCATCCACCCCCAAACAATGGTTTGCAATTGCAAAGACTAATCTGAACCTTAACAGATCAATGAACACGAGACAGGAAAATATTTGCCCTTGTACACAACGGATCAACCAATGTGCTTAGCTAGGACTGTACAGGTTCTTTAAATATTCTGCATACAGTTTTATCTCCAATGACCAGAAAGCCTGAAAAATTTAAAGCATAGCTCCAGTCAATTTTTTTTTTTAAAAATCTATCAAAGAAATAAAAAAAAATACTCACCTTCAATCAGGAGTTGTCCTAAGCAATACTTCTTTTATGCCACTAGATGTCCTCAATCTATCAGGATGAATGTCAGCCAGCATAATTCAACTCATTTCCTTGACCCCAGGTCATTCTGGACCTGTCCCCAGCCTGTGACTGGACAGTGAAAGGAAAAGCAGCCCAGTGGAGAGCTCAGACCACCGTCACTCTGGTTCCTCTTCCTATAAAAGCATGCTTCTTGACAACACAAACTGAATGGATCCTTGTGCTGCTTATCCTGCTCGGAGTTCTGCTGTATGGGGACTGGAATACTAAGTCAAATTCAGGCAACAAAAATAAAAATAAAAATAAAGTAGAGCATGCCCAAACATAGTGATGAGAACTAAATTCAAACTCAAGGCAAATCAGCTTGTCTACGTGTTGGGAGTGCATGCACTGGGCAAGAATGGTCAACACATATGGTGTGAATGGGCCCCAAAATTCCTAGCAGGCTAATGCCCATGAGGGGATTCACAAATTATAATAAAAGGTCATCAGTACTGATGATCATTGCGAGGTCTGATGAGGTGTCCACCAAGGAGATCAGGAAAAAAGACATTCTAGGTAAAGACATCATACAGGCCCATAAAAAGGCATGCAATAGTTAAATAGCCAATTTATTTATGCGAGAAAAAAAGTATTTCACGCCTAAGCAATATTTGTGTGAATTGAACATTCTCACATGAAAATTTACATGTGGAAACATCATAAAATGTAGTTAGAACAACTGATCCATCGTCTTGAGTTTACCCTCAGGTATATATGAAACCCATTTACATTTTCATATTTTAAAAACATATGCGCGCCTTAACGTGCATTTTCTTACAAATTTTAAACCTGCGTTTTTCTAACAGTGGCTTGGGAATATTTGACCATTCTTTCTCACAGTCTCCGCTCCAATTCATCCCAAAAGGTGTTCTGTCGGGTTGAGGTCAGGACTTTGTGCAGGCCAATCAAATTGCTCCACCCCAATGCTCTTATTCATGTCTGTATGGACCTTGTTTTGTGCACTGGTCCAAATCATTTGGTGGAGGGGGGATTATGGTGTGGAGTTGTTTTTCCAGGGGTTGGGCTTGGCCCCTTAATTCCAGTGAAGGGAACTCTTAAGGGGTCAGCATCCCAAGACATTTTGAACAATTTCATGCTCCCAACTTTGTGGGAACAGTTTGGCGATGGCCCCTTCCTGTTCCAACAAAACAGCGCACCAGTGCACAAAGCAAGGTCCATAAAAACATGGAGGAGCGAGTTTGGAGTGGAGGAACCCGACTGTCCTGACCTCAACCCCATAGACTACTTTTGGCATCAACTAAAGCAGAAACTGCAAATGTGCTTCTGGAAGAATGGTCAAACATTCCTATAGACACACTCCTAAACCTTGTGGACAGCCTTCCCAGAAGAGGTAAAGCTGTTATAGCTGTAAAGGGTGGGCCAACTCAATATTGAACCCTACGGACTAAGACTGGGATGCCATTAAAGGTCATATGCGTTGTAAAGGCAGACGTCTCAATACTTATGATAATATATAGTGTAAATCGGCCCTAGTAGCTACACATGTGAGTTAGGGAGCTTAGATCGTAAGCTCCTCAAGGGCGGGGATATATTTGAATGTACAATATATATGTAAAGTGCTGTGTAAATTGTGTCATATAAATAAAATATATTTTATTTTTTTTGGGGGGGGGGGGAATAGTAAATAATAAAAGTATTTTTTCCTTATTATTTTATATGGGTGTGCTTCTTTAAGCAGATCATCTGGGAAAGTCCTGGTGTTTAGGAAGTAATTAAAAGGAGATTTTATTTTGGAACACGGTAATAAAAATAAAACCTGCAGTGGGAGCATTCTTGTGGTGTCTGCAGTGATACTGCACTTTGGGAGAGGGGGAAAAAAAACAGCTGCTCCTTGGACAGATCACATTACTTTGCAATAATTTCGTTACAAGGAACAAGTTCTTTTGCATGGCGAAAAAAATAATCATTATGCTTGGTATTTCTCCCTAACCGCTGGATTCAAGCATATCAGCTACTTATGTTAATGATATTTTATCCAAGGGGGCTCGAGAACAAAACTATTTTTAGCGCCCAAAACCCATTAGGCGGAGAAGAAGAAGAAGAAAAAAAAAAAACGTATTTCACACTTGCGTCTGTCCTATCTGCTGGTTAAAATAATATCACACGTTCAAAATGAATTTATATTCGTGAGCGCAGGATATGGATATCAGACGCTAGAATACTTTGTCTTTTTTTATCTTCTGTATTATAAGAAGCACATACAGAATATCATTCAATAAACACTGCCTGCTGCTCAGTGTAGAAATATTAGGGTCTGTTCACACAGTCATTGTAATGAAGCAGCTGGTGTGTGGTGCGGCCCAGCCGGACTGTTCCAATATGTATTCTGCTACATATTTTTGATAAAAAAAATCCCAATAATTGTATATTTATTGGTTTGCTCAAAAGTTATCATGTCTACAAACAATGGGATTTTTTTTTTTTTTTTTTTTTACTTATAATAGCGGCAGTGATTTTTAGCGGGACTACGACATTGCAGCAGACAAATATCGGACACTTGACATTTGTCAACTTTTTTGGGAACCAGTGACATTATTACAGTGATGAGTGCTAAAAATATGCACCGTTACTGTACTAATGACACTGGAAGGGAAGGGGTTTTAACACCAGGGGCGATCAAAAGGTTAAGTGTGTACCTAGGGGACACATATAATATAATAGCGGCAGTGATTTTTAGCGGGACTACGACATTGCAGCAGACAAATATCGGACACCTGACATTTGTCAACTTTTTTGGGAACCAGTGACATTATTACAGTGATCAGTGCTAAAAATATGCACCTTTACTGTACTAATGACACTTGCAGGGAAGGGGTTTTAACACCAGGGGCGATCAAAAGGTTAAGTGTGTACCTAGGGGATGCACCGACTGGAAAAACACAGAGATCCGTGTTCCTGTTTAGCAGCAACACAAAATGATTGTGTTCTTCCCTGTCGGAGCAGCGATCTGCCTTGTTTACATTGGAAGATCGCTGTGCTGCCTCTCTGGGGGAACGATCGGTGGGTCCCGGCAGACATCGCCATACCATCTGTTCTGGGGACAATTTGTATGCAAGCATGTAGAAGGTTACTAGTAAAAATCTCCCAGGGCCAGTGATGAAAAAAGGTTTAGAGTGGATTAAACCCTCCCCTCCAACTACCAAAAAGAAATATTTTAGAAGTTGGGCAAAGGCAAGTCAACAGCACACATCTAGTCCCTATGGGTGTGTCCCAGCTGACAAATGCAATTCAATGCCTTTATACCGAAGGGAAAAAAAAATCCTGAAATATTCAGAAGCCCTGCTGTATTTAATCCTGCTGCGTAGGAGACTATTGTGCAAGTTACACTTCCTGTATTAGTTTTGACTATAGCCTGTAGCAACCTGTTTATTGATGTTCAATATCTGAATTTATGCGTAGCGAAGGGTACAACATACATACGAAAAGAGTAAAAGGAAGCATAGCAGGTATAGCTGGATGCACAGGAATCTTGCAGCCTTGCCAAAGCAAACAGTGATAGTGAAAGCCTGCAAAGTGAACAATTATACGACTCATTTCCAACTCTTGTTTCCGGACAGAATCTAGTGAAGGTGCGAGGCGAGAACAGCAGGGAACTCCTCGAAGAGAAACTTTGGAATTGCAGAAAACTAACATTAACTCATTACACATTCTGTCTTCTAAGAACTCAGGCTTGACAAGACAGCAGAGCAGAAGAAGGCAGCTCTATTAAAAAGACGAGACAACCCCGAGGCTGCAGACATAACCAGATACAACGGCTCACCACAACATTCTGTTGTCTATCAATAGGGAAATGTGTTTGCTTTTCGAGAGAAATGGTTATAAGCACATCAGACTTACAAGAGGGCTAAAGTGATTCTATGACCTACATACTTCCAGACCTGTCCTCGCTTTTCCGGGACACATTTTGTATTAATGCATATATAAGTTCAGTCATACCCAACTCTCACTTTGGGCACCATGTCTGATACACTTGAAAGACTTTTCCATAGAATTTTCCTGGGAAATGTATTTTTATGAGGGAGGTCATCAGGTCTTTTCTCAACCCTCCCCAATTGTTCGGCCTGAGACGGGCACACAGAACGTGATAACACATGTGCACAGCTATTTTTTGTACACATACCAATGCCAATTTAGACAGAAGCCAATTAACCTACCACCATGTCTTTGGAATGTGTCTGGAAAGAGGAGTAGCCAGAGGAAACCCAAGCCAACAAAAGAACATGCCCACTCCATGCAGGGGACACAATTTACAGAACTGGAAATGGGCTAAACTTCATAAACTGGAGTTGGTTTAATACAAATATGGTCAATGAAAGATAAAGCAAAAAATAAATAAAAAAGACAAAATTCAAAAAGGTATTTTTTTTTTTTTTTTTTTTTTTTAGACATTTGTTCCACAAATTACCAGTCAATAACAGAATTTAGAGGCACATTCACATCAGTGGGAGTACGTTATACATTTCTGTGTGGATTAAGGTTATAATCTTGGCCACATACAAAGGGCATGCACCCATTCCTCTTAGAACATGTGAACATTGTATCCCAATTTTAGCCTAGAGTGGCTTCATATTGCCCCGTTGTGCTTTTGCTATAAACGCAGCTAACCTACAGCTTTCATGCAGGTTAGCTGTGCTTTCCCATAGACTTATGAAGTCCCTCTGTTTTGGTGAGCTTTCTGAAAGAACACCAAAGACAGCATATGCAGGAATTTTGGTGCGCTTTGTAAAACCACACCAAAACCACAGGTCCTCATAGAAGTCTATGGGAACTCACAGATTACTTACAATAAAACCATAGGTTAGCTGCACTTTAGCAAAAGCGCAGCATGAAGCTACCCTTTGAAATGGCAATATGGCCTTGAAATCTTTTTGGACTTAGCCAACCTTAAACTAAACAATTCATTCTACATGATGAGCTCATGAAATGCGAGTTCCAACCTGCCAGAGCTATCCCACCAGGTAGCTGCCAAAGCCAACAGCCAATCATAGGCCAAAGAGGCATTGCCTTTCTTCACAGCCACACATATGCATGGGCGGCATGTGGCTGTGGGGCAGGGAATGCCTTCACCGCCAATGATTGGCAAACGTCTTTGACGGATTCCCTGATGGATAGCACAGATGGGCTTGGACTTGTGTCTGAACATACCTGAGCTCATCCCTATTCACTATTTCCAAAATCTTTCCAATCTAAACCTCCTTGCTCTAGAAGGATACTCTTACATTATAACAAAACAGAGTTTCATTCAAATCTGAAGTGTTGACTTAAAAATGCAACATGTCCTACTTTTCTTTCCGCTTGCAATGTGGTGCGTTGGTGTGAAATGATACAATAGAACATAAGGCATACTTTGCCTTGTCTATGCATTGGGATTGCAATGGGAAACGCTGTCCATATGGTATATAGGAGGACCAATTTTTTTTTTATTCAAGCTTTAAAAAAAAAAAAAATAATAATAATCTATACAGTTTAGGCTTAAAGTGAACTTGGATAGTATTAAATATTTGTTGTGCCATCTTGTAAAACGAAAGTCACTATACCAAAAATGTTTGCAGAAAACCAATAGTTTACCAAAATGATTTCCGGGATTCACAGCATTCAGGTCCTATAAATTGTATGAGAAAAGAGCAACCACTTGCTGCCTTCTTGCACTAAAAATAGTTATTATTATAAAGGAAGAGAAGTATTTAATGATTTTAATACAGAATGCCCTTTTACAGGCACACAGGAATTCGACATCTAACCATAGGCCTTATCTGACAACAGATCCAATTGTCTGACATTCCATTTGAACCTAATCGCTAGAACAAAACTACTTTATGTAAAATGATCTTCCAGTTGCCTTAGTGACAAATCCCAGCAGTCTGGTGGTAATCTAAATCTACTCACATAAGTTAGAAATAATTAGGACCCCAAATTAAACCAAACACACCGTTAATTCAAACAGTTAATGGCTGCCATAGGAATGGCTGTGAAAGTTCTGCTTTAAAAAAAGGCACACACTGATCAGATGAGAAGTACTGACATTTTAAAGGAAATCTAAGCAAAAATCACAGATTGACACTGTTAATCGCTTTTGCAAATGGTAGATTGCCTGGTTTGCAATGGTAGGATGGGAGGAAATCAAAAACCCATTGGTGAACTGAATGCAAGAGGTGCCCGGTGTGGTGTGTTTAAGGTTGGGTCAGAGTCATCAAGTTTGACAAACATCAAAAAGCTTTATTTTTGATGTTCATCAAACGGGAATGTTCTGACCAATCTTTATAAACACCATACGGGGCGCGTCCCTGTCATTAAGTTCACCTACTGATTTTGAACACCTCTCATCCTTTCCGTACAATATCCACCTGAGAACCCATAAGAAAATGCAGGATTGGGGCCTCCGCAGCATCAAGAGCCACTGATCTCACCCAGCATGGGTCTTTTCCCCACCTGCATGGTTCACCGTAATCTCACCAGAAGTAATTTTTTCTTTTCTCTTATATTAATTATTTGATGTAATAACTTTACTTTAGAAATACGCTACACTATAAGGGTTCTCCCACCGTTCCCCCCTCTCCCGGTGGATCTCTCAGGCCTCTCTATGGATCTCCAATCTGCTTTTTCGGTCTGACCCCTTGGACCTTTGGGGACGATCACCACCTGAATTCCATGCTTTTGTAATGGCTTTGTATGCATGTGAGATAAGGGTCTTAAGTCTGGTATGCAGATCGGGAAATAGGACTTCACCAGAGTATTCCAAATAGGGAAATTTCCTTTGAGACAATTGTTCCCAGAAAAGGTGTTCATTTTAAGTTGTTCCCAGAAAAATGTAAGTTGTTTTAAGTTGTTCCCAGAAATTGTTCCCAGAAAAGGTGAAGGATTTTAAGTTACCTTTTGTTCTGGAGAGCACTCTAAAAACCTGGGACATCTCATAACTTTCTTTCTTGGTTATAACGGTCACCAGTAAATAATCGAACAGTGAATCTCCCCAATGGGGAACACAGACAATTTTAAAAACTTGACAGAGGATCTAAACCACCACACTCAAAAAATAAAAATAAAAATGCATGGCATTGCACTTTACAGGGAAAGTGCTGAGTTGCTGGGAACCTGGAAAACTTGGATTTGTTATCTGCTCAGCTGATAAAAGGTAAATTACCTTTATGTCCTCTGCTTTTATAAATGCTTAAATTATAGTGCCCTAATGCTTCCTGGAAAGCCACATTTGTGTCACAGACTGACTTTACTCGTTGCCTGGAGTTGCTTTTAAGATCACATTGAGGGAGAGACCGGTGATCGGAGTCAGAGTGCAGGTGTGGCCGGTGACACACCTTGATGCGGTCTGTGGTTATGGCAATTGTCTAGGAGTCGGATGATAACGTCTCCTGCCCACACTCTGACAAAGCATGCTGGGTAACATCACCTGGGAATGTTGACAAGGCAGAGTGAAAAAAAAAAAAAAAAAAACACACCACCATTATTAGCTGCGATTTTTAGCTTAATGAATAAGCAGCTATTTAGTGGGGCGTAAAGGTGGTGTTATTTTATTATTCACAGTTACTCCATCCATCTGTGCATGGAATGGCTACAACAGCTTTCAGCTGAGAAACTCCAAGTCCCACAGCATAGATGATATCTGCATGGAGCCTTGCATTTCCTAACCCCCCCCCCCCCCCCATCCACAAAGATACACCTCACAGATTGTTAACCGTCACTAACAGGACTCCAATCCCTATGAATATTTATTACACGATAAAAGTGCATCTAACTGCAAACACTTAAAAGCCCAATTCCAGCAAGGGCTTTCTAAAAAATAAAGTCACCAGGCTCTGGAAGGATCCCAACAATAATGAAGTCTACCCGGATGCCTAACCGGCAGATGCCCGCACCTTCTTCAGGCAGAGCGTTGACTAAGGCAGGACATACACAGTTCAAATCTGGGCTGGTTCAATAGGAACTGACCAAGATTCAAACCATGAATGGGCAGGCTGCATGTACCAAGTTGATCATAGGTACAACCTGCCTGACGGATTCACTTCCAATTAGAGTTGCACGATTCTGAATAAAATGAGAATCACAATTTTTTTTTGCTTAGAATAAAGATCACGATTCCCAGTGTAACATCATCTTTCACATTATACAAAAAAATTGTGCTAACTTTACGGTATTTCTTTTTTATTTTATTTTTTTAAAAGTGTATTTTTCCTCAAAAATTTGAATTTAAATGACCGTTGGGAAAATACAGTGCGACATAAAATATTGCAACGACCGCCATTTTATTCTCTAGGGCAGTGATGGCAAACTTTGGCACCCCAAATGTTTTGGAACTACATTTCCCATGATGCTCATGCACTCTGCAGTGTAGTTGAGCATCGTGGGAAATGTAGTTCCAAAATATCTGGGGTGCCAAGGTGTGCCATCACTGCTCTAGGGTATCTGATAGATATATATCTCTATATATCTATCTCTATATCTATCTATCTATCTCTCTATATATATCTATCTCTCTATATACATATCTATCCATCTCTCTATGTATCTCTATATATCGATCTATGTATCTCTATATATCGATCTATCTATCTCTATATATCGATCTATCTATCTCTATATATCGATCTATCTATCTCTATATATCGATCTATCTATCTCTATATATCGATCTATCTATCTCTATATATCGATCTATCTATCTCTATATATCGATCTATCTATCTCTATATATCGATCTATCTATCTATCTCTATATATCTATCTATCTCTCTCTCTCTCTGAAGACGTGCGTAGAATTTAAAGGGATGCATTTGTCTTGCACTAAAAAGGTGCCAAAAATGTCCGACAAATTTTGATTCATTTAAATTCATGATTAAAAAGTGGAGTATAATACAATTATATATAAAAATATAATTTTATATATGCATCCTAAATTTTCGGTTTCAGTACAACTTTAAACAAAAAAAGAAAAAGTTACATTTGTTTTTCCATGCAATGCACTCACTAGACAAAAAAAAAAAAAAAAGTGTTGAGTAATTTACAAAGCATTTCAACACAAAAGGTAATCTAGTGTTTCCTTGTCATCTGCCATCAGAGGAATGGACCTTTAGTCATCACTAGGTCATCCAGAAGTGCACTAGGAAGTATTTATCTGTTCTTTTATGTCACCAAAAGGTCCAGAAATGCTTGACACTTTTTGACCATCCTGAACCCCAGCTATGAATCACCCTTGTCCAGTCTATCACAAGGGACTGAGGAAGAACGATTATATTCCCAGCATGGCTAAAGTAGGCAAAGAAAGAAAATTGCACATTGTTTCTGCTAAACCTTACAGAATTTTTAAAAAACGTGGGGTGGCACTTTAGCCTTGTAGCAATGGAGTCCCCAGTTCGAATTGTGGACAGGACTGTGAAGGACATGGGATTTTCATGCTGTCTCTGTGCTTGTGTGGGTTTCCTCTGGTTTCTTCCCACACTGCAAAGACATGCTGGTAGGATAATTGTCGCCTGTCTAATTTGGCCTTAGTGTAAGTATGCATGCGAGTCAGGGACCTTCAACCGAAAACTCCTTGAGGGCATGAATGTACAATATGTAAAGTGCGGCATAAATGGTCAGTGCTATATAAATACATTATAAAGAAATATAAGAGTGACTCAATTTTACCAATTTTATATTCAAAGTGTGCCAGTCATTAGTAAACCAAGACCGGAATTTTTCGCTTTAAGTTTTTGTCTCAGTAAGACCAAAAAACAATAACCAAATAAACAACACTTGAAATGTTACAGAAACATAAAGCATCTGAGACCACAGAAAAGTTACAATTTGATGTACTTTTTAAAGTAAAAGAAAAAAAAAAAAAAAAAAAAAGCTAATTAGTGAGCTGAAAGGTACGTCAAGACCAGCAAGAGGATTAAGGAACTGAAACTATAAAGTGACATTTTAATCCTTGTCAACTACAACAATCAACTCTTTAGAGATTTGCCTGGGGATTTTTCACTAAGACCTGGAAATGAACACTCGCTGGAGGTGGGGGTGGTCAGATATTTGGTGATGGGCTGTGCGGTGCCCCAAGGAGTGTTCGACCTCGAGCTAAACATGGCATGCAGATTAATGTCAGGAAAGCAAATGGTGAAAAGATAGAACAATAGAAACAGTGAAAAACACTGCTGGGAGCCACAACAAAGAAAAGAGCTGGATGGCAAAAAAATAAAAAATAAAATTGGAGAGGGGTTAAAAAAAAAAAAAAAAAAAAATGTATCCAGCTTGGCAAAATATTTCGGTGTTTTTGTATAGATGTGCTCCATTTATTGTGTCAATATTTGCATCTGGTTTATTAGGACAACCAGCCATTTTTTAGGCCACGTTGTTTTTTCTGCTGTTAAAACTTAACTTGACTTTCGTGTTAAACCAAACGTTGTGAAATAAATGTTAAGACTTATGTGGTTGCATTATGTAGACTTTAGAACTAAACATGCTGCCCATTTTTAATTTTTTGTTTCATTTAATGTTTAGCCTCATGAACACTGTGCATTTAGGTTGTGGGTGAGGAACGGCACACTAACCAGGTTTTGTGGGTGAGGAATGGCACACTGTCCAGCCCCACTGCCGGGAACCTTTAAAACGAATGTCGTGTATACACGATCAGACTTTCCGCCAACAAAACCCTGGATTTTTGTTCGAAGGTCGTTGGCTCAAACTTGTATTGCATACACACAGTCGCACACAAAATGTTGGCCAACAATTACGAATGTGGGAACGCGATGACGTACAAGATGTACGATGAGCCGAAAAAAAAGGAAGTTCAGTAGCCAGTGCGGCTCCTTCTGCTCGATTCCGAGAACGCATGAACTTTTGTGCGACGTACTTGTGTACACACGATCAGACTTTCTGACAACAAAGTTTTGTTGGCGGAAAATTTGAGAACCTGCTTTCAAACATTTGATGGCGGAAAGTCCAACAGCAAATGCCCAATGGAACAAGCTCACATCCAACATTTCCCATTGAAAAATCTGACCATATGTACGTAGCATAAGAGGCTAAAATCTGATGGAGCTTGGATGGTGCACTGAGTGCTACTAATGTTTATGGCAATGTGTGTCCAGTGACAAATGCCTAGACCAGAGGCTTCTTGCATTCCGGGCACTTGTCCATAGGTGCATACTACCCTACACATTCATACAGCTCGTGCGCAGTTCAGCTGCTGCAACCTTCAGCCTTTCAGAGCTGTACAGGCTGCTGGCAGTGGGGCTTGACAGTTCATCTGTGCTCCTACCCACTCCTAAAGCCAAATCCTCAAGCACTCTGTGTGCATGGGGCCTTACTGGTATTTATATAGTGCAGACAGTTTACGCGGTGCTTTGTGTACTATTCATTCACGAGTCCCAACCCTCAAACAGCTTACAATCTTATGCCTATTACACACGGGACTAATGTCGGGAAATAACAGCCGGGTCAATAAACACTGTTCAACATTTGGCCTGTGTGTATGGCAGTTGGTCTGACAGAAGCCAGCTTCTGTCAGATGAGCATGCTGGAAAACCAGCAGCCAACCGGCTGCCGATCAGCGCTCTCAGCCAATGGGCATGCTGGAGAACCAGCAGCCAACCGACTCCCGATGGCTGAGAGCGCTGACCGGAGTGTTCTGGCAAGGGGTGGGGGCATCCCCTGTCAAAATACAACACCTCAGCGGGGGAGATCACTGCACTAATGTCAAACTAAAGTGGGACCGGAGTGGTCAGGTTTTTTTTTTTTTTTCATTCAACCTGCTGGGTTGTTGAATGAAAAAAAATAAAAATATTAGTGTGTACCACACTTAAGACCCTTATCTCACATGCATACAGAAGCTGCCCATAGACTGTTCGAATCTCTGCCACTTGAGCAGAGACAGGCTGAGATTCCAGCCATGTATAGAAAGGCTGAATGTACCCAAGTTGATCAATCGATCAACTTGGGTACAAACAGCCTGTCATATTTTACATGCAATTATTGCTAGCGGCTATTATAACCAGTGTTGATGTGGGAATCACTCTATGGCCGGCTATATACTTGAGCCAATCAACCTACCAGCATATCTTTGGAATATGGAGGAAAACCAGAACACTCTGAGAAAACCCTCAAGAGCACAGGGAGAAGCTACCAAAATCCATGCAGATCATGTCCTGGTTTGGATTTTAAGCTCAGGGCCCCCGTGCTGAATTGCTAACCACTAAGCTACTGTGCTGCCCAGTAGGAAACACTCAGATTTTGCTGTATGAAGATCTGTTTATAACAGATTACGTAAAGTTCACATAAACACAACATTCCATTATAAAATAATAGAAAATTGTGCCGGATGGCAACTTTTATTTGGTACCTAGGAGAACTAAAGAAGTACAATAGGCATAAGAGATCAGGAAGGATGTGTAAGCTCCAGAGACACAACATTCCATAGCTACAGCTGTGTCTACACCTCTTATGGAAACAAGCTAAATCTGAACTCTAGCCGCGGTGGTTAGCTCAACTGCCTGTACAACATGCTATTTACTAACTAGATTATTTACCGTTTGGATTTAGAATCAAAGTGGCAGTAAATTCAGACATGCTTTTAAAATCTGTGCCCGACGGAAAATTATTCATGTTGCAATTTTAAAAATACATAAACCTGCAGGATCTGCTGGGACTAGTAGTCCATGAAAGCTGGCCAAATCTGCTCAAGCAGGAGGCAAAAACATATTTAAAATATAATATAAAGCCATTTTTCAAATTTTTTTAGCCGGAGGTGGTAAAGTGATACTGGACCCTTATTTTTCTTAAATCAAGAGAAGTTGCTCATGGTGGTAGAACCTTGAGTTTTTATTCTTCTGAGGTTTCTACTTGGGTAGTTGATCCAGGGAATATCCCATTGTCTCTGAGGGATAAGGAAAGTATTTTATTTCCCACGCTGGAGCAAACAATCATGCTTTATTGGAGTTTTTTTTGCCTTCCTGTGGATTATCTAAGGGTATAGGATTGTGTATATGGATATCTCATTTCTGTATTTGATTGTCAAAAAAGGACTGCGTACAATATCTCCACTCTAAACCAACTTTGATGCGTTTCACCACTGCTGGCTGGCCGACAAGGATAGAAGAAGTCCAGCAGTGGTGAAACGCTTCAAGAAAGGTCGTCTTCAGGTAGAGACATTGTACGCAGTCTTTTTTGTGGCAATTATGCAACACAGAAAGAAGGTTCATGTTTTGGAGTGTGGCTTACATTATTAATATTTTTGACAGAAAGTGGACACGGACTGTGGTAGCCAGCACCAGGGTTGTCCACGTATGACAAAAGGAGAATGTCTTTAGCTGAGCCATGGGTTTGAGTAGGTTCTTGGAATGGAGATTTTCTATTTTTTTTCTATTTGTTGAACTTGATGGACTTGTGTCTTTTTTCAACCTAATCGCTGGACCCAATTTCCCTTGTAAGGGTGGCTCCTTGGCTTGCAGGTTCCCATTGAGTCCCCCTGGACCCATTCTTAAAGTGTTACTAAACCCAGGACCCTGTATTCACTATATCTGGTCTCCCAGACTAGACAGAACATACAAACTGCTAAATACCTTTTCCCATCAGCAGTATATAGCAATCTGACTTCTATCAGTGTCTGGTTAAAGCATGAAGGAGGAGATTTCATTCTCCTCTGACTGTCCTATGAGGCTGTAGGACCCCGGACCCTCTGTCTGATTGGGAGGATGCATGTGATCAGCACAGGGCCAAAAAAAACAAAAAAAACACCTTCTAGCAATACACCAAACCAAAAGACATGCAGGTAGGTTAATTGGCTTCTGTCCAAAATTGGCCCTAGTATATATATGGGGACCTTGGATTGTGGGCTCCTTGAGGGTAGGGACCAATGTGAGTGTGTAATGTACAGTGTAATGTGTAATGTACAGGGATAGGGACAATTTTAGACACTCAGGTTGAACTGAATGGACTGGTGTCTTTATTCAATCTTACTATGAAACTATGAACACACAAACTGAGCATGTGCAGAGTGCCCCAAGGTTCTGTTCTATCAGCAGATGGATTTGGGGAATGTGGAAGAAGGGGAGGATCAGAGAAGACCAGATCAAAAAGCCTTTTTACACAATGTGGAGCATTAACCCTTTAGGTGCCACAGTGGGTACCAGTGAGTATAACAAGCATGTTTTACTGCAGATACAGACTGATTTTACCGTTGTGGGATTAGTAACACTTTAAGTACGCTCACATAATAAAAGAAAGCAATGACATAATGTCTGGGCATGAATATGCAAACATGCAAAGGAACTGCAGTCTGCTCACATAATTTGTAATAAAAACCATCTTTGCCATTCTGAAGCTTCCCTCCAATCACTTTGTATATCATTTTATATATATTGCGATTCTGTACTTGCTAAATATGCTGCAGAAATCTCCCTCCACTGGGTCTGGCTGCATCCATTGTAACTGTGGGCAGCTGAAGCTGTTGCCTGTTCACTTCCTGGATTTACACAGACACACACCTCCAGCTCTGCAGAGCTCATTGGCCCTCTTAGGACTCATTAAACCCCCCCCCCCCCCCGCCACTTCCTGGCAAACTAAGAGCTGTGCATGATGTCATAAGCCTAGGCAGTGGGCTGTATAAAAAATGTATATGTATATGTATATATATATATATATATATATATATATATATATATATATATATATATATATATATATATTTATTTATTAATTTTTTTTTACTATCCAACGTTAAAATGAGGGCAGAAGATTTAATAGATGGAAAGTTGAAAAAAAAAAAAAAAAAAAAAAAATGACTGAAGGTCTGCTTTAAGTTGGCCGTAAAAGAAACAGCCACAGACAAACACACATGGATTTCTTCAGCACAACAAAAGTGATGGATGTTACAGTTGTTGATGATAATAAGTGATAGTAGTACAAGATTAGCTGCTTTGTGATGTGGGGCAGGAGATTTCATGCTTGGAAAATACTATAGCGAGATGGGATTTCCCATTTTCATGTTGGCTATTGAGGAGGACTTCCAGCCACTGTTGGAAAGCTCCAGTGACAAGGAGGACCTATAGACCCTGCAGAGGGCCAAGTCTGCTGGCGTATATGACCTTGCTCTTTAGGGGGTCCACCAATTCTGGTAAGAGTCCCCACGTATCGAGTGGGCTTTTTTTCTATTCAAGATACTCTCATTTCCTTGGTGACGGTGGAAGTGACCTGGAGTTCATCGCCTCATTGGAATCACCCCCTCTCACTCTGTGGAATCCTTTGTGTGTGGACCCAATATGTTTTTTTTTTTTTCCATTTCTTTTTATGTAGTCTTAACTTAGACTTATATTTGTGTTGCACTTGCATTTTATTACATTTATTTAATCATTTTTTGGTGATCACTCACGCTTATTTATATACATTTTAAGTGGTCACAGTTTAGAGACCACTGCTTTAATACTTTAAAAACCCAGTCAGCTTTTGTCCTCCTTGTCCCACTAGGGATATTTCTCAACGTCTTTCCTATAGATGCAACAAAACACGGAGGAGGAAATATTTCCAAGGTGCCAAGGTAAAGAAAGTGCCCTCATGACAGATGCCCGATCAAATGTCCGGGCAAATAGAGACAAGGAGTCTCCCTAACAGAGACAAAGAAAAACAAAAGCATGACAGGGGTTCTAAATTCCTTAACACTACTCAAAAAAATATAATATAAAATAAGTTTTCAGTACGGAGCACATGCTTGCTGTGCAAAATAAATAATAAAAAATAAAAAAAAAGGAAAAATGAATATGCAATCCTCAGGACTAAGCCACACCATGCAAAGATAGACTTTTCAAGCTAGGATGATCGCCTTAAACTCACGGAGGAAAGTTCAAGAGACAAAAGGAGAGAAAAAAAACTGTTTTAGCAGACAAAGCATTTTAATGTGTGTCATTTTGCCTTAAGATAGCTTTACCCTTGCATGTAGCAACACGAACTGTTCTCATTTCCACAGCAACCGGTGACAGATCCACCGTGTTCCTCACTTCTCATTGTAAGGAAATAAATGCAATAATTCACAGGATTCTACAAACAGATGATTTTGCATTTTTAATCTCTTGTAGGGTATGAAAGGGACATTGCAGCTGCTTGTAGTGGAAGAGGGACAGTAGTTTATCATCTCGTCGTGCTGCCTTTTGCTCTTGGCTGCTCGTCACGGTGCCAAGAGCGGTATGCAGCCCAGAGGAGGATAAAATGTCACCTAAATATTGGCGCTGCTTTACAACTCACCCAATTTATTACAGAGAAGGGAAAAAAAAAAAAAAGAATTCAGCACTGGCTAGAACATGTCTTATTTTGGTCCCTATTTCATCAGATTAGGCAATACGCAATTTTATTTTTAGCAGGCTGTCTCCAGCATTATAAGCAACAATGGGTTAACTAGCAAATAAAAATTATTAGCATTTTAAAATGGTAATTATTAAAGTTGACCCAATTAAAATGCAGTTTCAATTTTTTTTTTTTTTTTTCGCTGCCGTTCACTGAAACAAGACTTCAATTTTAATACAGAACAGTCAGTCTCTTTGTCTCTATGTATAACCTTTTATTTTGCATATACACCCACAACTATTGAGTTCTGCTTTACAGAATAAAAGACAGCCAATGAAACATTCCCCTTAGTCACCATTAAAAAAAAAGAAATAATAATAATTATATATATAAAATGTTCTCTTGAATTAAGGAGCAAAGGGTTAACAGGGTGCACGTTATATATATATTTTTTTTTTATATAGTAATTTTATAATTATAACCCTTTGCAACTTGTTAACCCTTTGCTCTTTAATTCAAGAGAGCTTTTGATACATACATATATACACACACACTAAAATTATATTATATATATATATATATATATATATATATATATATATATATATATATATATATATATATATATATATATATATATATATATATATATATATATATATATATATATATATATATATATATATATATATATATATATATATATATATTTTTTTTTTTTTTTTTTAGTATGTTTAACAATTTTTTTTTTCTTTTACAATATTCAAGCTAAAGAATTTCTAAATTTGGTGCAGAACCCAAGCACACAACAGAATATGGGGTATTTCATCTCTGAATTGAACCAGGGTCACCAGTATGGTTGTCAGTGATATTAAGTGCCAAAGTCAGTTCTTATTAAATTTGAATTACAGAGCATTTCATGTGCCTTTCAACATTCTCCCTACACTCAACGACATTTATCACTTCAAACGAAACAGCCTACATCAAATGTGCACGTCACATATTTTTCAACTATTAATAATTTACTTGTCAAAGTTCAAGTAATGGTATTATTACCTGATAATCAATGTCAACAACCTGCTGTGTGGAAGTCAATATCTATCCTCACAAAAAAAAAAAAGAATTGGCCAGAGAAAATAAATGTAATAAAAAAAAAAAAAAATAGCAAAACTTTGAAATCTAAAGATTTAACAACACTATAGTTGGACCCCAAAGTATTTTTTGTTTAACAAATTGTATAATTTCTTTTCATCATGCACATAGATAACCTATTTAAAATTGAGAAAATATTATATATACACACACACATTATATATATATATATATATATATATATATATATATATATATATATATATATATATATATATATATATATATATATATATTTAGACACACACACATAATATATATATATATATATATATATATATATATATATATATATATATATATATATAGACACACACACACATATATATATATATTATATATATATACACACACACTATATATTATTTTTGTGTGTGTGTGTATATATATATATATATCCCAATACATATATACATATTCTTTTCAGGTAGCTGAAAGCCTAAATAAACAGAATATAAAAAGGCAATCATTCGCAATACCCTCTAGAATTCTACAACCTTGAAATTTACGTCAAAAGCACAAACACAATAAATTTGTCGCCTAAGCTAAATTTTCTTGCCCTAAAACACACAGGAAGACCATTCTCATGTGAAGAGTTTTAAAAACTGTACAGCCAGTGTATTTAGGCCGCAAATTTATGTTAACTTCAGCAGTAACAAAACCCTCATCCACTCCAGGCAGATGATGAGGGTCCCTGATTTTAGGAAGTTAAATAAACAAAAAGCAGCATATTTTCAAAAGTCACTGCACTCAATCTTTCACCTAGGCCAGATACCAAAGACGTTCTGATAAACGATGTATATACGAGAACGCCATGTATATAACGTGTGTTTGTGAAGGTGCTTTTGTCAATGAAGCAATTAAAAAAAAAAAAAGGCATTTTAAAAATTGTGTGTGTGTTTTTCTTTTTCTAAGAGGGCAGATGTGTTCAAGGCAGCATTTTGCAAAAAAAAAAAAAAATGGAAAGTTTGAGTAAAAACGCAAGTAGACCCATAAAATTACTCTCCGGACTTTGGCAATTGCGTAGACTACACATTCTGTAGATTGAAAGAAATGTGGCAAAATCACGAGTTGAATTTCTGGTGAATAGAAGACACGGGCATATAAAACTAAATTCCCCATTTAATGGGCTTCCTCTTCTGATAAAAGTTATAGCAGATGTGCAATTTGAGAGCAATTTTTATAATTGGGAGTTTCTCAGTAATTTGGGTTTGGTCAGAATGTGGTATCTCAAGTCGTTTGAATTCAGCCTTGATTTCCTCCTCCGTTTTACCATACCACCCCCGGGAATGTGAACTTTTTCTTTCCCTTTTATCCGAATACATTTATTCTGATCTTTGGTCTCTTTTTATAAGCTTGTAAAAATGAGGTTTACTGTCTCCCTGTGTATTTACTTTCGAGTCACATGAAAGAACTGGTTCTTTTCGTCCCCATTATTTGCAGCCAACTGATTACTTAAGTAATAAGAAAAAATGTACGGGAATTTCCTGAAACGTAACGACTAGTAAGAGAGCTCAGGGGGGGGAGCCAAGAGAGAACCTTGAGACACAGCAAGAACAAAAACCTTACAAAGTAAGCCCCTTTGTGAGAATGGTCATTGTAAAAGCGTCAATCAGTTATGTAGACATCCAGTCCAAATTTTTTCACATTTTCATTCCTTTCCTATCCTCGTATATAAATATTGGCTTTATAGTGGAAACTGTTCTTGGCAAAGGCGGAATTTATTTTACCACTGCTGGTTACAAAGACTACATTCTCAACGATGACTTCTCTTGCCCACAGCAAGATATGCGCTAACCACTGGAACTAACGCGGTGGAGGCCCTTTAAGCAACAGAAACTGGCTGATGTTTATCGAGTAACCAACTGCGTGATCTGTCGGAGAATATCCTTCCATGTGCCACTCAAAAAAAGTATTTGGTTATACAACGGGCGGAACGCACTGAAAATGAGATTAACCTTTTGTACTCGGAAAAGGCAGCTGAACACGGCTATAAAAATGTTAATTCTACGACATGGATGGTCAGAGCTTTCATCACCAATGGTGAAGGACTTGATAGGTTTCCCATTTGGAGAACAATTCCCCCCCCCCCCCTTCAACGGTACTGCAACCTCTGCGATCATTTTATACATTTAATTTGTAACATTCTGAATGTACGAGAAACATTTTGTTTTCTTACGGCTTACTTTCTTTTCCTCAAAGATTATACTCTTGAACCAGAGACATTTTTTCGGGAAAAGGGAACATTTTCGCAAACTTTCTAGGTTTCCTAATAAAGCTTTGTTATGATATTAACGGACTTAGATCTGACTCTTCAAAGCATAAAATCACTGGCGCAAACTGCATCACGCATAGGTAGATTAAGGGTTGGGTTACATAAAAGATTTTTTTTTTCCGCTCAAAGAACAAACGATTCACCCATTATCCATTGACACTTGAAAACCAGCTTAAGTTTACAGGCTAAGCAGAGACCAATGATTCACGATGCACGATGGTGTAATGTCAAACATGTATGGTTTATCTAGCCGCCCTGCTGCAGCATGTTTACTCCATGAGAATCTATTGCTTGACATATAGGGGTCAATCTCTGGCAATTTTGAGATCTATTTCTAAGTCAGGTAGCAGAACCCCATAAATCTCTCTTGTAGACCAGCCATACTACAAAGTTGCTGTCCAACAATATTTTTTTTCCTTTCCTCGTAAATGTAACAAGGCCTTCAAGACCTACTGCATCTTGTAGTTCCTCAACAGCTGGAGTGCGAGAGATTAGCCATGTCTAATCTTCTGAGCAAAAGGGAAAAATATTCATTATGGCATAATGAGTAATTTTCAGACACCTGCAATCCCTTAAAATTATACAGAAAACATACAAGATAAGCAGCGGGGAATTAATTTCATTTTCTGAAACAGCTGCACGATCTTACAGAGAAAAAAAAAGAACACAACATTTCCATTACGAAGTTAGAAGGGACAGTTCCAACAGTCATCCGAGTTCACGTCTTTAGCACAAACGCTTATTTCCAGTTTAACACTTTTTCATTCATATTAGGTGCTACTAATTTTTACGGTGTTGCCTTTGGCGCTGGTTCCCTCTCCTCAAGTAAGCTGTAAGCGACGCGAATGTGCTTTCACGTGGCTTTTGTGGCCCTAAGCCATCTTAATATCCACATATGAAGTTTGTACAATGTTCTTACCTCCAGAAATAACTCATGATTTTACCTAGATATTTAATTCTCTCGCTCTCAAGAAAAAAATAAAATAATAATAAAATAAAAAATAACTCCAGCTGCATGTCTGCAGGACTGAACAGATACTAAGCTTGAGGCTTTTTGCTGGGGTGAAAATTGAACGAATGAGTAGACTGATCAGCTCAAAAGATTACAAACAAGCCCTATGATACCCAGTATTTGCTGTAGAGTTGCACGAAAATATTGGTGGCCAAAACATATGGTGTCATCGGCATTTTGCCGATAAGAGAAAAAAAAAAGATACAGACAAAAGTGCCAAAAAAAAACGCACACGATTTTGCCTTCATTTTACTTTGCTTTGCTGTGTTTTTCATAGGTCACGTGACTCAAAAAACACATAAAAAAATGTAACACGGGGAAGTGCGTTTTTGGTGCGGTTCTGACCAAAAATTGAGCAAGCAGGATTTTTAACACCACAACGTAAATGCAACAGACCAGGGTGAAGACATACAATTTAAAAAGGTATACATTTTTCTTGTGCTTTTCCTGTGCTAAAGGTGCCAATAATGGCCGACAAAAAATTCCTATTCTTTAATTAATATTGTGAATTTAAAAAAAGTCAAATACAATTATATATTTTTTTTTAAAACTAAAAAAAAAAATCATTTTTGTTTTTTGCCCAAGTTTACCATTCGGTGTACCTCTAATTTGCTGATGCAAGCTGTCCATTAAAAAAAGTGTTTTTTTATTTTGATGTCCCAAAAACATAAAAAGAAGAGGTTTCCCGGAGACAATGGTAACTGGACACAGCTAGCAATAAAAAAAAAAAAAAAAAAAAAAAAAAAGAAGATGGGGGTAAAACTCTCGCTCTTTGCCAATGATATTTTTTTTTGTTTTAAACCATTTAAATCATTTTTCTTTGGAACGAGCATATAATAAAAAAATAAATAAATGTAATTCTGCATGCATTTTTCATGACAAAAATATTAAAGGGTTGGTTTATCCAAAAGTATTCAGTTTATCTATAGAAAGAGCCTATCTGGATCAGTCATCCTCTTGCTTATGTGTCTCGGATACTCTCAACAGGGAAACCTCCTTGGTTAAATTTTGAAGCCTGTTCGTATTGACCGATGCATGGTCCTTGATATTTAATTGATATTTATATTGATATTTAATTGCATTCTCCATAGAATAAAATAAATGGAGGGAAAAAAAAAAAGTTCCAGAAGATTGGAAGCCACCTCAAAGAAGGCCACAGCAGGTATGTTAAACCAGAAACTCTGTTCTCACAATATTTAAAGGCCCAACTCTAGCAACATTATTAAAATGATCTCTTGCTGTGGAGTTGCACCCGCACTGTAAGGGTTAAATTGTTTATTTTGTCTAGGGGAGAAGAGAAAGACTTTTACTTAGTGGATCCACCGGGTCAGTAGTAGACTGTTGCTTGGCGTCATCCCATCCAAGGACTATGGACCCAGTTTTGGTCTCAATGGAGGTTAGAATTCTAGACTACTAGAGCATGGTGGAGAACACTCTGTGGGGACTGGTCTAACAGTGTGATGGAGCGTAATATCATGCAAGTAAATATTTTTTTGTTTCCGAAGACCTAAAATGAGCAATTAACCCTTGCAATTCAGGCACAACCACTGCAAGGAATAATTTTGTCAGTTAACCAAAGTTGAGCTTTAAAAAAAAAAAAAAAAAAAAACAAACACAAAAAAACGGGATGGTTGGTTTGACACACCAGCATCCACCAAACACACCAGTTTTGGTTGGCATCACCCCTTCAATATCCAATTGTCATATGAAAAGCAGCTAATATTACCCCTTGTATTCCGAGAGTAAATGAATGGCTTTCAAAAACAGTTTGTTATAACCCAACCAAGCTTAAGTTCTACAAAAGTGGCTGCAAGAACGCAACATTCCCGGTTTATTTTCTTAGAACAATCTTTTTTTTGGTGTTTAAGAACTGAACCATTTCTTCTGGCGGATTAGAGAGAGAGTTTTGAAATTTGATGTTTTTGAGTACACATCCTTCTTGTGTAATGGAACCCCCCTCAAGTGCCTAATCCCTCGTATACATGGTTTAAAATAATCACCCACCGACAACTGGCGTGCATTCCTGCAACATACCTACAATTTCCATTTAAACAAGACTTCTACAAAAAAAAAAAAAAAAAAAAAAAAACACGTTTCATGATAGCTGTAGCATATAGCTTTAGCAAAAACACACTTTTTCATATGAACACCACAGTCGTGTGGCTGTGCCATTTATTTGCCGACAGTTAATTAGCCATTAGAAACCTAGTCCAGTCAAGGTGGCTGAACTGTTCTTCACCCTTCCTGCAGCAAAGCTCAAAGATTGCTCCAAAATAAACAATTTATTATTTATAAAAAAGTAAAATAAATGAGTGGCTTATCTTCACCTCGCCACTAAAATTATCTCTTTAATAAAACAAAAGTCACACATTTTCTGCTGTTGAAAATGTGTTTAATAGGATTTTCCTTCCATTTCTTGCCACTTATTAAGGATTTAATTTTCAAACCATTTGTCAATATATTTGTCAAAAATAGTGTGATAAGAAATTTGGAAAAAATAAAAAACCCACTATCAAAAACGCATTTTGTTTTGTTTTTTAAAAAAGCAATTATATGACTCAAAAAAAAAAAAAAATTATATATTATATATATATATATATATATATATATATATATATATATATACACACACATACATACACACACACACACACACAGGTATTTACACCCACTTCCGGGCATAGACTCCCGTGGGAGTCTAGGCCATTTCCTGCCCTGCCGCGCTGTCTGCTGGGACACACACGGGTCCCAGTGACAGCGCGGAGATTTCCTATTGCATGGCGCGACTCGCGCATGCGCAGTAGGGAACCGGGAAGTGAAGCCGATTCGCTTCACTTCCTGATTCCCTCACCTAGAATGGTGGCGGCAGCAGCCGAGAGATCGATCGGCCTCGGCATCGCTGGAACCCGGGACAGGTGAGTGTCCATTTATTAAAAGTCAGCAGCTGTAGTATTTATAGCTGCTGGCTTTTAATTTTTTTTTTTTTGGTGGAATCCCTCTTTAAGTGTCTATGACAAAAGATCAGGAGGACACTTGGGGCAACAAAAAATGCTTTGGGTACACTTACATTTTTAACTGAAGAAAAGTTAAATGAATAGCGATGCACCGGTCTAGATCGGCTCCTGAAAATTATCGCCCGAAAGTAGGGTTATCAGCATTTTGCCAATGGAATAAAAAGGTCCCGATAATGGCCGTTGAAAAAAAAGTGTTCAATTTTACTGTGTTTACAGTGCGTTTTTCAAAGGTCATGTGACTAAAAAATGCATTAAAAAGCAACACAGATGCCTCGTTTTCAATGCATTTTAATGGGGAGGGTTGTTTTGGTGCAGTTTTTTTTTTTTAACTAACCAAATATGCACCAATCGGGATTTTTGTAACGCCGCAACAGACCAATGAGAAGACATGCATACTATTTAAAGGGATGCATTTTTCTTGAGCTTTCCTTGCACTTATTTTTTTTATTTTTTAAATATATAAATGCAAAAGCAATTCAAAAACTGCTCAGTGTGAAAGCAGCCTATTGGTCAAAAAGGTGCAGATATTAAATTCATATTTATTTCAATTCATAATATTTAAAAAAGTCTTACACAATACAAATTATACAGTAAATCCTTGGATTGGGAGCATAATTTGTTCTGGAAACATGTTTGTAATCCAAAGCACTTGTATATCAAAGTAAATTTCCCCATAAGAAATAATGGGAACTCCAATGATCCGTTCTACAACCATTTATTCATAAGTCCTTCAGGTTATTGTCCATATCAAAAGATTATAACAATGTGATGGGTTGTGTAACCATAAAATGTCCACCCACAAATGGAAGCCTCCACAAGGGGTTTAGAAGCAAAATTCAGCAGGCATCTAAATAAGCAGGCATCCGGGGTAAAGATGTTCACATAGACCATCCCCCGCACTGCCGGCTCTCACTGCTGTCAGTCTGCAAGCGTGACCGGAAGACTACCCTGCAGTAGAGCAAGCTAAAAGCGTTGCTTGAACCACTCATGGAGCGCAGCGTGGAAGGGACGAAGTCAATGGCAGTGAGGAGGACGGTCTAAGTGGACAGCTTTACCCCGGATGCCTGCATACATAGATGTCCCTCTTTTAATCAACCATGTGAGTTGCCAAGTGTTGTACCTTCATTAAATGTAACCATATTGCTACACTTAGGCCGCGTACACACGCGGGGACTGTTCGCCCAACTTTGTCCGTCAAACAGTTTCGGCAAACAGTCCGCTCAAAATTAGCATGGACGGACATGGCCACACACGACGGACGAACAGTTTGCTGAAACCGTGCGCGATGACGTGAACGGCACGTACGACGGGACGAAAAATACGACGTCCTATACACTGCATTATAACTTTCGGCGTGAAAATCCTTTCTGAGCATGCGCGCAACTTTGTTTGACGAACAAGCCTACACACGAGCGGACTGTTCGCTGAAACAAGGTTTCAGCAGACAGTTTTTCGGAAATTCCGAAAAACCTTGTTCGTCAAACTGTCCGCTGAAACTGTCCGCTGAAAGCCCACACACGAGCGGACTGTCCGCCCAAACACTGTTCAGCGGACAAAGTTGGGCGAACAGTCCGCCCGTGTGTACGCGGCCTTAGAGGCACCTTTCTTCTCTTTCGTACTCAGTTGCGACATGACGCTACTTGTATATCAAGACATCACTTGTTTATCAAATCAAAATATATTTTAAAAAAGCTGTTTGTCTCGCAAACGCTCTCAAACCAAGGTTTTACTGTATATATAAAAAGAGATATTTAAAAAAAAAAAAAACTGTCCATGTCATTTTTCGGCCAAGTGCATCCCGAATTTTGGTTTCGGTCCAGAATTTTCATTTTGGTGCACCACTACTAAATATATTGAAATGTTTAATATTTAGCCCTTAACGTAAAAAACATACAAAACACACTACATGTCCTTCAAAAATATTGTACTAAAATAAAAACTGCACAATTAAAATGTAGGAAGAGCGCAGTTTGCAATTTCAGGGATTCAACTTTAATATTTAAAATTGGACTTAAAGTTAAAATAAATACCTTGAACATTTTTAATCTTTAGCTTTCAAAATAATAAAGAATGTATAAACACACTAGACGTGTCATAGGAATATCCGTACTAAAATAAAAACTGCACAAAACGAGGTAGGAAGAGTGCAGTTTTGGAAGTCCGGGGATTCAGCAATCACGCTCAAAGTCACTAGAATTAACTCAGTAAATACACTTCCTGTGAGCTGTACTCCCTAAGAGCCGGCAGCTTAGGCTATACACAGCAGGGGAAGAAAGATCTACATTAGGCTCACACAGCAGAATAACCCTTCCATGAAACTGTAGAGAGATACTCTCAACGTCTTACTGTTCTTTAAAAACCTCTAGAATACGTTGTAAAAATAAACCAAATATATCTGCTGTCCTCTTGGAATGTAGAATTCAATCCTCAGGTTACATATGACTTTTTTTTTATAAGGGAATACATTCCAAGAGGTGTATTTTTTGTTAAACAGATCAGTAGGGTACTATGGCAAGGATATTGTAGTAGGGGACCTTGAATCACTTACCAAAAGCAACCAGGTTTACTAAAAGTCCTTCAGCGGTGGAGCGTTTCTAAAATACGTCAGAGAAAACAAAAGTTGGGTACTTTCCAACTTTTTTCGGTTGAGAATTACAGCGATGCATTGATTAGCAAGAAACATAAAAAAAAAATAAAAATCACCAAACTGTTCATTGTTGACTTGACTTCCAGAGAAGAAGCAAGCAGAATAATAATACAGAAGGGATGTCAAAAAACACAATCCTTCACGTTCAATCTAAACAAAGATTCATGTTACTACAGACACAAAAAGACCTCTGTGCCTTTAGACAACCGAATCCCAGGAATGACTTCTGCCTAAAGATAAACAAGAATTTCAATCCATAATCCAGCACCCACACGGGTGTCTGGTATCGCTATCAGCATGGCGTGTCACCTGCGGGAGAAGCAGATTTTGTGACTGATGAATTACAACCTTGGGACCAGAAAGAAAAAAAAATGCAGGAGAAAAAAAAATAAAATGGAAAGGTAGCTGTCCCAGCGATTACCCCACACTGCTGCAAATATCCCAGTCATGAGAATTTGTGGTTTAAATCTGCCTCCAGTTAAAAGGTAGCTTGAAAGACATTTAAATTAGTGACGCCAAGTTCACATTTGAGGAATGCAAATCAAATTGATAACGTAAAGGCGTTATTTTGTCACTGTGAATTCCCCAGGTTGGCAGTTTCTAAGATTTTTGAATTGCGTGTTTTATAGCAAGTCAGCATTTCAGGAGCTGCTCCTCACAACGAATAAGAGGGCAATCTAATTTTTGTGATTAAGACATGAAGAAAAAATTAAAAGGCCAACAGAGAGTCAAATCAAGTCTTTCAGGTATATCTCAGCCTAAAAGGGTGCGCACCAGCAGCTTGAACCTTCTGCTAGACTCTGATCTCTGAGATTTTGATGGCAGGATCCCTCGTGTCTACCACTTGCCACAAGGCAGAGTTCCTAATTATTTTTATACCAAAGAAACCTTTTGGTAGAACATCCTGGGGCATAAGGTGGTACTCGATTTTGGGTAGTGCCAGATGGCTCAGAGCAAATGTTGAGGGTGTTCGAAAAGGCTGGTGAAATTTGAGGGATCATAGATTGGTCCTAGGCAACTGAACCCATCAGGATATGCTCTACTAAAATCCTGGGGTAAACAGGCATTCTATGATCCATTGGTAATGTGGCACCAATGTGTGCTGGGTGAGGAGCAACTTGTAAGAAGAGTCAAAAGGCCTTGTATTTATTTGATGGCACATCATCATTCATTTGGCTCTACAATGGGCAGGACTGGAAATTCTGATGAGGATATCCTGCCACTAAAATCCTACAGGAGATACAAGAACCAGCCAATGTGTATATATGTATTCCAGTTTGCCAGGTGACATGTGAACTGAGTTGGCCTTCAAAAGGTGTAATGTGGACAGTACAGTGCTCCATAGCAATTCTTCAAATTATTGTTCAATAACTATGCTAAGCTGATCACATTGGTTGCTACAGGCTACCAAGTCTACAACACCAACAATGCCTTTAGCACCACATTTCGGAATAAGCCAGCTTCTCCTGACATTTGTCTTCAATGTTCTGTCTCTTCACATTTTAGGAAATGCAGATTGGTGTTTTTTTGATAGACATTCGTTATAAAGCCTATTTCAGGTAGACAGTAATCGGTCAGGTGGCCTGGCTTATTCCATAATGCAAGGAGAAGGAGTGTGGCCAATACTCATGGCATCCTCAACAATCACACAGAATAAAAGAAGGTTGCTGATTGGTTGTCCAGGTTTACCAGACTACATATTGCTCAGTACTCTGGTAGACCTGTGTCTCTTCATATCCATTTTATTTTTTCTTAGAACACTACATTCACACAACAAAAAAGTCGCAGTCCATGATCTTTATAAATCACAAATCAAGAATCAACTTGTCAGAACCATTAATAGCCCTGCTGTTATTTATTAGACAGAGAATCTTACCTTCTGTACACTGCAAGATGGCAATAAGAAGGAACAACCAATGGGTTTGCATTCTGCCGCCAGGAGACACCATTATTGATCCCTCGTAATGATTTCTTTGTATTCCTTAAAGAATCCAGTCAGAGAAGACCAACTTCATTGAGGAGAGGGGTAGACATTATTCATGCCTGAAAGAGAACAATAGATATTCAGTGGAATAATACACAAGGGGAAAAAAAATCAACGCATTATAGAGCAATTATATAAAATCACAAGCGGCCATTTTAGAAACTGAACGTACAATTTAATACAGAAGTGTGATGCTTCTGAGGTACACCAGGACAGTCATTTTGATGCCCAAGGTATTCCTCTAATATAGTCTACTGCTACCATTTGTCTCACAGAGGTTGCTTACTTCTAGAAAATGTGTTTCTAAAGTCTAGTTTGGAAGCCATTTTGAAAGTCAAAACTGCCAGGGTTTCTCTCTGGGATGTTAGACACTTCTTTTATTTACCAAAAACTGGAATCACCAGTGAGGAGAACAGAAGAGGTAGCCATTTTGAAAGCTGGGGCATAGAGATTTCAACATATAAATTCATACACAGCCCGCTTTATTTCGGAACCAAAAGATTGGAATCCATGATTTACTTGTCACCAGTATTTAGTGGACCGGTGCACTTTAACCAACCCCATGACTGCCTTGACTCAGAGAGCAAAATTAAAATGTTAAAAACTGGATATTCCAGCTTAGATGTAATGCTACATTTACATATGGTACTTGCTTGTTAGACTATAGGAAGAATAATGCTTAAATAACCCTTAAAATTCTGTGCATTCCTAAGAAGAGTTCAGCCTGTCAAGCTGAAATTCTTCCCCTAAAGAAGAGACAACACAATATGGCACACTACAAAGAAAAAAAGACTAAAGTCAACACAAACAAAATGGAGTCACAGCCGATCATGAAACCTAGCTAATGTTATGTGCATAGAAAATAGAAAGAATGTATGAATTGTCTGGGAGTAGACATTCTGCAGGTTTTCTTTTTTACATTAAACAATCTGTAGTCATTTACAACATAAGACACGTGGGAACATGACCTAAAGTACAAAAAATATATTTAAATGTGCTTTCTGCTTAACAGCGCATATACAATTATGGAATGCTAGCTGCATTCCAGATGCAGAAGCTTTTGGTATTGTGAAATATTATTATAATTATTATTATTATACAGGATTTACATAGCGCCAACAGTTTGCGCAGCACTTTACAACACGAGGGCAGACAGTACACTTACAATACCAATCAATACAGGAGGGATCAGAGGGCCCTGCTCATTAGAGTTTACAATCTAGGATACTAATCAGACTTGCAGTAAAAAGAGCAATGATGGGCAGAAACCCTTAGCAGCAGATCAGATTCCTACTTAAGAGGGCCCATTTACACTGACGTGTTTTAAAGTGCTAGAACACAGATCTCCATCTTTCCCATAATGAAAACAGAGTCTGTTCACATCCCAGAGTTACAGTGCACTGCATTTTAAAAAATAAGGCCTGTCATTTTTTTTTCCCGAATTTTAGCACATTGGGTCTAAAGAAGTCAACACAGAGCACCAAAAAACATATAACATGCAACACGTGTTAACATGGTCAATAGCTGTCAACCCTTGGTAAACGACTGTTACCTCTACCCAATCTAAAAAACACACACCACAACACACATGCAATGCAAAAAAACAAACAAACAATCTCCTATGCTTGGGGGCTTAGTTTATAGGTGGGTGGTGCAGAGAGAATGTGGAATTGCCAATGGTCTTGCTGCCCTCCTCAGAACAATGGGCATCCTTAGAACTGAAACATAAAAAAAAAAAAAAAAAAAAAAAAAAGGAGGAGGGCACACTGACCTTGTGCATTACCAATGATAAAATGTAATAAAAACTAACAGCAGTAGTCATACTCACAAAACGTGATAAAAAGGCTTGACAGTACACCAGCAAATGGAACCGTCTCTAAACACCTGCAACCTGGACCAGATGACATGATTCACTCCTCAGAACCAAAGCGGTGAACGACCGGCTTCCTCCGGTTACCTCTAGATATGTCCACAGAAAACAAGTCCAAGCAGACCCCCACCAGATTTTGCCCCACCCCTCAGCAAGGGTGCCACCCACTATGTGGATCAATCGGGAGTGTATGCTACTATCAAACATCATATATCCCTCCCCTATGACCATGGAAGTGTCCCCAGCCTGTGAACAGGAACTCCGAGCCCCATGTCAGAGTTAGGGACCAACGCAGGTGTGCATATTAACTAAAAGAAACCGAACAGCCAAATGAATACTAACAAAAGACAGAAGTAATACACATGACAACAATCTCATGTCAATCAACATGGCGACGAGTGACAAAACAAGTGGAATTTGGTTAGCTTGCCAACAATGCCAATTGTTTGGTCACTTGTTGCCACATTGATTCACCATCGGAGATTGTGGTCATGTGTATTACTTCTGTTTTTTGCGAGTGTTCATTTAGCTATTTGGTTTCTTTAAATAAACCTTGACTAATGAACTAGGCATTTGCACCCTCTGTATGTTTTTACAGTGCATAGTTGGATTCCTGTCTGAGGCGAGCAGCACGCTGAAGCATAGTCCTGGAGGTTACATAGACGCTGCATTACATCCCTGTCTGGCGACTGTCCTTTTGAGCGCTGGAGAAATTGTTTGTCCCATGGAACCCAACATGGTTGAGAACGGTTTCTTTAGACCAGGGTTTCTCAACTAGGGTTCCTCTAGATGTTGCTAGGGATTCCTTGAGATTTAGCCTCTCAGATAAGTTCCCACTGACACCAATGATCTTTTTAGCCATCTGTAAGGGGGTAATTCTTCACAATGACCACACGTGCAAGGAGCAGTCTTTCCACTGACCATCACAAAAGGTTGAGGAAGGCTGCTTCAGACTACTTGCTGGTGACAACGGCTTTACCAAACAGAAAGTAGGGGTTAACATGACCACAATAAAAATTTGATGCAGGTTCTAGTCTTCCCTATTAAAACAATAAAAAATTATTTTTATGTTGATGTTGGCGATTAACATTTACTTCCTATGAGGGGTAGAGAAGGGGAGATCTCTCTAATGGACCACAGCAGTATAAACCCCAACAGTGGTTTTGTTACCCAAACAATACAAATCTAAAAAGAATAGAAAATGGCTGGACTTACACTTTAAATCTGAAATGGGGAGGGTTTTGATGAAGTAACTGGACTGTTAGTACTTCGAACATGAGAGAGGTCTCTCTTCCCGCTACAAGCAAATGCATGCATATGCAAGAAAATAAAAGTATCACCCTATCTGCGTACCATAACTATTGCTTTTTGTTTGGCCTTTCCGATCCAATTAATACATATAATAAACTCGCCACTTAAAATGCAGCACAGGAATTTACTGAAATATTCCCGTGCCTTCCAAGCAATCTGACTATCATAAATTTCCTTCCAAACGCCAGCAACCCGGACAAAACAGACATTTCTGATATAAACCCGTACTAGAATCTTTTCAGCAAAGATCTTATCATGATCTTCCTTTGTTGAGTAAAAGGCCTATCATAGATGCTATAATGCTGACATATAAAAAGCCCGTTAATGCCTTGCTGCTTAGCACGAGCCTCTCTCTCCCTTTCTCTGCTTCACCAATGAATTACCGGAATCTCTCCGCTCCTGACAGCTCCCCCTTTAACCGAGCTGCTTGTAATGTGCTGAAGCATTTTTAGTCTTACTGAAAATAGAATGTTTTACATGCATGTAATATTTCAGATATGTTTGCAGGATGATCAGGAATCAAACAACAAGAGAGGCGATCTTCAGGTCATATGAAGAAAATAGGCTCATATTTTTACCCCTCCCACACATGGCTCTCAGCTCAGAATAATGGACACTGCAGGCTGCATCTCTGGTAAACCGTCATTGGAAAAAAAAAAAAAAAAAAAAAAAAAAAAAAAAGGGGGGGGGGGGAGGGGTGGACACCTACCCCCTAATTTTTAAAGCTTGGCATTTAAAAATTGCCTTATGGCAATATGGACAGATTATATTCGGAATTCGAGTTTAATTTGTACAAGCTTTCTTTAAAGAGATTTGTGCTTTCCCCAATGCTTTGTTCCCAGGTACGTGTGAGAGGGGAATATAGACAAGACCCCTGGCCAATAGGTCCAACGAAGTAATATAGAGTGAGTCACATGAGCTACCAAGTATTTCCTTCAGGTTCTCATGCTTTGGGAAGGGTACAACAGTAATGCAAGTACATGCTGCTGGGGATAGGAGGGTTGCTTTGCCACAAATTGGTAAAGCAATTTTTTTTTTACGGGTGTGTGCACAGACACCTTATGCTCCCTCTTAACATTGGAAGTGTCCATATAAAGGTATAGTCATAGAGGTAGCTTAAAGAATCCTAGGAAGTACTACCTTCCAATGATGTCCACATGCCTCTAAAAATGCATGAGATACAACACAATTAAAAAACTTTGTATTCCTTTTTTGGCTTTCCTTTTGTACAGCATTGTTGGCAGATGTGAATCACACAAAAATATGAACCCTGCATACCTTGCCACATTTCCAGAGTAAATCGGGGTGTGCTTGTCCCCGTCAGCCACCAGATGGCACTGTGCATATGACTGGTAGATGTTCAGTCACACCAATAGAAAACCTTGTATTAGAAATGCTATGGATACCAGAATGCATACTCTTCCAGGTGACAGCCGTAAGTTACAAAAATTGACAACTTGTTATAGTTGTTGTCAGGTTGGCCAGATCTTATTCAGGTATAAAAATTGATATTTTTTTATATATACACACGCCATGTTTTGCCGATTCTGCAGTTTGCCCTGAACAGGAGCAATGTGACATAACATTGGTCTTTTATACAGTGTGGTCGCCAAAAATTGCGAACAGTCACACTCCCACGAGCACAACACTAAAAGAAGCCCTAAAACAAGCAGCTGGATAATAGGACATTAATGGAAAATAATAAAAACTACTAGCCATACCAACAAACACTGGGCAACATTTCCATAAAAATGTCTACTTGGCCATCAAATTGTAAGCCAAGACGAAAGCTTCAGACATTCAAAATAAAGGACTAAATAAAATAATATAGTTCAGTGGGCTCCTAAATCTTGTTAAAACCTTTTCTAGTGACATCAACAGAGGGATGCGCCTACCCACCATTTACTGAATGTAAATTGACCCTACTGGCTCTTCTATCCTGCATTAATATGTCCACCTCTGTGCATCAAGAGCCTAACAAGAACGTCATACAAATAGATACATATGCTCAAGCTCAGGTAATGAACAGCTTAAGGCTAACAAGATGGACATAAATAAAAAATTGAGAGGACTTGTGGACGGGTCTAACATTGACTTTCTCAGACAATATAATTAAAAACACGTTTCCACTTCCCTCAACACACACACTAAAAGAGAGCAGTGATAATTTAAAGAAGAACTTTGGAAAATGTGACCAAACAAAAGCCATATGGTCCATGTTAGTGGTGAAGGAGTAGACATTCGAGGCATGTCCTCACTCTGCTAGACACATTAACACCTTCTGCATTAGTGGGTCACACGGGTACAATCTATATTCACTTATGTGTCCTATCTATTGATTCAGCTGCAAAGCCCTCTCCATACAACAGTGAGGCAGAACAATAAAAACAGAAGATGAGTCTAAATTATCATACTGTCAGCAATGGATGAATAAGCGGCCAATAAAACAACACCACTAAAAGAGGTCAAACAGCCAGTCATGGTTAGAAATGAGTGCAGGTCTTCAGAAAGCCATTTTTTATTTTATTTTTTTTATTAAAAACTCACAAAATGCAACATTTTGCAAAAACTGACACTCGTTAACCCTCACGCAGTAGACTGCATTGTTGACATGTGTTTTACGGTGTTGTTGGGGTAAATAAAGCCCTTAGTCTGTTGTATACTACTTATTGGTCATGCGTTTAATACTCCCATATTGGAGCACCAGTTTCCCCAAAAGAAAACTGGTTATTTCCACTCCGATTCTGGGACAAGAACCACAAACACATCCTTAAAGTTAGGGTCAGTATAAAAAGAGCTCCAATTAGGTAAAGCTAACCTGGAGGCTTACATCATATCCAGTTTTGCAAGTCTTCTCTATAATGCCAACCACAGCAGTATGCACAAAATAGAAATAAACAAAATTAACTTCCTGCAGCTGAGTGTAAATTGATATATACATTTGTTATGGCCAATATGCATCCAGTGCACACAAAAGGTACTCTAAGGTAGGCCATAGATACGATTTTCTTTCCTGCAAACACAGAAGCCATCCCTGCGGGAGAACACAGTCATTGTTGCCGGCGGCTATTGCCGCTGCAAATAAATCTTATGTAAAAATCCGGTATGCTGGCTGTACTGAAGTTGATTAATGGATCGACTTTGGTACAATAAGCCTGCCAATAGATCGTTTGAGTCTCGGCCAGTCCTTGCTAAAATCAGCCAAGATTTGAACCACCTATGACCGGCTTTAGTAGCCAGGGTACCTGAGCATCACATCCAAACTATATGACCAAATATATGTAACCACCCTTCCAAATAATTACATTTGTGTTTCCAGTGGAGGGTAACCACATACAAAGACATTTTTAGACAACTGTGCATTTCCAACCTTGGGGCAACTGTTTATAGAAGGTTATTTTCTGTTCCAACACAAAACCGTGTCCCTGTGTACAAAGCCAGCTCCATAAAGACACAGTTTGATGAGTTTCACATTGAGGGACTCCAAAAAGATTGAGGGCAGGGCTTGGTGCGGGCCACAACACCTCTGGGATGACCAGCAATGCCAATTGTAAGCCAGGTCTGCTCATCCAACATTAATACTTGACCTCACACATGCTCTTTGGCTGATGTTGGATTGAATAAACACAAAACGCCCACAGACACACTCCGACCTTTTGTGGTAAAGCCTTTCCAGAAGAGTGGAGGTCATCACGGCTGCAAAGAGGGTGCCAACTCCATATTAGTGCGTTTTAGAATGGGAAAGCAAACAAGCTCACATAGGCATGATGGTCAGAAGCCCACAAATTATTTACCATATGGATAGAAATTTGCATAGCACACTTCCTACAGGTCTTTTGGAACTTGGTTTCTATTTAACTTTACAATTGTGTTTTTAATTATTTTTAGACTTTAGAAATGTACTTTTCTTCCAACGTTTTACATGTGTATTAACTCATATAGCTTAATACGCAGAAAGAAAAAAGAAAAAAAAGTCAGCAGAGGATTCATTGATCTTTGCGACCCTTTTTCAAGATAGGAGGCCGGGCCAAAGATTTGAAAAGACGAGCACCAGGTGCACAGTTCTTATTAAAGTGGCCAAATAAACTACCAGTATGTTTTAGGACTGAAGAGAGAAAATGGACTACACAGACTTATAAAAAACAGGAAGAACATTAACAATTGAAAATGGCTTCTGAAAATGCCATAAACATCTGTTATCTTTAAGATAACCCACATAATGATGACCGGTGTACACATTTCATTAAATTATTTTTCAGAATTCAATAATCTGATAGAAAAGACCTGTGGTGATAAGGCCTTTGGCGCCAGGCTCCTTCTACTGAGAAGATACAGATTCCCGCCAACCCTGAACCAAGCTACATAATCATTCTGTTATATTTTATATTCAATTATTAAAATTGAATTTATTGTCTGAAGCACAATTCGCCTTGCAGTGCTGAAGATATGGCAGGACTACCAGCTATGGGCCACTGATGATTCTTGTGGAGGGTGCTCAATATATAAACTGTATAAAAAAAAAAAAAAAAAGTGTGACCCATGGTAAACAATCCAATCAGAACTGTAACCTCTAGCACAGTTACAAAACTAACACCTGGTGGTTACCAACAATCATTTCTTTCTGATGTCCTCCATTTTTTTAAGAAATGCCTCTCTAGAAGTGACTATTGATCAACATAAAACTCACTCTTCACAGAAAATGGAATTTAAATTTTTGCCTCCAGGTGGTTAGAAAATGACTCAACATAATGACAAGACTACATTTTGTTTTTGCGGTTCAAGCGATTAAGCATACTTCACTAAAAGTCATCTTCTGAACTCTGTATGGTTGTGAATTCCTATCTCCGATACTTAGTGGACATTCAGAAGAAAATGCGATCTCTATCTGGTCATCTATCAGCTGCCTCTGCCCTAAGGGAGCCAGCAGGGCGTGCATTACCCAATTGGAACCTTTGAATATCTATAGGGACATCAGAACACATTTCAACTGAGCATTCTTAGATGACATAGACCAGTTAGGATTACTTTAGGTCAGTTACTGCTGTGTGTCCACCTTCCCAAGCTTCTAAGATAAGCAGCTCCTCCGTCCTCAGGTGCTACCCCTCCCTCCACCATAGCCAACAAAACAGCATAATTATCCAATGCATGTACACATTTTTTCAACATCCATTAGAAGGATTTTTTGGCCCCAACATTAATCATGAACCATCTTAAAACTTAAAAATACCCAAGAGGAATTTCTACAATCCCTCCAGGCACAAGTAGGCCGATATTCCTTCAGCCTGAAGTATAGAGTCAACAGTTATGGCAGCAAAAGTAGCCCAAGCTCCTGTAGTCCTCTGCTAAAGTCAAACCACAGAAGTTTCCCAGTCACCTCTTGACATCTGAGCTTTTAACAATGTCACAGGTCCATAGATATACAAACACTTTCTACTCTATTTTAATCACATTATTATTTTACAGAAAAACATTGCTGCTGCTCCAAGATGGCTTCCAGCTTTACACTCCTTCACATAATCCTCTTCTTTTGTAAACAGTGATGCTATAAATACAGGTTTCTTACCTACTTTTTTCCCCTCCCACCAGGCCCGTAAGGCAGCCATCCCTCCAGTGGAACAGCCACCTTCCTCCCGTACATTCGCGTAACTCAGTACTAAGTGGCTGCACCCCTCACTTCCCGCTTCTGCCTTTAAACTGCATTACGTTAATGCAGAGCCTATTAATGATTTATGCCTCCTCTGGATCACGTATTGGTGATCGGCGGCTAATAAGACATCTCCAGTTCGCCGAGTCTGAGGGGGGGGTGAAAAGGAAATGGAAGAGATTCTTTAAGTCAATTACAACTGTTACATCTTAGTGCCCTGCTGAGAAGCAAGTTAAATATGCTAATACTGTTGGACACCACAGGCAGGCTTAAAGGCATTTCTGCAGCTGCATCTATTAAGACGGCTCTTTATTTGGTGATACAAACAGATCGTATTCCCCAATTTCCAAATATCCTGCGCTGTGCTAACCGTGAAGACATCTGGAACAAAAAAAGAAAAAAAAAACTGAAAACCAACAACCTGAATTTTGGATGAAGACGAGGCTGGTGCTGAGCTTGCTGTCTGCTGAGAGGGGAGCAAGAGAGGTGACGTTAGGGGATGAGATTGTCAGCTGCAGCGTTAAAGCTTTGCATAAACCTATTTTAATGTAGAAGGCGACATGCCACTTTCTAGGGATTCTTTGTCCCCCAAGTAATGGTGGGAAGAGAGAGACACGGGTATGCAGGTGTGATCATATGCACCACCTGCTCAGAAGTGGTTATCAGGACAGATTTACCAAACTGAAGGGGGACAGATCTCATTGTCTATCACAACCAGGCTAAATTCCACATTTTATTCTTGCAATGCAAAAAGAAAATTATTTCCTTAGGGTCTTTTAATACATAAGGATGACTGCTTGAACATGGGAAGTTTAGTTAATTGACAAGTCTAATGTTTAAAGTAAATCTAAACCCAATAGTAAACTTTTAATATATTGCAGTTTACCGGCCCTTACCATTAAATCAAGTGGAATTAAGCAGCCACCACAAGAATATTTTCTGTAAGTCCAGAAAAATAACCGTTGATCCTGCCAGAAATCCTGTGAATGGTAATCAACCTTCCCCCTCTATGAAAATGGATATGTGAAGAGAAGAGAGGTCTTTTTATCCCACACCAGGAGAGCAGCCTAAAGGTGACACTGCTGCTCCTTAGCCTAGGACAGCTTAGGACAGGAAATGTGTTGCTGGCAAAACAAAGATTAAACAAAGCCTTAAAGTGAAGCTAAGTCAGGGGTTGACAAATTTGCTTGGAATCTAGGAGCCAGCTTAAAAAGTTAGGAGCCAGGTCCGTGACGGCGATCCGGACCTGTCCCTGGCCTGACATGGAGACGAGTGAGGGGAAGATAGCAGCGCCGTCGCCGACCCCCCCGTCCCTGCCCCCCCCCCCCCCCCACCCCGTCTCCAAGTCATTGCCCATAGCTCTTAGAGGGACATTTTATATATTTTTTTCAAATGACAATTTTTTTTTCAATTGCATTTTAGTGTAAATATGAGATCCGAGGTCTCTCTGACCTCAGATCTCATATTTAAGAGGACCTGTCATGCTTTTTCTATTACAAGGGATTTTTACATTCCTTGTAATAAGAATAAAAGTGACACAACATTTTTTTTAAAAGAACAGTGGAAAAAAAAAAAAAAAAAAGTTAAAATAAGAAGAAAAAATAATAATTTTTAAACGCGCCCTGTCCTGCCCGCATATAAAATCGGTGTTCGAACCACACATAGGAGGTAGCGCCGTGATCGGTAGAGCGAGAGCAATAATTCTAGCCCCAGACCTCCTCTGTAACTCAAAACATGCAACCTGTAGAATTTTTTTAAACGTCGCCTATGGAGATTTTAAAGGGTAAAAGTTTGTCGCCATTCCATGAGCGGGTGCAATTTTGAAGCGTGACATGTTGGGTATCAATTTACTCGGCGTAACATTATCTTTCACAATATAAAAAATAATTGGGCTAACTTTACTGTTGTCTTATTTTTTTATTAACTAAATTATTTTTCCCAACAAAAGTGCGCTTGTAAGTCCGCTGCACAAATACGGTGTGACAGACAGTATTGCAACAACCACCATTTTATTCTCTAGGGTGTTAGAATAAAAAATATATATAATGTTTAGGGGGTTCTAAATAAAGGGAAGAAAAGGCAGGTAATATAAAACACTCAGAGGAAGCTTCATTAGAATTACTGGTCTGTCATACCAACGGCGACCACAAGAGGGCGCCAGATTCCATAAGGAATCATAGGACCGCAGAAGGCCTCAAAGCCGCGGCCTAAATTTTCGGCCGCCGGCGGAACGGCCCGGCGCGATCACGCTGGGGGGGTCCACAGAGACAGGATACCCCCAGCTGTGCTGCCCCAGGCGCGAGGTCGCTATTTCTAGTCGCCAATGCGACCTGGCGACCGGGTTTTGTCGAGCCCTGAGCTAAGTGATTTAATGGTTTCCCAAAACATCCCATGAATGATAACCGTCACAACTGTTTTTGCTCAATGAACTGTCAGGCCATCAAATGGCAGGTGTCATAACTGATCATATTTGCAGATCAAACAGAGGCCAAAATGCCAGCTTCCTTGGCTGTAAAAGCCAAGGAAGTTTCACTTTAAGGCTCGGTTCACACAGGGGCGACTTGCCCAGGCGACTTCGCCGCCTGACAAGTCGCCCCCGTTCTGTACTACGGAACCGTTCTAATAGGAGCGACTCGAGTCGCTCCGACTTAGAAAAAAGGTTCCTGTACTACTTTGGCGGCGACTTCGGGCGACTTGCATTGACTTCTATACAGAAGTCGTTTTGCAAGTCGCCGCTGAGGTCGCGGCAGGTCGCGGCGCTGCAAGTCGTGCCGCGTCCTGTGTGAACCGAGCCTTAAGCTTGAACTCCAAGGAAGAAAAATACCATGATTTGGGTGATAAACTTTGTTTATTCCTTGCTACCCAGCAGCAGGCACTCTCCACCACTGTCCAAACAATCTCAAGTTGTGAAAAGGCCCATCAACATCCACACATACCATGTAGGACTGCTGGTCCTGCATTGTATGCGCCATCGTCAGAGCACTACGACGGGTTTCGCAGAAAAAAGGGAAGAGGCTTCAAAATGACTGGTCACCAAGCCGAGAAAGCCTGTGGGTGTAAGGAATAGGGCAAGCATATCATCTTATTTATCTTCTAAGGCCAGGGTTATGCCCTACAGCTGTTGCCAAAGTACCATTGAGTCATGATTGTGGTTGTAAGAGATTTGCAAAGTCTCAAGGGACTTGTAGTTCCAAAACAGCTGGAGGGCCAATGTTTGCCTACCCGTTGTAGGCAAAATTAACAGGTAGCTCTTGGAGCGGGGAAGTGGACCCATTGCAAAAAGGTAAGGTTTGTTTTTCTTCATTGTTACTAAAGCAGTGCCTGTCCAAAGATTGCAGGAACTCATTTTTATTAACCGGAACATTTTCTCCAAAGCAAAGGAAAAAGACCCATGCCCATGGCCTTTACAATAGCGCAATCTGACAAAGGCCAAATAATGGACAGTAGGCTTAAGGGTAGATCACTACCTGCTACAAAAACTCAAGATGGGCTACAGTTTTCAAATGCCAGTCTTGGCCATATCACCATGTAGAACATAAGTACTCAACCAGTGTCCTTCCAGCCGTTGCAGGACTACAAGTCCCATAAGGCATTGCAAGGCTGACAGTTACAGGCATGAACTCCCAAAGGCAGAGGCAATATGGGACTTGTAGCACAACAGCTGGAGGGCCACAGGTTGAGCACCCATGATGTAGAACTTCTCTCTTTCGGAGATCTTTTTCCAAGGAAGCATATAGGGAAACTTCAATCATATGCACTGTGATCAACCACATCTGGCCAGCCTCCTGCAAATATGGCAGCATGCAAGGAAATTCCGTACAATCCAAGAGATTTGTTTTGTACAGAAAGTGAATTTAATGTTAACATCTGTGAGATCATAGTCTAATTACTCCGAAGTGAAATCTGAAACAAAATCAATGGACACATAAGATGCAATCTCTACTGTGTTTGGCTCAGCACACAAAATCCTTGACTCATAAATCAATGTTACAAGCCATTCAGCCAATCGATAGTCAGATTCCCACTTGGTCTATACATACAGCCACTAAATGAAATAATAATGACTTAAGATGTGTCATACTGGGTCATCAATATCAACAAGGAGTTGGCCATAGTAAAGCCGAGATTGAAAAGAAATCACAAAGACGTCTGCAGCTTGGAGGGGAAAGTGGTGTGACTTGCACAATGTTTTAGTCTTTATGGAAGAAATAAAAAATAAAAAAAATGGCTGCAGGAGATAAAAAAAAAAAAAAGTTCCACAGAGACAGGATTAATAAAGCCGATTGGTAAAAAAAAAAAAAACATTTAAAGCCCGTTCATACCAGTACCTTCAAACTGAACTTCTTTAGATGGACCCATCAGTAATGTGACAAAGAAATGCATTCCTAGTGTGATAACATGGGCAACAGATATGTTTTTCAATGCACTGCACTATTAGAAAGCCATCTTTGCGCTCCATGTTGGTATTCTGCATTAAGTGCAAGGATTTAAAAAAAAAAAAAAAAAAAAAAAAGCAGAATTTGGCATCTACAAATCCAGGAGATGGTTAGAGGAACAAAGGACGAAGGCCTTGTTTATATGGGAATCAACATGTGTACAGAAACTTTGCCAAAATCTTTGTTGAATTTCTGATAAGCTATCAAACAAAATACATTTTTCCGTATGCTTTTAAATAAAACTTCAGTTTCAGCATGGGGATGGTAAACTTACATTTTAAAAGAATTATTCCAGGTATGGATACTTTATAAATGGTTACTAGGGTTGCACCGATACCACTTCGAGACCGAGTATTTCCCGCCCCAGTACTCGCAGGTACCGATTTTTTTTTTTTTTTAGGTCATGTGACAGTGGACTGTTTATAATATATCCCCTTTGAGACAGACGACGGAGATTCCCCAGTCACTTTCTCTGCAGCCTCAGCTGCACTGAAGATGAATGGACAGGACACAGAGGCTCCTGTTCATTCATAAACTGAAGCACGGTAAACAGTTTACGATGCTCAGTTATGAATGGACAGAGTCAGTGATCACTGACTGCATTTGGAAAAGGAAGGAGCCGGTAAATTAATTTACCAGCTCCTTCCTCGGCTCTCCATCCTGACAGATCCAGGGACGGAGGGGGACCGGAGGAGCATGGAGGACATGGACAGGGACCGAAGAAGCATGGAGGACATAGAGGGGGACCAGAGGAGAACAATAAGAAGGACATGGAGAAGGACACAGGGGAGAGTCAAGGATGATTGGTGCAAGCACCAATCTACCTGTATAGATTTCAATAAAGCAGCGGAAAGCCGTGGGGGCGGGGGAGGAGAAGTGTCTGTCAGCTGCTTTATTGAAATCTATACAGGGAGATTGGTGCTTGTAACTCCCCCCACTGCAGCACTGATCATCCCCGACTGTCCAGGTATCGGATCAAGCATCGAAGCATTTTCACAAGTACTCATGCAAACACTCGGTGTCGGCATCGGTGCAACCCGAATGGTTACCATACCATAGTTGGCCGATGCCCCTGGAAACCGGAAACCACTGAAGTAGACACCACTAGTACAGTGATCTCCACTAGCTTCCAGGTCCCATGCTGAGCAGCTGCCCTGTTGCATTATGGACGCAAGAGGCTGGCCACTAGGCACAGGTGCCATTCAGAGAAGCTTTGCCTTCTCAGGTTGGACGAATTAGAAAGGAGGGGTGGTAACATGGTGAAGTTGCGGAGCAGCACCATTCAGTTGAATAGGTTGTGTTTAGCGGTTGATCCCGTTTGTCAAGCATGTCAGTGGGGATACATTTTGCCGCAAAAACGTGGCTTAGACCCCATACACACTATTAGATTTTCTGTTGATTTATGTCTTAAGCTTTGACCTCATATCACATGGTTTTGGTAAATCTGAAGACAAAAATCTGCAGAAAATCTAATAGTGTGTATGGGGCTTTAGACTATAGTTGTTACCACTCCTCCCAACCTCAAAATGTAAATGAGCACTAAACAAACCATTAGTATTTTTATGCTGGACAGCATAAGAATTCCAAGAATAGAGAAAACGAGCCACAAAAAGCCTCAAGAAAAAAAAGGACACAAAATGAAGAACACAACACAAGCGTAAAAAAAAGATAAAGAAAAATACAAGGGTCGACTGTACATGAAACTTGCAAAGCAAAAAAGGTAACTCTAGACGACCTCCAGCTGTTTTCAATAGATTTCTCCCTTTCAGCTCGCCGTTTCTCCCTTCCACGCCGCTCAATACACAAGGGCAAATTGATAATGTTTGCAGATTGGCAGATCTATTGAGACAAACACAGAAGGGATGCTTGCAGGCTCTCACCTCGCTCTGCACCCTAGGGCTGATTATATAGGAATCTAGGATATCACGCAGGACAGATTAAACTACATATTGTGTCCTCGGATTTCGTGCCACTCGCAAAGAGCGGGGCCAGGACGTTATGAGGCCGTGGCATAACATCCATCAGGCAAAGATGGCCTGAAACCTGAGAGGACAACTAGGCCGGACTCAAGTGACAGGAACTCAGAAGTTACAATGCCTTCAAATAGGAGGAGAATTAGGCTTCATGTACCCGGGACGTTTCTCAGCCTCTCCTGCACACTGGAACATCACAGCTCGTAATCCATGTTTAAAAATGCGCGTTTAGCAGCGTTTACAAGCCGTGTTTAGCTACGTTTGCGTTCAGGAGCGTTTACTAAAGATAACCTCAGGAGACCCCCCCAAATGATTAGAAAGCACTAAAAACAAGTATTTATTAACCATTTCAGCTATTCTGTGAGAACAGTAGCAGCTGAGAAAGATTTATGCTTGTAGCTAGCTGTTATTTTTTCGTTGCTTTGTTCATATGGATCCCATGATGAACATGTGTGAGGAAATGCTCCTGATGTTGCTTTTGCTGAGGCTCCAAAGACGTAGAAAATTGCGTGAGAGGACCAGAGTTTGTCGCTACTGGACACATCTATTGATGGCTCAACGCATGTCCACAGGATACTTTCCTAATATGTATGTTCAGCTGCGTAATTACCCAGAGAACATTTTTAATTTTACACGCATGTCAATTGCCACCTTTGGCATTCTCTTGGAAAAGGTCAGACCCCGTCTAGTTTGCATGGACACCAACATAAGGAAAAGCGTGCCACCAGAGGAAGGTCTGTTGGTGACTCTCAGGTATGTGTATATATTTTCCAATCTCTCTCCTCTCTATCTATAAATCCTTTAATGCAAGTTGTGTATTGTACAGCATAATTGGCTGATGAGGGGAATATCACATGGTATTCCAAGCTTGCATACAGTGATAATTGAGTTTTTGATGCGTTTTTAGCATTTTGCAGGCTCAAACGTAATAAAGAAAAAAAATGTTCCCTTTAAAACGCCACTAGATGGAAATGCTCCTAAAACGCGGGTAGCCGTGTTTAGCGTTTGAAATGCCTCTAAGCACAGCTTCTGAAAGCATTTTTTTGGGTTCCAAAAAAAATGCCTCTAAAACGCAACTGCCTAGAAATGAGCCTGTGTACATGGACTGATAAGATAATGGAGGAGAGTTTAGGAGCAGTTGAAAAAAATTCCCAACTGCTCCTAAATGCCCGTTTACCAGCAGCGGTGTACATGAGGCCTTAGTCATAAGGACTAATCAAAGAAAAAAAATAAAAAGAGAAGAAGACGACTTCAGCATAAAACAGAGCACTTCGAAAAGCAGAGCTAGGTTCACTTCCTCCATACAGGAAAATACAGATCTAAGGTGCCCATGTACATTACAACCTAACCAAGAGAATCTAAATTGTTCACTATTTCGGAATTAAAGTGATACTAAGCCCATAACAGTAATATCAGTCTTTATATGCAGTAAAGCACACTCGTTATACTCACGGCGGATGCAATTTCAGTGCATCTCCAATTCAACTCTCAATTTCTCTCTTTAAAGTTTAAATTTTGCCTTGACTGGTTCCACCTCCTTAGCCTACCTATTGGTCAGTGAGGTTACCCATGATATTCAAGGTCCAACCGGAAGGCTTGGAACGTTGGAGGGAACAGAACAAGCTCAGCTTTTATGAGAAAAGTCAAGGTCGGAATATATTTGTCCATTGTTTGTCTCTCTATATCCAATGGTCATATTGACATACAGTCGTCGCTTAATGTGTTACTAAACCCACAATTGTAAAAATCAGTCTGTATATGCAGTAAAGAATGCTTGTTATATTCATTGTTGAACCTAAGAGGTTCATCCTTTGCATTGTGTAAAAAACGCTGTTTGCTTCAGTCTTCTCTGATCCTGCCAAACTTCCACTGTCCCCAATCTTATCTGCTGATAGAACAGAGCCCTGGGGGCAAGCTGCACATTGTAAGTTTGGTGTGTACTACTAGAGAGTTTTTCTTCTTTTCTTGGAAAGGTGCATGTGATCAGCACAGGGTCAATAAGCACTGTCCAGACAGAGGGTCAGGGGTCCTGCAGCCTCATGGGACGGTCAGGGGGAGAATGAAAACTGCTCCTACAAGCCTTAACCAGACACTGATAGAAGTCACAAGACTGCTATATACCACTGATGAGAAAAGGTATTTAGCAGTTTATATTTACCAATATAATTGTATTTCCATGTTCTGTGTACGGTAGGGAGACCAGATATATTGAAAGCAGGATCCTAAAGTTTAGTAACCCTAAGAAAAAAAAAAAAATAATAAAAAAAAAAAAAACCCTTTCTTGTAAGAAGCTCTTTTTGGGCCAATTTCCGCATGATAACAGTGAAACATGCCCGTGCAATGAGCGCTGGCATGCCAGCTTATAGTCTTCACTTCAAGTGCATGTCACAATGCAGGAACTACAAAACAAGTACAGAGCGTGGTCACAATAAAAGTAAGGGTATAAAATAATAATAATAATTATATATATATATATATAAAAAATGGCAGAATCGCTAGGTATTATTTTTAATGAAAGGTCGCAAATTTTAGAAGAGATTGAGAATTTTGTAAATAACAGTAAACATGTTTAAGATTGCATTGACATTTTAATATTCACTTTAAAAAAGGAACTTCGCCCCAGTGCCTCATTTGTTCTATTTCCCTGTACCTTTACTTTTGAGGGTTAACTTTAAAAACAAAACAAAAAAAACACACGCCCGGCGAATGCAGCATTGTCCTGCCGAGATCCGCTGCTCCGTTGCCACACGCTGGGTCTCTTCCCTTCTCCTACGTCGTCGGAAGCCTGCTGTCTTTTCTGGTTTATTGCAGCCAGGTCTGTCCTTCTGCTCCTGAAGCCTCCTGGGATTTGTGACGGGGATATCCCAAGAGGCTGCAGGAGCAGAGACACATCATTTTCCCTGCCAAAAGCAAAGGCATGAGGCAGGCCAGAGAAAAAAAAAAAAACACACCACAAGAAAGAAAAAAAAATGTCCCCTGTGACTGCTGCTTGGGTCAGGATGACCACTTCCGTATGCATGGTAATTTATTTTAAAAGCGTTATCTGAACAAATTGGTAGCTCATGTTTTACAGACACTAATGCAGTTTTTGTGTTCAGCCGACAAATCCACTCTCCTATGAAACGCAAAAGGTTGAAGGTTTACTAATAAAGCGTCATTTTAACTTCCCACCGACAAGAGAGCGATTTTGTTTGCGAGAATTAAACACAGTGGGAGATTTCCATTCCCACACTTATCTGCAACTTAACGAAAAAAAAATAAAAAATATGCATAACACCCAAAACAGAGCATGTAATAAATAATACATAGCATACACAAGGTAGCTATACAAAAAAGGCAAAATAGCAAAAAACAAAAATAAAAAGTGTCCACAATATCCAACTGATGAGATTTACTGTTTTTTTTCACTGTTCCAAGACACAGACATCCACTTACATTTTGCAATAGCAAAAAAAAAGCAAACCTGTCACTGGGCAATCAAATTAAGCGTGCGATGAGGAATGCAGAGGTCCCATTAAAGTGTTAGTAAACCCAGGACCCTGCATTCACTATATCTAGTCTTCCACAGTACATGTAAATGCAATTATTTTAGTAAATCTAGACTGCCAAATACCTTTCCTCAGCAGTGCATAGAAGTCACAAGACTGCTATCAGTGACTGGCAGAACATTGGTTAAAGCTCGGAGGAGTTTTCATTCTCCCCAGACTGTCCTATGAGGCTGCATGATTCCCGACCCTCTATCTGGACAGTGTTAATTGGCCCTGTGGCGATCACATGAACCCCCCCCCCCCCCCAAAAAAGGAAAAAAAAAAACCCACAACACAACCCTCTCTAGAAATAAACACCAAACTGAGCATGTGCAGGGTGCCCCCACGGCTCTGTACTATTAGGAGATAGATTGGGGACTGTGGAAGAAGGGGAGGATCAGGGGAGACAGGACCAAACAGCCTTTTTATACGATGAGCAGGATTAACCTCTTAGGTTCCACAGTGACTATAACAAGCATGCTTTACTGCATATACTGATTTTACTGCTGCGGGTTTACTAACACATTAAGTTAAGACTGCATGTCAATATGACCACTAGCTTTCATAGGAATATCTGCTGATGTATTTTCTCATCATATATGTTCAATTTGATTTGTTGTGTTTTTTTTGTCATTGTATATATGGGGAGATGGGTCACACCTATATAGCTTCTCCTGTATTCCCCTTTTCAATAGCCCTTTAAGATTATACTGGAAAACTTAAATTTCACAATAGTGTCCAAATTGGATATGAGAGTTAGCGTAACAGATTTTACCATGGCAGTTCGTACCCAAGAAGGAGGCATATGTTCTGCTCTGAGCTACTAAAGAGAATACTCAACGGGACTGAAGCCTCTTGATTTTGTGTATTCTTCTTCCTTGAAAAAGCTTAGAGCTGGAAACCTGGGAACACCTGCACTGTAGGTTTCAGGGGTATTGGAAAGTTAGGGCAACCATCGGGATATAATAAGTGGGGATAAAGTTATCTGAACCAGGAGGAAGATTAGGCACAATATTGTAAATATTTTCCGGCACACCATGGATCTTCAGGCAAAGTACAAAATTGTTCTTTAGAAGAGAAAGATCTCATTATAGCAAGGAGGTGCAATGTTTTGGAGCCAAGCAGGACCTCTTCATCAGGCATGTGATGGCTCACGTTCCTGATAAAGAGGTCCTGTGTGGCTCCAAAACATTGCACCTCCTTGCTGGGAGATGGCAAATCTTTACACTGTTCTGTGCAGACCCCAGCTGGTGGTTGCTGTAGAACCCATTACTTTTGGGACTATTCCAGGAACGTGCGCAATGGCAATATTGACAATTGTTTGAGGATAAAGATTAGGGCATACACAAGGGAGACTTGTCTCTCTAAATGGAACCCAACCCAATGTGGACCCTGATCACCCTCCATATAACAAATATCAAAAAAAAATAAAAAAATGTAGGCAAAAAAAAACTGAGATTGGGGGTGTAAAATAAATAAATACGGGGGGGGGGATTAGGAAACAACTATCGGGGGGAATGTGCAAGGCTCTCCTTAATATTGCCTGCTAGGTCCACATTAATGTCACTTAGCTGATATATTGCTGGCTGTGAGCACCGTCCTCTTTCCCAATCCATTTATGAGCTTCTATTTCAACAACAGGGTCACAGCCAGGCATAATTAAAAGCAACTTTTGATAAGCATTTCTTGGAAGATTTTAAGGTTTACTGGAAAAAAAGTGAATTGCTTTAAATCAAATAAAAAAATAAAAAAAAGAAGAACAAAGAAAAGAAATAAATGAGGCAAGTGGTCTGGAAGAAACTGTTTACCGCATAGGCACTCAGTATTGCATGACGCCGAGCAAGGTTACCTCTTCAACACCCCGCAGTCCATTACTGGTGTAAGTTAGCAGTTTGCAATTTAAACAGAAGCTTATGCACACATAATTTCACACAATACAGGCCTAATAAATCTCCCGCTGCTCCAAAACAATCATTCCATGGGATTAAAGTGCAACATCTGTGAACATTAATAAGCGTTTTATATTCCAATGTATATATTTGAAGTTTCGAGTGCGCGGATACTTGCTGGAGAGCGATCTCTGACCTATACAACAAATTTGCATCTGACATGTTTATCAATGAGCAGCCTGCTTTACATTCATTATGGAGCCAACACGGTTATTACAGCAAGGCACAGTATAGTTGCTTCGTGCGATTGACATTGTTCAGGGTCGATAACAAGATATGCGCACTTGCGCTGCATCAAAAGCAAACTCAAAGAACACTAAAAAATAAAAAGCAAATGATCTGAAGTCAACCTTACGCAAAGGCAAGCTATTATATTCCTATAATCCCCACACAATTCAGGCAATTTATTAACCCGCAAATGCATTAAAGCGGTGGTCATCAACCCTGTCCTCAGGGCCTGCTAACAGGCCAGGTTTGCAAGATAACTGAAATACATCACAGATATAATTTGCTGCCCAGTGATTACAGTATTCTAGAATGCATCTCCTCAAGGTAATACATAAAACCTGGCCTGCAAGTGGGACCCGAGGACAAGGTTGATGACCATTGCATTAAAGAGTCCCTGTCACCAACCTAAATAGCAGGTAAAAGGCACAGAAAAATCTATATTTCACTTATTTACCTGGAGAGATCTCCCTTTCCATAAACGTTTATTGACTTATGCGATTCAAGCGAGCAAATCTGAGTACTTCAGGATGTCAATTCCCTAGCACAGCCCCTCCATCCTCGTACATCATAGTCCTCCCCTCTTTTGGGATTTTATTACTGGTCTGTGCTGGCCCAGCTCTCTTACCCCCTCCCTACATAACCTTTTATGTAGCTGCCAGGGGAAATTAATGGAAAATACTACGGAGCAGCATCTCTCAACCTTTTTACCTCACAGGTACCCTTAAAATAATTTTCAGGTCTTAGGGGAACCCTATTAAAAAAGGAGTCCATCTTGAATATTTGTTGAATCTTAAAGGGTCAGTTCACACCAGCTGGTATAGGTTATGGTCTAGAGAACAAACATGCTGGTATACGCTTTGTATTGGTCAGTGTAAGTTGTAACAGTGCATCAATTTTATTTTTTTTGTTCTTAACTTTATTTAAATGTCACAGGAGGACACTAACTCTTTGCCCAACAGTTCTTGCACAATGGTAAACTGTAACGTGTTGTGTAGAAAAGCTGTATTTTTATACAATGCACACAGGGCCGTACTGCCAATAAGGCCAAATGATTTGGCTTCCTCAAATATCACTCATGAAAGCTTGGGTGGGAGTAGCAGCAAAAAAGGCCTGAAGTGTACATACCAGACAAAAAACAAAAATGGCTGGAATTGGCCCACTACAAGGCCCTGAACACGCACACATCCCAACTATGGTGCGAAACAGGGCACATAGCAATTGTTTCTGGTGTTCCACTGCACTGATTAATGCTGTTTGCCATAGGTCAATGCACCTGGTGTGAATAAGGCCTGATTTATTTTAATTTTTTTGTGGGAGTAGGAAAAAGCTTAAGTCAAATGGTCACCATAATCACCATAAAGGCCACTTACAGACCAAACCCTTTCTAAATCAAAGGATTCAGACCTCTAAGGCGCAGGCAATCCTACATTTTCATCATAATGTCTTTTAGCTCCTTTGTAATCAAACTGACCAAAGCTTCCTCTTACCTTATTAACATTCTTTTTAGGGACTACCTGCTTTTCTTTTATCACAAACAAACAGTTCCCATCTTTGTAAAGCCATATACCACTTAGCCCTACCATTAAACCATAGATCACTGCAATGAGTCAGCAAACACTAACAGTTCCACAAATGATCAAATACCATAGAAATGAATATTGTTTCCAAACATACAGCTGGTTACTATGGCTGAGCGCAAACTGGAAGGATGCCCACAAGTTAACACCCGGTATAATAAAGAAACAATGAAGCCTGGTTCACTTTGACTTTCAGAACTGCTCAGAGACCATTGCCATATGGCATACTGTCGCCAGATATGAACAGTATTTACGCCTTCCACTTATACTTCTCAGTTGCCAAAAGCTATGCGGCCCCATCATTCTCTCACTGCTTTTCTCCTATGACAGCTTCTCTCAACCTTCCCCTCCCCCAGAGGAACCCCAAAAATATTTTAGGTCTTCAGGAAGCTCTGGTTTAACCAATTCATCAGGGGTCAGTGGGGAAAAAAATGACCCCTACATTGGCGTTGAGTGGTCAGAATGCCACCTTTACAGACAGCTAAAAAGATGGCTGGTGCCATGCTGCTGGTTTAACCAATTAAATCGGGGGCCAGTAGGAAGAATGCAGCCCTTACAATGGTAGTCAGTGGGAAAATTGTCACAGACAGTTGTGGTTAGAATTCTATCCTTACAGCCAGCTAAGAAGATCATTGGTGTTAAACTATGAGCTCTGCCAACAGTGAAGGAACTGGAACTAAGGTACAACACAATACTAAAACCAAATCATTGGATGTCAATGGAGACAATGTCCCTTACATTGGCAGCCAGTAGAAGATCACAGCCTCTTACAGTGGTAATCAGAAGGGCACCCTTAAGACAGCCAAAGTAATCATTAGGGTCATGCCGATGGCTTTACCAAGTGGCGTTGGCCCTAGAACTATGCAGGCACCATCAGATGGGAGGTCAATCAGCCACAGCTGGGGGAACCCCAAATAACCTTGGAAAGAACCCTAGGGTCCCACAGAATCCTGTTTGAGAATTGCACGGTTTCAATAGACTGAAGGAACATCTAATCCCCCTACTACCTGCCAAGCTTAAAAAAGAAGATCTAAAAAAAATAAAAAAGCTCATGTAATAGAAGGCAGAACATTTTTCCATGGGATACAAAGATATTTGCAAATGCTGGGATCTTAGAAGTTAGAGGAAGTGGTCTCTGGAAGGCTAAGGATAAACATGGAGCATTCCTTTACATATTGTACAATTTACATCCTGCCCTTATCACCTAGGAATAAACATGGAGCATTCCTTTACGTATTGTACAATTTCCATGCTGCCCTCATCACCTCGCTTCTAGCAGCGTCTCTTACTCACCAGGCAGCTGCAAGAAAAAAAAAAATAGAGTGCAACCAGATTTTAACCAAGGTTCTGGCCATTAATAATTCACAATAACCGGGCACATTATTCAACAAGGTAATTAATTTTTAAGCACTCAGGGTGGATGCTAAAAAAATACAGAAACTTTTTTATTTTTTTTATTTTTTTTAATGAATAAGAAATTCTAAACATGAATAAATGATGGAACACCTCAGCTAAATGGATGAAGATCCGATGGCTTCTGGCTACTGAGCTAAGCGGCTTCACAGCTTTCACCAACAACAAAAGAATAGGAAACGTAGAGTATTTGCTGATAGAATGTAGTCTGAAAGGGTCTGTACACACAGCTGTCTGACATGCAGGACCACATAAAATAGACAAAAATAAGTATACAATCACCTATTTTAATTACATTAAAATGTATCTAACCTCTAGAATTAAGTTTTAATATTTTGCACCTTACTGGTCCTTGAATGTGGTGCCTGGATTAATTTTTAGGCATTTTTTTCTTAATTTGTACATGGTGATCCGGCTAGTAAAATATCTTCCTGTCCTAGGGCGACAACCCTCTTACCATACTGTATATATGGAGAAGCAAAGTTGTCACAATAGGATGGGACTACAAACTCCTCTTCTCTATAAGCGAAGGCAAGTTCTTTAAGCTGATCATAGATGAATCGAAATTTGGATGGTGCAGCAGGCTCAACAGAAGCCCATTCGATAATTGGTTTCTGCCAAACAGGTTTGTTGGAGTTAATGATGGAGCTTAAACCACTAGATAAAAACGGCAATGATGCAGTTGAAACCACAACTGATCATCCATGATTAAGGGACTACAAACCTTGTTCTATTAGCTGGGAGATACAATACTATAGACCACATGAACTTGCAAATGTTCGAAAGTTTTGCTATAATCACAGCTATGATGTAACATACAGTAACTTTTTGAAAATAATAAAAGTTAAATCATACAAATCTGTTGTTTTATGTGCGATTTAATGCATTGGAAGGCCCATCGAAGACAGCGGCTTTGGCAAACATGCATTTTGAGGTGTTCAAAACTTGTATTACCAAACCTTGGTCAAAGATCGTTTATTCTATCCTCTCCAAATTCTAAATTTAAAAAATGTGTCACTATACCGGCCTAAAGCTACAAAAAAAAAATGAAAAAAAAATAAATAAAAAAGACCTCACAATGAAAAGTCTACGTTTGAGTGACTGAGTGGAAGTTCTTGCTCTACATATTCACACAAAATGCACTGGAGTCAATTAAACCAAGACGAAAATCTGTATTTTTGCGCCAGGATCGCACCACTTAACTCTACTATAATCAAGTACAACTTACCCATGGAAAGTGAACCTACTGACTAGTTTCAGCTTTCATCCAGATGTCCTTTTTTGTGCTTTTGTCCTCCTTGCTAACTAAATCCTGGCTCAGTGTGTTGTCTAAAGCTAAAGGCTACAGTGACCAAGATGATATTCATGAAAGTGCAGCCTGTAAGGGGACTAGGAACTCACCTTGAACTTAACATAAAATTCCTCTCTTCAAAAATAGAATATTTAATATTGGAATCGTATCTATTCAAGATTAAAATGGGGTGGGGGGTTCACTTTTCATCTATGTGAAAAACTAGACACAAAGCTGAAACAAAAAAAGTGCAACTGTTTCCAGTAGCCAATTAGAATTTTCCATATAATGAAAGATGAAAACTGGAAACACCACTTTTGTTTTCATTTTCTTGTCTCCGGTTGTTATAAATCATCAAGGTTTTTCTTTCACAGCAATCACAGAATCCATTTACTACAGATACTGAACACACGCACAGAGGAAAAGTGAAGCATTAGTTTGTATTTTAGTCAAAAAATGCAAGCTTGCAACTCGTGCCAAAGGCCTTTCTGCCTTGTAAACCTACTGGAGGGGATATTTATGAAGAGCACCCAATATATCCAATCAGCCAACACACAGGGTAACCATAGCTAATTTATCTTTGTCTTTTTTTTTTTTTCTTTATACAAAAAAAAAATATATATATATATAAAAAAAAATAAAAAAACTACTTTTTCTCCTGGCAAATGTCAACATTGCCCAAAAAAATAAAAAATAAATTCCCCATGTCGTCTTACCATAAAGTAAACCTGTGCTGTGCCAACAGAACCAGGTTCTCATGGACAGTGGATCTGGCCAGCTCCTTCCAGCATCTTATTGTGGGTTGGTAAAGAGGTCCATTATAGTGGTGGACTAATTGAAAATGTACTGAAGGAAGATGAGTGGGTCAGAGTCAGCGACTCCAAAAGATGGCAAACCTTTTCAGATCAATGCATATCTGTTAAATATTTACATGTTCTTCCAACGAAGACACTCAGTGCTATCCCTCAACTTTCTCCTGTTACCACCCTTGTCAATAACAAAAGGCAAAAAGGAAGCGAGCCACATAAGTTCGCTAAAACCAAAGCGATGCCTTTGCACTGGTAGATCTTTACAGCTATCTGTGGTATAAAATAAAAAAAATAAAAAATAAAGTACATAAGACAGATAAAAACCGCATACCAACATATACAAAGCTGTGACAGATGGTAGCACATCCACCTTCTACAATGTTTTTCTGTTGCAGACTTGATATTATGAAAATGAAAATGCATACAGGTCAAAAATGACAAATGGTGGACTCATTCATATAACATTCTCTTCTGGAGGTGATAACTAATTAATGGTAAAATTAGTGACAAACAGACCTACACCCTTCCTGACCCGACTGTATTCAAGCAAGAGGAAGGTAATATAAAGAAAAGACCACACAAGACATTGTTCCCATTAAAACATACTGTTGGTAGGTTGTTGAAAAATGATTACCAAACACAAAAAGGGGTTGATTACTAAAACCAGAGAGTGCAAAATCTGGTGCAGCTCTGCATAGAAACCAATCAGCTTCCAGTTTTTATTGTCAAAGCTTAATTGCACAAGCTGAACTTAGACGCCGATTGGCTACCATGTAGAACGGCACCAGATTTTGCACTATTACGGTTTTTGGCAAATCAACCCCAAATGGTCGAACATGTCTTTCAAACACTATTTACAAATAACTAATAATACTTTAGAGAGATATTTACCTGCCAGTAAATCGGGATGGTTGCTACAGTTTGCTATAATAAGTATTATGGTTCTTTGCACCAACTCAACCACGGAACAATGGTGGCCATATTCACAGAAGCGCAGCCTGGCCGTTTATCAAGCAGTTATTTTATACAATATAGTGACCTCATAAAGAGAGGCGAACACAAAAAAAAAAAAGAAAGGGTCGCAATACGATAACAACCTAATCTTGATAATTCTATCAGTTCCATAAAGAACCATGAGTAGACAATTTTTTGATCACCTTCAACAGACTCAACTGAAGATTAATTAGACAAGTTGCATAATTTCTAATTTTAATTAAGATTTGATCAAGGAGGTGTGTCATATAGCTTCATTTTTTTCCTATAATATTATAGGAAAAATAAAAAAAACATTTATACAATTATGATCTTAATTTGGGTCTAATCAAACAAAATACAAAATTGTGCCTAGTACAAAAATGATAACGTGATGGGCAAATAGTTGGAATATGCAGCCCATTAATAGGCTTTTAAAATTATAAACTTTGCCTTAATATTGATTATTATCAGTATTAATATTATTTAAGAGTCTTTTTTAGGTTACAATACAATTCCAAAGACAGTAATGTAAAAAATACCAGCTTCCCCCGTCTCCAATTGTGCTAGGCACCAGATAACCAAAAGAAATGACCAAGCTGTGACACTATGCCCATGGTAATACCCAACTATACAAGTGAAGCCCCAGGTACTGACAAAGTTACCCCTTTCTCTACAAAAATCTTTAGTAATATGGATATAAATTCCACCCCCCAACCCAAATAAATGTGTTTGTTTTTTTCAATTTACAACAGGGGCACTTAGAAAGCAACCACGAAAATTAAGCAATTTTGGAAAGTGAACCAAAATCACCACCTGCTTCTTAATTAGGAACCAGTTCATACCCCAATATACAAAATAGTTGACAAACACTACATACATTTCAGACAGAAATTTCAGGTTAAAAATAGGAGATAGGAAATATGCAAAAAAAAAAATCACATAGGATATGTTCACTAAACCAGTTACAAAGTTTACTCTGGCTGATAAAAGATTTTCTGTTAGTTAGATCATATCCCTGACCTTGAATTACATGCATGGATCTTTCCGATTGCCATCGACTGTAACCATTACACACATTACAATGCAATCAACTGGAAAAAAAAAAAAAAGTTAAAAATTTTTGATCTGCACACAATACTTGGGGCTTTCTCTGATAGCGAATACGTGCCCCCTACAATCTGGTGAGTAGAATAAACATGAGGTTTGTAAAGTGCATGCCCTACTAAACACCACCAACTTAATGTTATCTGGATTGGTAGATCTTTGAACACTACCAAATCAAAAATTATGAAAAAAAAAAAAGAAAAAAAAAAAAAAAGGTAAGAAATTTGGGTTTGTCGTCTCTTGTAATTGTCGTTTCCAACATTTTTAACTCTAATAAAGTCCACTCACCTAATTCATCGTCTTTTCTCATCACAACCTCTGACTTAATGTTTTACAAGAGAAAAAAAATAAAATAAAAATAAAGTTCAGGAACCGAAAAAGTGTGCAGAGATTCAAAACCTGGAAGCAAGACTTCCTTTAAGACTTTAGGCTGAGAGGCATTCCAGTCTCTCCTCTTGTATACTTTAGGGTAATCCTTGGTCTCCACAGTTGTGTCTGTAAGCTTAGTCAGTTTAGACAGAAACCAGACGCCAACAAGTACCAACACTCAGCAAAGAAGAAGCAGAACCAAGACCTGCACTGCGTCAGCCAGCTTAAAAAGTGTGACTCACACAGTTCACAATTCTGCTAAAATCAAAAGAAAAAATAAATAAATAAAAAAAAAAGTTCTACAGCTTACTCATAGAGAACCACTTGCCTGTCCGCAATGGACCCAAACTGCTTCATGCAACATGAAGACTATCTTGAGTCAGTTACATAGTAGAGTTGAAAAAAATAAAGCCGCAAGTCAGTCAATCTAGTTCAACCAATAAAAAGTCTAACCAATGACACTAGTCAGTATAACGGAAGATACAATTTCTGCTTAGATCACCAGGCTTCAGCCAAACGTACACTTTGGCGGTCCAAATTGGCAGGTTGGGTTTGAACGTCAAATTGACCAACAGACCATCCTCATGTCTATCTTCAGGAAAAATAACCTAAGGTTTGGTGAACACTACTCCATAAAAACGGTATACAAAAAGCAAGCTGCAAATAACTACAAAACCCAAAATCTACCCAGCTTATTAATGTATGAGCTTAATTTAAATTGAATTTATATATTTAATTCACAAAACAAAAAACGTGCAACTCTTATCAGCATTAACATTGAAAAAATTTATATATATATATATATATATATATATATATATATATATATATATATATATATATATATATAAGCTCTCTTTGACTCCTCTTATCAGTGGTACTCGTCACCTCCTCTAAGTCGTCCTCATTTCATTATATAACAGCACTAAAATTGCTGCACAGCTGTGTCGAGTCAGAAAGTAAAGGACCCAGCTCCTGGAATGAACACACACACACACACACACACGGATCACGTACACTGCCAGTGACCTTGGCCTACAGAGTTGAACGTTCTCTAGAATTGTGACATGTTTCTCACTCTCAGACTGCAAGATCAAAAAGTTTCAGACAGGAGGTTCAGGCACATCTCAAAGCCAAAATGTATAATTAGGTCTCAGATAAGAGGAGTCAGAATATTTGACAGGCGCACATTCACAGATAACGGAGGCATACCAGGAGCCTCACAAAATGGCACAAATAGCCGAGGCTGGTATTCAAGACGGCAGACAAGGATGCAGATTAGGAGAAGGTCATAGTTTAAGTGAAGGCGAAGACAATTCACGCCAAGATATAGCTTGGAAACACGTAGGACTAGACAACATGGAGAAAAATGGAGTCACTGAGGAACACAGTGCAGAACAAGTACCGCCTATGTGACATGTTGCCAGCTCAATCCTTTAACTACTGAAGCTGATAAATTAAAAAGGTTTCAAACCTAATTAACCGGCGGTAAAATAAATAAGGCACTGACTGAACCTAATTAACTACTAAGGCTATATAAATCAGATCGGTCAATAAGTAAGAGCAGGCGATGTCACAAAGTGATCAAACATACAATACCACCTGAGAACCCCCGAGATGACCGTCATTTGAAAGATTGTGAAACTATTGTATGCTTATGGGCAGCCCCCGAACCTGAAGAAATTAGCTAGATGATGAATTATAGGGAAGATACCAAATATTTTTGGTGGACTCTCTCATATGATCTCCTGTTTTTTTCTGACTTACTAGTGAGGGAGATATCTGCTCAGTGTATAAGTATACATGCTTAGCCGAAAACTGGGCATGCCCGGTCTACAATCTATTCAATGGAGCAATCCTATGAAGATCAAATGTTCCCTCCGCAATCTCAGGTCTAGAACAACCCTTAGGGTTTAGCTGCACACTAGCTTTTTAGCTTGGTTAGGCTGGCCATACATTACACAATTTTCCATCAGAGTTACAAAAACCATATGATAGGAGGTCACACCTAAACACTTACAATTTATATGCAATCAGGCAGGCTCTTGTACTACATAGTTGAAGGTAAGTCTGAAAGCAAATTGTATAATTCATGGCCAGCCTTAGTCGCATTAGACCATGGGTGATCAATCTGTGGCTCTACAGCTGTTTCAGAACTACAAGTCCCATAAGGCATTGCAAGGCTGACAGTTACAAGCATGATTCCCAAAGGCAAAGGCTTGATAGGACTCGTAGTTCCGTAACAGCTGGAGGGCCACAGGTTGAGCACCCATGCATTAGATCAGGTGTCTCCAAACTATGGCCCTCCAGTTGTTCAGGAACTATAATTCCATCATGCCTAGTCACGTCTGTGAATGTCAGAGTTATACAATGCCTCATGGGACGTGTAGTTCCACAAAAGCTGGAGAGCCTTAGTTTGGAGATTGCTGCATTAGACTGGCCCCTGGCTGATAAAAGTCTTATTTACAACCCACTGATATCAAGGTGTTGCCAAATGCGCAAAAGCATGCAAGATGTTAATGCCCTGCTAATAAGAGATTAAAGGTCACATGCAACTGAGCTTCATATATAGCCCTCAGAAAAGCAAAAACTACAGGTAAATGTCTAAATCCAACTATTTGAAGGGATACAGAGCCAAAATTATCACTCACACGATTATGCTCAACTACAAAATTATTTTGTATAAGGTGCAGTTAACACCGACAAATAGGTTACTCATAAAGTGGTTAATGGACCTGAAGGCTTTGGAGCCCATATTGAAAGGGTGAGTTCTGTTCAATCAGCCTCAACCCAACCTGAAATGGCCAACAATAGTTAAAATATATAAAAATGGTTTGCGGCAAATTCAAAAATATGTCAAATATTTCTGCAAAGCTACAAAACCTTTAGGCAGGTTAATCAGCGAACGCAATTGTTCTTTTCTAAAAGTATTGTATTTTCATATCTATTAAAAAAAAGACAATAAAATTAGTTACTAAAGCAAAATTCTGTGTTTTGCTACCGCATCTAATAGCGAGATCTAGCAAGGCACAATTTTATACTCTTAGGGGAGCCACATTAGGTTCCCTGTGGCGTCGTTCAACATAGATGCGCGACAAAGAAATGTCAAATCATGACAAACTTTTCCAAAGTTACGAAAAAACAATATCGTGGATGAATTTAAAGAGATTTTTCTTTTTTTTTTTTTTTTTTTTTTACGTCTTTATTCCTTTTTACAAAAGCAGAAGACACCAAAAATGGAATGTCAACACATCAGATGTTACTCGTGATTTTTCGAGATCAAGAATCAGAATAGCACTAGCTGTAGTGGGCTTCCCTACTGAGTAAGGTTTTACTACATGGAGTAACAGAGCTAAGAAGCCCGGATTTAAATTTGACAGAGCGCTCACGATTTTCTTCTTTATTTCACGTTATGATAATCCTATTGGAGAGCAATTGTTGTACTGAAAATTGAGCCCTCTTATTAAAAAAAAAAAAAAAAAAAAAAATGTTCCTTATGAAACATGGCACACGGTGGTTCAGATAATATACTTGCATGCTGAGAGAGGGTAATGCCAACACAATAGTCCCTTTGCCATTGCCTTAAATCTCTTCATGAGACCGGGCCACCTATTACAATAGATCTGCTTAACCGTTTCTCTACTTAAAGAGCCATTTGCTGAAGCAGTAACAAACTGACTTTGCACATTAGTAAGGATTAGCCAGAATAAATAATACATTGGCACCATGTTGAGGCCCTGCTATGCTTCCGAAAACCCAACACAGGCTGCATACCGTAAAAAAAAAAAAAAAAGGAATGCGAGATCGGTCCCATACTCGTTCACTTAAGCCTAGGAGGAGAACTAAGAGGTAAAACTTTAATCCAAACACCTCAAAGTGTTTGAGTAAACAGTATCGCTGTGTGGTGTTGCCATTCAAGGTAAAATGTTTTTGCTCAACAGGTTCCCACTTTCGCAAAAAAAAAATAAAAAAAATCTTGCAGCTGCCAAGGATAATTCAAAACCAATAAGGGGGGGGGAAAAAAAATATGCATCGTAAAACTTGGAACTGGGTTATTTGTGCCTACCACAACACAAGCTGCTTTGAGTAGCATTTCGGTGATCTGAGTAAGTGCATTTTAATACAACTTGCAAATAGCCAGCACTCCCCTCCTAGTAAGACAAAATGAAATGGAAAAAGCACGCACTTAACGCCAAGGATTTAGACTTTCAGGAGATGATAAATGTAAGCTTTTGCAGAAGCTTTCAGATCCCGAAATGCCCCATTACGGTTATAGTTTATTTTATGTAAAATGCTAAATAAAAATTGTATTCTACGGAAGATTTGGCCAAAACTCGAAATAAGCATGCAAGCAACTTACAGCTTAAAAATGATAATCTATAGATTAAAAAACAAGGCAGCAGCAGATAAAATTGCTTTAGGAAATGGAGAAAATGCCTAACTAACTAGAAGGAGAACAGCATTAACAATACAGATATTTGGGAACCGAGAAAATGCATTTTAACTTTTTTTTTTTTCTTTTCTCCTGCTCTGTTATCTGCTCAGAAAAAAAAAAAAAAGCTGAAGTTACTCGTAAGTGGTTCTAAGTTCACAAGTTAAAAGGCTTTCAAAAAGACAGACTTTCCAAGACAAGATTGCAGCAAAGCCAAGGCTTTTTTTTTCCCCCCCTCAGTTTTCGGGAGTTTGAAACGTTCATTAAAATTGCAATTCAAGACTGCAGCAAAGATGGCAGAATTTTCCAAGACTTATCGTGTACCATCAAGCATCAACAGTTGAGTCTCTGAGGCCTTATTCTATGCAATGACATAGAACAAATAAATAAAATAAAAAAACCAAACCACAAACGATAACAAAAAAAAATTCTGAACAGCACGAGACCCAAAAGCCACAAATGCTCAGTAAAAAAAAATAAAACCACACAACTGTTAGTTGGTGTCAGAAACGAGAGCTCAAAAGCCTGTAGGAGCAGCTTCTTTTAAATGCAGTGTGCACGAAGCCCAAAACATTTTCAGCCTCTTGTTATCAACATCAGCAAGTTATCTAGGCTGGGCTGACCAGGCTATGAATGGAGCTTGCTCGAAAAGTTACAACAACATGACCAGACAAGAGAAGCAAACCAGATTCTGAAGTCAGCTCTTGGAGCTGATATGGACCCTTCAAGAAAAATCATTTACCCCAGCTTGATGGATTCTCCACCTAGAAATGCTGAAAGGTGCAAATTTGCACAAAAAAAAATAAATAAAAAAAAGTCCCGTCAACAATTTTATGGAATAGTTGACCAAATAAGAACCCATTTCGACTTTAACCATCTTCATTTTTTCCTTTCTAAGCTCATTAAAATTTGTAGGGCGATTCCACCAGCTACCAAATAAACAAAGGAAAATCTTAGCACTAAATCTGTAAGGTTAGACCACCCAAAACAAAAAGTAGTGGCTAAAACAAACAAATAGATAAATCACAGTATCTGTTGTGAAGAATTTAAGACTGAGTACACACACGGGCATGCCCTACCCATCACGATCTTTAAAAAAAAAAAAAAATGATGATAGATAGAGAGAAAGTATATAAAATAAAGTATATATAAAAAAAATTAAAAAAAGCATATATAATATATGAATAAAGTATATATATATATATTAAAAAAGTAAAAGTATAATAAAATATATATATATATATATATATATATATATATATATATATATATATATATATATATATATATATATATATATATATATTTTTTTTTTTTTTTTTATTAATTATCACAAGCCACACAAAAACTAGAAATACTTTGCTACAAAAAAAAAAAAAAAAAATCTTCTGGAATTCGTCATGGTCTATTGTCTTCATACAAAACGTTTCAGTGTTTCTATACTATTCCCCTCACTCAATTCAAAAACCTTCCGAAACTTCTTAACAATCATGCACTGAATAATAAACAGTCTAAATAAAAATTTAATTTCTCAAAAAAAAACAAAAAAAAATTTTTCTTAAAAAGCCCTTAAGGTCTCCATCAGGACACTTTCATTTGTATTATTTTTTTCTATAAGATATAGAAGAGGATTGACAAAGACAAAAAAGATTGTTAAAAAAAAAACAAAAAACACATCTAATCAAGAAATCCAAATAAAATGCTAACCCTGTTCTTTGCAAACTTCCGAGATATTTCATAAAATGTTGCAGAGAGCTCTTTCTACAAGCCTTTCCCTGTCTTATATAGAGTACAAATCTGTACTGGCAGCTCGACCTTTACACAAAAATTATACCACCAGAGAGGAAAGAGGAAAAAAAAAAAAAAATAAATAAATAAAAATGTTGTTTAAAGTCAACACTGATTCCACCCCATACTATTAAAAGAAAAAAAAAAAGAAAAAAATAAAAAAAAAGGAGGACTTTCACAAGAGGTACCTGTTGGGTGCAACAGCAGTAAGAGGCTTCCAAGAAAGGCAGGAGAAGATGGTAAATTGCATAGTAGCTGGGAACCTCTGCTACAACAGGAAGCAGAGTAATTAGAAGTGAATCCCAGACAAGTACAAGACGAAAAAGCTCCCCCTCCTTAAAACATCCCCAAACAGCCAAGAAAAAAAAAAAAAAAAAAAAAAATCTGCACTTACTGCAGTGCTAGAGATACAACATGAACCAGGTAGCTAAGACACCTAAAAATTACAGATGGCGCCTAACTTTTCCAGCTTTACTGAACACATAAAAAGCATACCTACTGCACCTATTACTGACACATAATATAGGGCATTGTAAGGTAGGGAAGGTACTACAATGTAATCATATTATGTATATAGTGCTACCACCTTGCACATCATCTAACACAACTGAAACGTGAACCCTATAACCTGGGGTGAGAAAGGATAGCTACTAATGAGAAGAAAAAATAAATATTTATGTATAAATACAGAAATGTAAAATCTCTAGGAGGTGGAAAATCTGCTCGAATCAACTTAAATCAAGCATTTTTTTTTGGGGGGGGGGGGGGGGGGTTTGGGATAGAAAAACAAAAAAAAATAAAAAAAAAGGAAGAAGTAGATATTTTTTTTTTTTTGTGTTAGTTAAAATATTAAAATAGATAGTAATGGTGTATTTGTAACACTCAAAAATTAAAGTAAAAATACATCATTCTTTTTTTTTTTCCCTTGTTCTTTAATTTAACAAAACTATATATATATATATATATATATATATATATATATATATATATATATATATATATATAAAAATAAATAAATAAATAAATATATATATAAAAAAATAAATAAATATATATATATATATATAAAATAAATAAATATATATATATAAAAAAAAAAATATATATATATATATATATATATATATATATATATATATATATATATATATATATATTATATATATAAAATAAATAAATATATATATATATTTATTTTTATTTATTTTTAAACACATTTTATATATGAAGATCAAGGGGGAAAAATAAATAAAAATAAATTAATGATGTATTTTTATCCAGATCTTTCAGTAGAGGTGGAAATCCTGCTTGGATCAGCCTAAATCAACCAATTTTGACTTTTTTTTTTTTTTTAAGGCGGGGGTGGGTTAACTTTAAATAGTTATAACCTTTACTAGCCAACTGTTTTTGAAAGTTTCTGCCCCCTGTGTGTATATATATATATATATATATATATATATATATATATATATATATATATATATATATATATATATATATATATATATATATATATATATATATATATGGAGCTATATAAAAAGTAAGGCTTTTAACCCTTTCCACGCCTCATCCCATGGAGTCCATGAAATGGCCATCTTGGAACAGCACGTACAGTAAGTGATCATACATAGGGACACGAGTGACAATAAGCAGCTGGGTAACGGGTTAATAAATCAGAGGAGCAGGAAAGCTAAGCAGCTTAGGATAGATTACTCGTACGGAGCGATAAAGCGCACATATGCAAATAGGTGATGTTTTTGTTTGTTCAAAACCACTGTGTGCCAATCAAGTGAAAGGATGGGGAACCACAATCCCCCCCCCCCCCCCCCTCCTTTCCTTTTCTCTAAATAAGTACAACTGGAAAAACAGAACTGTGACTATAAAACAAAAAGATAAAAGATAAAAAAGAAAAAAAAAAAAAAAAAAAAAAAGGGGAACACTGCATTATGCATAGCTTATTTCAACAAAGCAAAAAGCTTAAACAAAATAAATAAAAGAAACTGCATTCGACACTTGTCATAGATTGTTCTTAGCAATGGGTGACAGTTATGCTGTCGTCTCTATCAAGAAAAAAAAAATGGTCTCAAGTGTTGATTGATAAGAAATAACCGAGACAGAACACAATGAGCCACTGGAAAAAATGACATGAAACAAGTTATCAAGGGCTTATTTTTTTTTTTTCTTACCAATCTCAACTAGGCTTTTCTCACGTGAATGCTCCTATTGCAACTATCTAATTATACCAGAAAAAAACCTGAACAAAAAATAAATAAATAATAATAATCTTGAAATCTGCTAGTAAGAAAAAAAAAATAATATAAAAGAAACCCTTGAAATGATTTGGACATGTCTTGGTCGCCAAGATGTTTATAATTAAAAGAGACGACAAGCAGCGACAATAACACTGAGCAACATTGACAGTCAACATTACTATGAAAAAGATCGGAAAAAAATAAATTTGACATCTGATCATTACAATTGTTACGTTTACCCAAGATCCAATAAATAGAAGTAAAAATAGCAGCAGCTTATATACAAGTGAGAAAAAAAAATAAAAAAATAAAAAACACACACTTACAAATTTTCTGTCTGGGTGCAGGAAGTGCAAACTTAGAAGTCCTAATTTTTTGGCACCTTGAGGTTTTTGTCAGTGGAGTGTAGAGTGCTAAAGAGTGGTTGCATAGACAAGGAAGGGGAGGAGTTCCAGAAAGGCATGGGAGTACCAGCTGCTATAGATCACACCAGCACATGAGCAATGAAATCATAAAAAAAAAAAACAAACAACACAGGAATTTGTGCTAGAAAAAAAAAAAAAAAAAAAAAAAAGTTTCAAGTTGTAGAGTTTTAACCCCCCCCCCAAAAAAATATATGTATATATTATATAAAAATAAAATGGGTCCCGTTTAATCAACCATTTTTTTTTATTCCAGTTTTTATTTAAAGGCATTTTTGTAAGTGTAATTAAATCCAGAAAAGTAACAGGGGCCTCTCAGTGTAGGATCACAACACCACCATGTTATACAAAACTGCCATGATGGATTTTTTTAATCAACTTGTGAAGATACACCTTCCCTCAGCTGTGTTACAAAACCGAGTCCCCTGGAAAACATGGCTCCCAAAAGAATTTCTGAATTGCACGTACCAGCCTCAAGGTACAGGGGAACCCATCAAAAATGGAGAATAAGGTCCATTTACCAGCCCTGTTTAAGACCCAATCCCCTTACATGCTGTAAAAAACAACCACCAAATGGTCCAACAGGGGCCTATTCCCACCCCCTGCACACCCCATAGAACAAAAGTATAAGGCAATCCATGATTAACGTGTCTGTAGACAGAGAAAAAAAATGTGACATCCGGAAGATCAGACCCAAAACATACCCTATGGCAAAAGCAAGACGAAGACGTTTATCTATTTAAACTGACTTTCGTCCTTTGTACTTGACCGGTTTCCCTGGAAATTCAAGTGCGCTGGCTTTTCTGACCTGGGAGTGACAGAACGAATGTCTAAGAGTCACAGGACCTGCCCTCTCGAGCCCGGATGGTCACGGCGGCAAAATGGAAGGAGATCCGATGCGTTTGAAGATGCCATGACATAAAGCAGGTGCCTGAGCAGTTCACGCGACGTCAAATAAAAAAAAGCAGGTGCACGGAAGCAAAGCAAAAAGTCCTCGCACACAAAAAACAGCCTTCTAACTCTCTCCGGGAAAGAATATATTATAAAGAAGAAAAAAAAGCATAACAAATAACATACTGGGAAAAGAACGAGAGCTTAATGCAGAGAGTGACAGCCTATTCATTTCTACAGGCCGGAACAAAAATCTAAGAAATACTGAACCAAATTGAGAATCTGACAAGTTCTTCTGAGCAGTAATTATGTTTTATCTTTTGTGCGAGTCAAGAATATCTGTTAAAGGATTTGCATTTGTTTTACGGTGCAAGGCAAAAAAAAAAGCCAAGAATCTCAGAGTACCTTATACCCAGTTGGACCTGTACCTTGTTAAATGGACAGAGTTCCAGCAAATCGGCATAACTAGGAATTGTTATGGTCATGAGCAGGTACTGGAAAAATTACAACTTACTTAATAAAGCCGTGCAAGGGCGACAGGGCAATTCAGAATGCCATAGATGCTGGATTTCAGCTACTGGAGTCAAAGACTTGACTAAGCCCTAGCTACTTCTAACCCAAGCCCAACACACGGACTGGGGGTGCCGAGACAAAAAGGTAAAGAGGCTTCCGCCACTAGTGGAAGGAAAAAAAAAAAAAAACAAGCCATGTAAATTGGGTCTTTCCTACTTGAGCCTCTAGTTCCTTCTAACACAAGCCCAAAAGATGGACTGGGGGTGCAAAGACGAATGAGAGGTGGCTTCTACCACTGGTTAAAAAAAAATAAAAAATCAAATGCCATGTAAATCGTGTTTTCCCTACTTGAGTAAACCTTAGTTCCTTCTAACACAAGCCCAAAAAGATGAACTGGGGGTGCAAAGACAAAAGAGGGGACTTCTACTAGTGGTGGTGATGTAAACTGGGTCTTCCCTACTTAGCTACTGTACCCCATTAGCCTGGAGGTGCCAAGATGAGTGAGAGGAGGCTTCTACCACTGGTGGGGAAAAAAAAAAAATCCTATGTAAATCGAGTTTTCCCTACTTGAGTAAGCCCTAGGTTCTTTATAACACAAGCCCAAAAGATGGACTGGGGGTGCCAAGACGAATGATAGGAGGCTTCTACTACTGATGAAAAAAACAAAAAAAACAACCAAATGCTATGTAAATCGAGTTTTCCCTACTGAAGTAAGCCCTAGTTCCTTCTAACACAAGTCAAAAATACGGACTGGTGGTGCCAAGACAAAAAAAGAGGGGACTTCTACTAGTGGTGGAAAAAAATAAATAAATAATCAAATGCTATGTAAACTGGGTCTTCCCTACTGTACCCCATTAGCCATCGGCAAAACTGTAAGCCAACGGTATCACCCTAAATCCAAACTTTTGCTTGGCTAGTCACATGATAAAATATATATAAAATATATTAAAGTCAATTGACTATTGGAGGAAAATAACTACAAATACTAGTCTCTGAAGACCAAAATCACGACTTTATAAAAATATACCTTGCTATAAATAGAACATATTTAGGTCTTTGGAGTCAGTAGACTTGGCTTAGCCAATAAAAACAGAGAAGAGAGAGATATGTCAATCAGAATATATCTTGTGCTTGACTAGGAATATGTCATTGAATTTTGATTGGTTGGAATGGATCAGCACACTTTTCTGCTAGCATCATTTACTGGATAAGAAAAATGGGCTACATGCCGAGATTGAATTACTAAAAGAATATAGGCTGTTACTCTTAGCAAAGTGATTTTATTTTTTTTTTTTTACTAAACTTACTAAAGTAGTAGAGCGTGTTCACTTCGCAAAGCCATTTTTGATTTTGTATGGGAGTTTTCCCTTGGCCAAAAGATGTGAAGCTCTACTGAAGCAAGCCATCCAATCATGCGCAAGCAAAAAAAATAAAAAAAATTTAAGCTCTCATACGTACGATTGGTTATCCTTAGCTGTAGTGAAAAAATTGCTAGTGAAAATCCCTATACAAGATAAAAAATAAAAATCCCTTAACCTAGTAAACATACGCAATTCCTTTAGTAAATCAACCACTATGAGTCGCCAATACAGTTTGCCTCAACCTCCAAATAATGGAGGAAACAAAAAAATAAAATTAAAAAAAAAAAAAAGGGAAGGAAAGCTTGTAGGAATGCAAAAGATTTGCTAATATTGCAAATACATTTTTCTTAAACATTCGAGCTGATGACCAAACTCAAAACAGTCCTTTACTTTCACCTAGTGGTCAACCTTCATTGCACTAAGCTTCCGGTTAGCCACCACCAAGCAGCTTCCAAAAACACGGAAAAAAAAAAAAAAAAAAATCATACTACGGTAAAAAGCACCAAAAGAGACCACCGTATTGCAATCCACTGAAGACTTTCTAGTAAATGCAATTGTGAGTCATTTTCTTCTTCGCTCGGTAACTTGAAATTAAAAGATAAAAATATCTATGGCTGGAACACAATCGGATTAATTTAAGTCAGGAAAAAAAAAAAAAAGAATAAAAAAAAGCAGAGGAGTCTGTCATAATTCTCAGAAAACGAATCAGGTCGTTTGCACAATGCTACATTGTTGGTAGGGACCGTGGCTGCTCGAGTTTCATCCAGGATTGCCAACCTACCAATGGCAAGCAGAGCGCTACAAGAAGTGTGTTCATTGTTTATGGCATGTCATTATTCCGCTTTTCCTGTAATTATCCAGGCAGCCTTACATAAAACAAAACAAACCTTGAACTTTTAATTTATCTCTGGAAACCAGCCTACAGCAACTTGAAAAGCTGGGAACTATAAATATTATATATATATTTTATTATTATTTTTGTAAAATTGTGCATAGGGGGGGGAAATAAGGAAGAAAATAGCAAAAAAATTAATAAAAAAAAAAAAATGAATATATATATATATATATATATATATATATATATATATATATATATATATATATATATATATATATATATATATATAAAATAAAAAACTGTTTCTCAATACTATCCAAATGAGCCACATTTCTGTGCTTCAGTGTTTTTTTTTTAAAAAATAATAAAAGAAATAAAACAATTGTCAGCCTAATAGCCTCATATGCAAGTGTACAAAAGTCCCTCTTCCTCCAAAGGCCAAACTGGTAACCAACTATATTCATAGGTAGTAAAGAATTGTCCCTGGAAATCATTTCAAGAGATTGTTTGCAATGCACTAAACAAGTTGGATGCATTTAAGCAGCCAGCAGTCCACAAGAGTTAAATAAAAATGGACGTTCAGGACATGCAAAACAATCCAATAGCGAAACAAAAACTCAGAACAAAAGGTCTGGTAAAAAACGGAAAAAAAACAAACATGAGGTGTATTGGTGACCCAACTGTAAATAAATCTGTAACGAGTGTATTGTGTGCCTAGTCAAACCAGAAAACGCCCATTCAAAGTGGCCCTGCTTAAATGAAGGGTGTCTAGGAGTCAGAAAAAGAATGTGTAGCTTGTAATGAGCATTGAAGCCAACAAAAAACAAATCAGATCTACTAATAGAAATACCACGGTCGTAAATTAGAGACGTGGAAAAAAAAAAAAAAGGAACTGTGGTATTAACATCTTGGAAGGAAAGTACCATGAAAATATGATGTGCAGGTTGAGAGGGCAGCAGTTAAAGTCATCCAAGGCTTGGAACATGGGGGGTTAATGCAAGGTTGGTCAGGAGGAAGCTAGCCAGCTTATCAGATGTGGCCTTTTCCAACTGCTATGCAAATGTTGGCTCCTGGACACCAAAAGAAAAATGCAAAAAAGCTGGCTACTAAGAAAAAAAATTAAAATAAGAAGGTGGGAAACACCCAGAAAGTCTGTTAATGTATCAGATCATTGTAAAAATTACAGCAATAAAAGTCAAACTGTGCAAAGACTTGCAGGGCTGGATGGAGAGATCAGTATCTCAGAACTTGTTCCTGCACTCTTTGGGAGGCAAGACTTGCTTCTTTGAAGTTAAATCATTAATAAAAGTCAGCCAGCCAAACCCTTTAAAGAGGCTTTTTATTATGGAAAGTTCAAGTTAAAACTTGACGTAATTGGTTCCTCTCCTGCTTACCTGGTCTGACTTTCCAAAACGAGTAGGGATAAACTCAGGTCCAACCTGTCCAATCCACCTAAAGCTCCCTCCCCCCCCTCTTTGCTCAGTAGGCTATCAAAACCAGTTGAGAACCCCGTGAAAATGCCCCTACCTGTGTCAACTGTGAAGAGAATCCAACCTTGTTTATTCATGGTGACCATCAAAGGATTATTCAACCAAGCCAACTGCAATAACCCATAGCAACCTCCTTTTCCTTGCTTTGGCAGCTCTACACCGATAGGTCGAATTTCAACCGTTTGCCATGATCGAGATGGTGATGCAAGTCAATCTGGTCCTACCAAGTCTTGCAGGGCATCAACTATGCATGGACAATATAACAATATGAGATCTTTCGAGAAGGGTTCACATAGCTGGGGTTGCCTGTATGGTTTTTTTAGTGTCAATGTTCTAGCCCCAGCAAGCCTTTAGATAGCACTGTGAAAAACGTTGGCGGTATATAAAATCGATAAGAACCCAGTTGACAGCAATTTAGGTGCCAAGATAGCAATCACCAGCAACGCCTCCCTTTAAACTCAAACAACCGAAACATTCAAAGCTTCTAAAATCTAGAAAAAGAGTAGCAATTTAAAACACAAATCTTGGCATGCACTGTGCCTAATGACAAAGTTTAGTCTGCTACAATAAATCGTGACCCCCCCCCCCCCCCCCCTCTCCAATGAATTCCATTGAAAAGAATCCTATAAACTGGAAGGCCAGGCCCTTTACAAGAAAACAACTATCCATTTCATGTTTAAAAAAAAAATTCTGCTAGCCATCCATAAATTCATTTAGACTCAGAAAACAAACTATGGACAAAGTTTTAATACCTCTCAAATTCTCAACTTACAGTAATAAAACAGATAGCGTGTAAGACAGACTATAGATCGGGTAGCAGGAAATATCACTTTTGGCAAGGAGAGTCAAAACAAAATGGCTTTGCTCTGAAACCTTTGCCTAACTGGAGAACGAAGGGGGGAAAGAAAAAAAAAGAAAAAGAAAAAACGAAGGCCCAGAAGAGTGAGGTCTGGGTTATTTTGTGTGTCTCCAGTCTGCACCAATTGATTTTTAATATCTTGTAATGAAATACAAAAGCTGGAACTCCTGGTTAAAATGCACACTACAAATTCTATTTAATATGATCCAGCGAGGGGGGGGGGGGGAGGGGGAGTGGGGGTAATTGCACTATTAAATGCAAAAAGCAGCAGAGCAGGAGTTAAAAAAAATCTTTACGATCGACTGGGCTTTTTTCTTTTCCTAATAAGTTTGCCGGTATGCAGAGAAAAAAAAATGTAAGATGGTAATTATATCTGCTGTGTACAGATGCATCATTACGTAGTAGGCTTAGATGGGCACTAGAAACATTCTGTATGGTCGTCACCTAATGCCACCACACTAGTGAAAGGATTACGATATGGCAATAATAATAATAATTGCTACAGTTGGTCAAATTTTGGATTTGCTTTTGGTTTCTAAATCAACTACGCAAGAGATTTTTTTTTAAATGAAGCATGAGGTTAACCTCTTGCAGACAGATTCCTTGACTAGACCAAGGTGTAGAAAACAAGGCATCAAGGGGTTAAGCTTGTACAACAAAGATTAAAAATTATCCTCAACTTGACTACAAATGAAAATAAAAATAAAAAAATTGGTGGCCAAGTGGACTTTCCTTTGGATTCTAACTCAACTACTCAACATTCTGAATTGCTTGTAGGCATGGGGGTTAAACTCTTGTAGACCAGTTCATTGAGTAGACCATGGTGTAAAAGACAAGGCATCAAGGAGTTAAGCTTGAACATCAAAAGACTAAAATTATCCTCAATTGGTCTAAAAATAAAAAAAAAGAATAAAAAAAAAAGAAGAAGAAGTGGCCAAATTTTAGACTCTCTTGGTTTCTAACTCAACTATGTATGATCATTTTGAAATGCTTGGAAGGATGAGGTTAACATCTTGTAGGCAGATTCATTGACTAGATCATGTTGTAGAAGACAATGCATCAAGGAGTTAAGCTCAAACAAAGATTTTGATTCTCAATTGGTCTAAATATTTAAAAAGAAAAAAAAATGTGGCCAAGTTGTGTACTCTTGGTTTCTAACTCAATTGAAATGCTTGGAAGCATAAAGTTAACTTCTTGTAGACAGGTCCATTGACAAGACCATGATTGACAAGACCATGGTGTAGAAGACCAGGCATCAAGGGGTTAAGGAGGTAAGGAAAAAAGGAACAGCATCCACCTTTCCAGAGGCTCAAGCTGAAACCCATAGCAAGTATCATCTTCAACTGGCATTGTCAACTATGGGCTACCACGAAGGCTTGCCCAAACACAAGGCCAAAGTAAACTAGATTTCTCGAGTTGAAAAAAAAAAATCCCTTTTTCTTAAGGCCAAAACAGGCTCCGTGCATCGGATTCTAAAAAAAAAGGTCACTTTTCATGAGCTCCGCACACAGCACAAAACAGATTAGCTCTTTTCAAGGGCTCTGTCCCAAAATGTTTCTTGGTCAACACAACTACAAAAACAGCAGACGCTTCAATTCAACCGACCATCGTGCAATCAGCAACCCCCCCCCCCCCCTTCCTTTCTATCCATCTCTCTCCCCACCCCCGTGCCCCTTTGGGCCTCAATTCAGCCAGAGAAATTCGAGGCAGGCTAAAGTTTTCTCAAATGAGAGAAAGAGCTGGGTAAAGCTTTGATATGGTAATGGACCCCTTCAAAACCGTAAGAATTCACACTTGCATTAATTCAAACAATTTGTGCAGAGTGATGTGAAATGGCACCTCTTATAGTAGCAGGCAACAAAAGAGAAGGGGGGGGATTGAGGGAAAGAGAAGGAAAAAAAAAAAGGAAAGCAAAAAAAAAACCAAACAAGAGGGCATTTGTTCTGCAGGAACCTTCTTGTGTGCCCTAGGATATTTATGTGAAAAAAAAAAAGAAGGTGGCACACACCTGAACATAAGCATAGAGGGGTGCTGGCAATGGGTGCAGTCCATTCACAGCGTCGACAGGCGCACATAATATCCATCAGTTAGGAAATGTGCTGAGGATAACACCTCCAAGCCTCTGTGCCCCCCCCCCCCACCCACCGCCACCCCCCCCTCCCCGGCCGCAGCTGTCCAAAACCTTGCATATGTTGCTAAGCTATTCTGCTTCTCTTTTTCACAAGCCCATGCCACAAGGGGTCAGGTAACATTTACGAATTGCAGGAGAGCATCAGTAACTGGAGGCACAATGGGTTCTGGGAGCTTGAGGGCCACCGTGAACGCCACTCATGGTGATCACATGCAGGAAATGCAGAGAACCCCCCCCTCTTTTTACGTCAGGACGAGAGGGTGAAGAACCAGAAATAAATGCATAAGCCTAGCAGTTGGCGCCCTACGTTTTGTAGCTTCCACCATAGGCCGGAAATAATTTAAAAAAAATATATAATAATAATAATTCTACCTTAAGGAGGTTTTCCAAAAAGGCATCTGACCCCGGACAGTTACGGAGCAGCACCGGAAGCCTATGGGAAAGTTCGGGAGCTTAGCCCCCCGGATTGTGTCTGGCTGGTTGGCAACCCCAGAACAAAAGAAGCCCGCATCTAATTGTTGCCATTCATACCAGCTCCAGGGGCCACTTCACATCTGGCTGCATTTTCGCGTAACCTCTCTGCTTGTCCCAAGATACTGCCGCCTTCCCTCCCCCAACCTCTAGCAGACCCCCAGTCCTGCAAGAACCCCCCCTTTACTCCCCTGCCCACCCTAGCTACATGCTCTATGAAATAAAATAAACGGACTACACACATGCATACATGCAAACACAAGCCATGTAGGACACACAAAGGGGATACTGCATGTCTGCAACCACCCGATTCACAAATCCCATGGCTGAGGGCGCCCCCCCTTTTTTTTTTGTTTTAAGAGGGCGCATGGATAATCTTGGGAACCACACTGCCCTCTTTGGGCACGCCAAGAGGTCTTCTACCCCACCGCTAGGTATATAAACGTTATTTACAAGGGGCCCTCGTTGCCTAGGGCCAGGTCACCTTTGGAAAAATGCGTCTAGAGATCCTATTAGGTTACATGCAGGGGGGGGGGGGGGGTGCTGGGTGACCCTGCTGGGTGACTAGGACACCGCAGTGCACAGCGGCAGAAGGCAGCTCAGCCTCTTGTCTCCTGGTAGGTGAGCCCTGGGAAAGGATCAGAACAATCCCCTCCAGGGATCTGGGTTGGGAAGCAGATCACTTAGCAATCCCGGCTTTAAAATTAAAAGAAAAAACACATTACACCAGTTGAACCTCTGAGCTGCAGGAATAATGGAAGTTTGCAGAGCTCGGCGCATGAAGCACACACAGCCTCACAAAGTAGGGAAAAAAAACTACGAGCTTTGCTAGAGAGAAAGCAATGTGAGGAAGCCGGATCCCGCAGTCACTAGACAGCAGCCTTTCTCTACTAGGGTTCCACCAAAGGTGGTTAAGGTTTGCTATGGTGGATCAACTCCTACCTACACTGCCCATCTAGGTATAGGGGAGATTTTCAAAGAACATGCAACGTTAAGAGGTCCCTTCTACAGTGGCCATCAATGTACGGGGACATTTTTCAATTGACAGCCAACGTAAGGGGCCCCTTCTACACTGGCCTACAATGTACGAGGGACAATTCTGAAACAGACACCCGATGTAACAGGTCACCTCTACAATAGCCATCAATGTATGAGGGACAATGTTCAACAGATCTCCAACGTAAGGGGCTCCTTCTACATTAGCCATTGATGTACGGGTACATTTCTCAATGGACATCCAACATAAGGGGTCACTTCTACAATGACCATCAACATATGGGGACTTTTTTCAATGGTCTGCCAACATAAGGGGGTCACATCTACAGTGACCATTAATCTATGAGGGACATTTCTCAACAGACATCCAACATAAGGGGTCAATCCTACAATGACTATCAATGCAAGGTGGCACTTTTCAATGGACTTGGGCTGTGAACAGCGGTGTCTCTTGGTGTCACACCTAAAATGACCATTAATGTATGGGGGCAAATTTCCAATTCTATCCAACGTAATATTTTAGTTTGGCATTGACCATCAATGCAAGGGGGCACCTTGCAAGAGAACTTCCTTGAGCAATGGTGGACCTTTGTCTCCTACCTAACCAACCATCAATGCATGGGGGCACGTCTCCTACCTAACCATCACTGTAAGGGGGCACGTCTCCTACCTAGCCTTCACTGTAAGGGGGCACGGTTCCTACCTAACCATCACTGTAAGGGGGCACTTTCCTACCTAGCCATCAATGTATGGGGGCACGTCTCCTACCTAGCCATCAATGTATGGGGGCACGTCTCCTACCTAGCCATCAATGTATGGGGGCACGTCTCCTACCTAGCCATCAATGTATGGGGGCACTTTCAAGGGAACTTCCTTAAGCAATGGTGGATCTTGATCTACCTACGCTAACAATCAATGGATGTTGGCAATTTTCCAATGACATCCAAAACCAGGGGTCGCGACTACGCTGACCATTAATGTAATGGGTCACCAATGTTAGAGGGTACTTTTTAACAAATCTTCCTTAAGCAATGGTAGATGTTGATCTTCCATTACACCAACCGCCAAGGTATGGGGGCAATTTTTGACTTCCATCCAACATAAGGATGACCATTTACGTATGGGGCAATTTTCAATCTGCATCCAACTAGTTCCTTCTTCGCTGACCGTTAAAGTATGGAGGCAATTTTCACCGGTATCCAACGAGTTCCTTCTACACCGACCATTAAGTATGGGGCAATTTCCAACGGAATCTAATGAGTTCCTTCTACACTGACCATTAACGTATGAGGGCAATTTCCACCGGCACCCAAGGAGTCCCATCTACACCGACCATTAACGTATGGGGGCAATTTCCACCGGCACCCAAGGAGTCCCATCTACACTGACCATTAATGTATGGGGGCAATTTTCACTGCCATTCGACTCACTTCTGCACTGACCAACAACGTATTTAGGCAACTTTACCATGGACCATGAACATAAGGGGGACCTTGGCCACCATATTCTCTTCTGCCCATTATTTATTATAATTTAAAGTAATTTTGCCCTGTAGAGCAAGAGGAGGGTGTCGTAAAACGCTCCAGTAAATATTCTCCAGGTAAAGCACATTCATGCGTTGGCTTCTGGATCTACACATTTTACAGGATCACCTGAACACACCATAAGCTGTAGAAAGCAGGGGGCCCCTAGGAGCCTGAAAATGTAATTGTAGGGGGCCCCTCCAGGGTTGATAAAGGCTGCTATTACAGGGATCCTGGACCTAAAACCCTTTCTCTTACATGCTACTTGTGTGGTTACAATTGTACCAGATTCCCCACAAAAAAAAGGAAACATCTACAGAAGACTCCTACATTGTAACAGATTCCTGACAAAGGAAAGCCAACATTCTCTGCTGATCGGGTGAAGGATCTGCCTGGGGTTCTGTTGATCCCAGAGAACCCAGGACAGATCCTCCTGGCTGGATCCCTCCCAGGGATGGCTCCTCTTACCTGCTGCTGATTTGCTCCCAAGCTGGTCAGGTTGCAACAGTGACAAAAAAATAAATAAAAAAAAATGTCTCCAAGTAACAAAGAGGAAAAGAAGAGGAAGAAGATCAGGGGGGGATCTGGTGGTCCTGGGATCCAGTCATCAGGTGTGCAGCTCCTGGGATCCAGTCATCAGGGATCTGGTGGGATCCAGTGATCAGGTGGAGGGATCCAGTGTGGAGGAGGGATCCAGTAATAAGAGGGGGGGTTGTTTCCAGTAATCACAGAGCTGGGATCCAGTAGATCTCTCTCTCTCTCTCTCCCGGTCCGGATTATTAAGTCAACATTGTGCCAGCAGTTTCTCTATTCTCTCTTCCCATACAAAGCGGTGAGATCCCGGGCAGAGGAGAGGAGGAGAGGAGGGGGACTCCTCTGTTGGGGGAGTCACAGCTCTCCGCAGCCCGGACTCGGATGGAGTGTCGGGGAGGACGGGAGAAGCGGCAACATTCCGGCCTGGCTGGGCGCTCAGTGTCACATCTCCCCCAACACACACACTGCGGGCACAGCGCGATCCGGCCACAGGAGGAGGAGGAAGGGAGGGGCGGGGCGGAGAGAGAGAGGGAGAGGGAGGGGCTCCGACAACCGCCGGACACACCCACTCCTCCTCCACTTTTTTTTCTGCACGGACACGCCCACCGGACGGCGCTCCTGGAGATCTGCACCCCCGGCATCCCCGCCGATGTGACCCGCCCACCGGGCACGGGGGAGACCGAGACTGGGGGGGATACGTCCTCCGATCATAGACACGCATCCCCATACACCAACCCAGATCACTCTACATCGCATTGAAATTTGCCATACACTATACGATCTGATTGTACAGCTCCTCTCCATACACATACAATCTGATTGTACATCCCCTATCCATACACGTACAATCTGATTGTACATCCCCTATCCATACACGTACAATCTGATTGTACATCTCTTCTCCATACACATACAATCTGATTGCACATCTCTCCATACACTATACAATCTGATTGTACATCTCCTCTCCATACACTATACAATCTGATTGCACATCTCCTATCCATACACTATACAATCTGATTGCACATCTCTTCTCCATACACATACAATCTGATTGTACATCTCCTCTCCATACACTATACAATCTGATTGTACATCTCCTCTCCATACACTATACAATCTGATTGCACATCTCTCCATACACTATACAATCTGATTGTACATCTCCTCTCCATACACTATACAATCTGATTGTACATCTCCTCTCCATACACTATACAATCTGATTGTAGCTAGAGAGCAGGAGGTGTTGGGAGAACCTATACAATATGATTGCACATCTCCTTTCCACACACAATACAATCTAAAACAGTGGATTGGTTAGAAGCGGGATAGGCTTCTTTGAAGAGAAGGGTTTTCTGGGATTGTCTAAAGATGAATACGGGACAGTCGGGCAGATTGGGGAAGGGAGTTCCAGATGATGGGAGAAGCTCTGGAGAAATCCCGGAGGTGAGCATGGGAGGAGGTGACAGGGGAGCTAGAGAGCAGGAGGTCATGGGAGGACCTATACAATCTGATTGGACATCTCCAATCTGGTGTCCATGCACTATACAATCTGATTGGACATTTACATTATCTGTACACCAGTCAATCTGATTTTACGATCCCCTCCAATCCCTATCCAGTCAGGCCAGCTCTTGTACTACAGAAGATTGTACAATCAGATTGGACAGTGTATGGTGAGCTGTACCACATAACGGGGCTGTTAGTTCGGTTGTAGAAAACGCTGTTTGCCTGGCTGCCCAGAGCACAGCATTATTATTATAGGAGACGTTATTCCTTAGCTCTGCTCTCCCCGATCGTTGTTTCCGGTTCAGACTGACATCTCTGCACAGCGGGAAGACGCGGATCAGCAATACATCCCCCATGTGTCTTCTGTGTGTAAAATGTTTATTAACCACTTGGCCTCTGGAAGTTTTACCCCCCCCCCCCCCCCTCCCTTCCTGGCCAGGCCATTTTTTTGTGATTGTACAATCAAATTGTACAGTGCACAACTGGTCACCAACTATACAATCTCTTTTAAGCTATCCATACACTATGCAATCTGATTGTATTATTTCCTTTAAATCTACCAGCAGCTATGTACTGTAAGGGCCTTTGTGATTGGATGGAAATTGTGTGGGTTGTGTAGGTTTGTCATCCTATTACATGGTTTTGGTAAATGTGAATGAGATTGTACAGGGATTGTGACAATTAGATTGTAGTGTGTGTGGCAATCTACCTACAACTGTATGTAGTGCGCGGGCCGGCCTGAATGGATACACATGGATTGGAGAGGAAAGGATCGATCGGGGCACTGTTTGTTTGTTTGTTTGTTTTTTTGTTTGTTTGTTTGTTTTTTGTTAATAAAGGAATTGGCAAAAACTGATTTTTATTTTTTATTTTTTTATTAATGACACTTTTTTTTGGTGAATGATACAATGTACCCCGTACTCATTCATATGGGGGGGGGGGGGCTTCCAGATTCTGAAAAAGACCCCCTGTCCGCAGATCCCCCCCCCCCACAACCATCGGCCGGGGTTGTCGGAAAGAGGCCCTTGTCCCATCAACATACTTTGGGGAACTTCGGAAAAAATTTGTTATTTCGATCATTCATAAAAATCCAAAAATAAGAACCAAAAATCCGAAATTTTCGAAAGAACAAAAATTCGAAAAATAAAAATGAAAATTTGAAAATTCGATAGAATAAAAATCCGAAAATTTGAAAATATGAAATAATAACTCTTAAATTCTAGGTATGGGAATTTCCTTTCAAATTTGGCTGTTAGTGAACGTAAAAAAATACGAATTTATCCGAAGTTATGAATTATCGGAAATAACGAATGCCGTATGTAAACGAATGGAACGGAACAAATTCATAATAATAAATAATAATTACAAAATATTTTTTAATTATTATTTATTATTATTAATTTGTTACATTCCATTCGTTTAGATGCGGCATTCGTTATTTTGGATCATTTGTGTAACTTCCGATAAATTCCGATAAATTTGTATTCGTTGCGTTCACTAACAGCCAAATTTGAAGGGAAATTCCAACACCTGGAATTTAATAGTTATTATTAGTTATTGGGTTTGCGAATTTTCAGATTTTCGTGCTTTTGAACTTTGAGTTTTGTTCTTTTTGAATTTTCAAAAATTTCCGAAAAATTGGGTTTTCGTTAATTAAAATATTTCCGAATGAACAAATTTCTCAAATTTAGTCGAAAAACAAATTTGGAACCAAATGAATTGCAAAAGTTCTACTCGCCCCCCCCCCCCCCTTCCTGCATGCTCGGATAAGGGTCTCGTATGGATTTTGGGGGGGGATCCCATGCGTTTTTTTTTTTTACATTTTGGTGTGGGGTTCCCCTTAAAATCCATACTAGACCCAAAGGGGCTATGGATTGGGGGTGATCTTTTTTTTCATTCAGCTGTCAGCAGGAAAGCCCGCTGACAGCTGATGATTCATCCGTCTTTAATGACCCAATGGCCAGCTTCCCGGGCCTGCCCTAAACAACCAGCTACTCACTGTGCCCTGACTGGGCAAAGCTTTGCCCAGTCAGAGCTTAGAATGCAATGTGCAGCTCACAGTGCATTGTGGGGCACTTGCATGGCCGGTGATGCCACTAGGCAAACTAGGTAGCCACCTAGGGTGCACTGCTGCCTAGGGCGCACTGGTGTTCCTACTATCTTCTCTCTGCAGCAAGCAACTAAGTCTCAGCATCAGCAGGCAGCCGCTGCTCTTTTCGCACATTACACATAGACTCCCGAGTGAATGGAAGCAAACATTCATTGATGGTCCCTGGTAGGCTACATTGATGGTCCCTGGTAGGCTGCATTTCATAGTCCCTGGTAGGCTATATTGATGTTCTCTGGTAGGTTAGATTGATGGTCCCTGGTAGCCAACATTGATGGTCCCTGGTAGGCTGCATTGATGGTCCCTAGTAGGCTACATTGATGGTCCCTGGCAGCCTACATTGATGGTCCCTGGTAGGCTGCATTGATGGTCCCTGGTAGACTACATTGATGGTCCCTGGCAGCCTACATTGATGGTCCCTGGTAGGCTACATTGATGGTCCCTGGCAGCCTACATTGATGGTCCCTGGTAGGCTACATTGATGTTCTCTGGTAGGTTAGATTGATGGTCCCTGGTAGCCAACATTGATGGTCCCTGGTAGGCTGCATTGATGGTCCCTAGTAGGCTACATTGATGGTCCCTGGTAGCCTACATTGATGGTCCCTGGTAGGCTACATTGATGGTCCCTGGCAGCCTACATTGATGGTCCCTGGTAGGCTGCATTTCATAGTCCCTGGTAGGCTATATTGATGTTCTCTGGTAGGTTAGATTGATGGTCCCTGGTAGCCAACATTGATGGTCCCTGGTAGGCTGCATTGATGGTCCCTAGTAGGCTACATTGATGGTCCCTGGTAGGCTGCATTTCATAGTCCCTGGTAGGCTATATTGATGTTCTCTGGTAGGTTAGATTGATGGTCCCTGGTAGCCAACATTGATGGTCCCTGGTAGGCTGCATTGATGGTCCCTAGTAGGCTACATTGATGGTCCCTGGTAGGCTACATTGATGGTCCCTGGCAGCCTACATTGATGGTCCCTGGTAGGCTGCATTGATGGTTCCTGGTAGACTACATTGATGGTCCCTGGCAGCCTACATTGATGGTCCCTGGTAGGCTACATTGATGGTCCCTGGTAGGCTACATTGATGTTCTCTGGTAGGTTAGATTGATGGTCCCTGGTAGCCAACATTGATGGTCCCTGGTAGGCTGCATTGATGGTCCCTAGTAGGCTACATTGATGGTCCCTGGTAGCCTACATTGATGGTCCCTGGTAGGCTGCATTGATGGTCCCTGGTAGGCTACATTGGTGGTCCCTGGCAGCCTACATTGATGGTCCCTGGTAGGCTGCATTTCATAGTCCCTGGTAGGCTATATTGATGTTCTCTGGTAGGTTAGATTGATGGTCCCTGATAGCCAACATTGATGGTCCCTGGTAGGCTGCATTGATGGTCCCTAGTAGGCTACATTAATGGCCCCTGGTAGCTTACATTGATGGTCCCTGGTAGGCTGCATTTCATAGTCCCTGGTAGGCTATATTGATGTTCTCTGGTAGGTTAGATTGATGGTCCCTGATAGCCAACATTGATGGTCCCTGGTAGGCTGCATTGATGGTCCCTAGTAGGCTACATTAATGGCCCCTGGTAGCTTACATTGATGGTCCCTGGTAGGCTGCATTGATGGTCCCTGGTAGGCTACATTGATGGTCCCTGGCAGCCTACATTGATGGTCCCTGGTAGGCTGTATTGATGGTCCCTGGTAGGCTACATTGATGGTCCCTGGTAGCCTACATTGATGGTCCCTGGTAGCCTACATTGATGGTCCCTGGTAGGCTGCATTGATGGTCCCTGATAGGCTGTATTGATGGTCCCTGGTAGGCTACATTGATGGTCCCTGGTAGGCTGCATTTGATGGCCCCTGGTAGGCTGCATTTGATGGTCCCTGGTGAGGCTGCATTTGATGGGTGCTGGTGAGGCTGCATTTGATGGGCGCTTCATTAAAAAAGGTGGGATCTACATGGGCAGAGCAAAGGGGGTGGAGCCAAGGGGGTGGCAAAATGAGGTTTCGCCCTAGGGTGTCAAAAATCCTTGCACCAGCCCGGGGCACTTGGTGGGTGAACGCCCAGCCAAACACCCTGCACATTCGGATGTTCACTGAACAGGTGATGTTCGGGTTGAACTTTTGTTTGGCCCGAACCATTCACCCAACACTACTTGTGACTGTGCCTAGGCACTCCTATATCTACAGCCTCTCACCATAGCTGTATATCTGCAGTGTGAGATATAAGGTGCCATCGCCTCTGACTGTTAGTGTCACGAGATCTGGAGTGAGATTTGGTGACGCCATTACTTTGCTACTCGCTGTTCTCCTTGCTGGAGGCTCTGATATGAGGAAGCAAAGCCCTGCTCTACCAAGATGGCCACTTGTATATGAAGACATGGACAAGACATGGGAAGTCAGTAATGGGAGAAGATCAGGGAGACCACAGACAATACTGGTGACTAGTCCTTTGTCCTCTACCTGACATTTCTTAGTACATCTTCCAGAGCTCAGTTCCTCTCTAATGACCGTCTCCTCACAATGTTATTCCCTACTTCTGGAAAACCGGTTTGTTCAGTATTTGCCGGTTTAGCTGCTTTTGATCCTCTTTGCACACTTAGTCCTGATTTAGGGCTCCTCCACACGGGGAAGGGGGGGATGGGTGGGAAGTGGTTGCAATGAGAGCTAGATAGGGTTGTACACATACCCTCGTAATTTGCCCCCCTGGGCCTGGGCAGGAAGAAGATAGACATCAGCATATTGTGACTTCTTTTGGCCAGATATTCTAAATATTGGATCCACACAATTATTTTTACATACTATATGGTGGCACAGTGGTGTAGTGGGCAGCACTCTTGCCTAGCAGTAATAAGGGTCACTGGTTCGTATCCCAACCATGACATGACCTGCCTGGAGTTTGCATGTTCTCCCTGTGTGGGTTTCCTCCGGGTGCTCTGGTTTCCTCCCAAACTCCAAAGACATGCTGGTAGGTTTATTGGCTTCTGTCCCAAATAAATCAGCCCTAGTATATGAATGTGAGTTGGGAACCTTGGCTTGTGGGTCCCTTGAGGGTAGGGACCAATGTGAGTGTGTGATGTATGTGTGGAATGCTGTGTAATTTGATGACACTATATGGGTACTTTAAATAAATAATAATAACAATAGATGAGTATCTTAATGAGACACAATGTATATGGATAGGGACAATTGTAGACACAAATCCACACTCACACTGGATGGACTGGTGTCTTTATTCAACCTTACTAAGTATGTAACTATGTAAAAGTATTGGGGCACCTGTCTTTACACGCACATGAACTTTAATGGCATCCCAGTCTTAGTCCGTAGGGTTCAGTATTGAGTTGGCCCACCCTTTGCAGCTATAACAGCTTCAGCTTTTCGGGGAAGGCTGTCCACAAGGTTTAGGAGTGTGCCTATGGGAATTTTGACCATTATTCCTGAAGCGCATTGTGTGAGGTCTGGCATTGATGTTGGACGAGAAGGCCTGTCTCTCAGCCTCCGTCCTAATTCATCCCAAAGGCGTTCCATGGGGTCGAGGTCAGGACTCTGTGCAGGCCAGTCAAGTTCCTGCACCCAAAAACTCGCTCATCCATGTCTTTATGGACCTTATTTTGTGCACGGTGCGTAGTCACGTTAGAACAAGAAGGGATCAGCCACAAACTGTTACCACTAAGTTGGGAGCATGAAATTGTCCAAAATGTCTTGGTATGCTGACCCCTTAAGAATTTCCTTCACTGGAACTAAGGGGTCAAGCCCAACCACTGAAAAACAACCCCACACCATAATCCCCCTCCACCAAAAGTTTTGGACCAGTGCACAAATCAAGGTCCATAAAGACATGGAGGAGTGAGTTTGGGGTGGAGAAAATTGACTGGCCTGCACAGAGTCCCGACCTCAACCCCCATAGAACACCTTTGGGATAAATTAGAGTGGAGACTGAGAGCCAGGCCTTCTTGTCCAACATCAGTGTCTGACCTCACAAATACACTTCTGGAAGAATCGTCAAGCGTTCCCATAGACACACTCCTTAACCTTGTGGACGGCCTTCCCAGAAGAATTGAAGCTGTTATAGCTGCAAAGGGTGGGCCAACTCAATATTGAACCCTACGGACTAAGACTGGGATGCTATTAAAGTTTATGTGCATGTAAAGGCAGGTGTCCCAATACTTTTGACAATTATATATATATATATATATATATATATATATATATATATATGTGTGTATGTATGTATACAATTCAGCATATCATATTATCATACAGTATTTAATATTAAACCATTATTTTACATGTGACTCCGCTTTATAGTCATAGTCTCCCAGTGCCTCGTACAAAAGTGTTGTGTCTGTAAGAAAAACAACTCGCCCTTTAAGGTCCCATTCTCACCCAACCATGCGCATTTTTTTTTATTTTCGGTGTTTTCATGTAACGTACATAGGACAGTCTATTCAAGTGAATGGTCTGCCCTCTGCGCAGCAATTGCGCCAAAGAAGGTCCAGAACCTTCTTGGAAGTGGAGCGTCGCGCTCGTATGATAACTGCACTTGGGATGCCATTAACAAAAATGGCACTGCAAGCATAAAACATGTATTTTTTTATTGATTTTCTTTGCACATTTACGAATGCGAGCAAACAACGCATTATAGAAAGGTGAAGGTGAATGCAGCCTTCTTATCCTATAGGCATTTTCTGGTGGTGTCGCCCCTACTGTGAACTGCAATGCCGCAGAAAACCAGCAGGGGGGATATCCACCACCTGACCCACAATGACCCTTTACTGATCCTTTAAATGTGAAATCTGAGCTCCTTTCCCGGGTTACTCAATTTGTTACAATGAAAATCGAATTATTAGCAAAACAAGTGAGAAGGATGGAGAAAAGGTGAGAAATTCTGCTACATGTGCGGTGGAGCAGCTGCTGTACAATGGAACCAATGGAACCAAGCCCCTGGTTCACACTGGTGGTGCGGCTTTGAAAATGCGCTACTTCGGCACGATTTCAAAGTTGCACATCAGTGCGATTTGCGCTGCTGATTTCATTGCGGCTTGCGATTTTCCTTAACAAAAGTTTACAACTTTTTTCATAATCGCTGCGATATTATTATTATTATTCAAGATTTATATAGCGCTGACAGTTTGCGCAGCACTTTACAACAGTAGGGCAGACAGTACAGTTACAATACAAAATATAAACAGTTCCATTGCTGGCAATGGAGTGCGACTTATCGTGCGATTTCGAACTGTCAAATCTCATGACAAGTCACACCCGTGTGAACTTGAAGACAATTTTTTTAATTTATTTTTTTAGCTTTGGACTGGGTGGAGAAGGGTTAGAACACCTGTCAATGTTTATTGCTGTTTGTCTCCCATTAAGTTGCATTCACATCTGAGTGATTTGTGAACTCGTATAAAAACGTACATTTCTGTGCACGTTTACAAAATGTGCAGTAAACCGCCTATTCCGCCTGCGGTGCCATTCATTGTTAGCAGCATCCTTAACGTGGCAAGCAGACGTGTATTTTTTGTGTGCAATAAAATGCGCAAAAAAAAAAATGCATAAAAAAATACGAAGCTCAACACCAAAAAAGTAAATGAGCTACTTTGACTGATTTGAAATAGTACATAAGAGAGCCCATTGGAATGAATGGACTGCCCGATGCATGTAGCACAAAAATGCGTCAAAGAGTTGCGGCACGTTACGTCTTCACTCATCGCTGTCCATTCTTCACGTTTCCTTCTCATCACTCGGCTTCTTTGAGGGAAATTTTCTGTCAACTCCGTTCCAGAAAAAGATAAAGAGCCAGGCTGAAATATTCACTCAGGATGAATGTCCACCTGTAGTTTTGGAGGAAGGGATAGTCTGCAGGAGGAAAGGATAGCCTTCAGGAAGAAGGGATAATCTGCAGGAGGAAAGGGTAGTCTGCAGGAGGAAAGGGCAGTCTGCGGGAGGAAGGAATAGCCTGTTGGAGGAAGAGACAATCTGTAGGAGGAAAGGGTAGTCTGCAGGAGGAAGGGATAGCTTGCAGGAGGAAAGAGAACTCTGCAGGAGGAAAGGGTTGTCTGTATGAGGAAAGGGTAGTCTACAGGAGGAAGGAATAGCCTGCAGGAGGAAGGGATAATCTGCAGGAGGAAAGAGTAGTCTACAGGAAGAAGAGATAATCTGCAGGAGCAAAGGGTAGTCTGCAGGAGGAAGGGATAGCATGCAGGAGGAAAGAGAAGTCTGCAGGAGGAAAGGGTTGTCTGCATGAGGAAAGGGTAGTCTGCAGGATGAAGGAATAATCTGCAGGAGGAAAGAGTAGTCTGCAGGAGGTAGGAATAGCCTGCAGGAGGAACGGATAATCTGCAGGAGGAAAGGGTGGTCTGCAGGAGGAAGGGATAGCCTGCAGGAGAAAGAGATAATCTGCAAGAGGAAAGGGTAATCTGCAGGAGGAAGGGATAGCATGCAGGAGGAAAGAGAAGTCTGCATGAGGAAAGGGTAGTCTACAGGTTGAAGGAATAATCTGCAGGAGGAAAGAGTAGTCTGCAGGAGGTAGGAATAGCCTGCAGGAGGAAAGGATAATCTGCAGGAGGAAAGGGTAGTCTTCAGGAGGAAGGAATAGCCTGCTGGAGGAAGGGATAATCTGCAGGAGGAAAGGGTAGTCTGCAGGAAGAAGAGATAATCTGCAGGAGCAAAGGGTAGTCTGCAGGAGGAAGGGATAGCATGCAGGAGGAAAGAGAAGTCTGCAGGAGTAAAGGGTTGTCTGCATGAGGAAAGGGTAGTCTGCAGGATGAAGGAATAATCTGCAGGAGGAAAGAGTAGTCTGCAGGAGGTAGAAATAGCCTGCAGGAGGAACGGATAATCTGCAGGAGGAAAGGGTAGTCTGCAGGAGGAAGGGATAGCCTGCAGGAGAAAGAGATAATCTGCAAGAGGAAAGGGTAATCTGCAGGAGGAAGGGATAGCATGCAGGAGGAAAGAGAAGTCTGCAGGAGGAAAGGGTAGTCTACAGGAGGAAGGAATAGCCTGCAGGAGAAAGAGATAATCTGCAGGAGGAAAGGGTCGTCTGCAGCAGGAAGGGATAATCTGCAGGAGAAAGGGATAATCTGCAGTAGGAAAGGGTAGTCTGCAGGAGGAAGGGATAATCTGCTGAAAGAAAGAGTAGTCTACAGGAGGAAGGAATAGCCTGCAGGAGGAAGGGATAATCTGCAGGAGTTAAGCGTAATCAGCAGGAGGAAGGGATAGCCTGCAGGAGGAAAGGATAGTCTGCAGGAGGAAGGGATAATCTGCAGAAGGAAGGGATAGCCAGCAGGAGGAAAGAGAAGTCTGCAGGAGGAATGGATAATATGTAGGAGGAAAAGGTAGTCAGCAGGAGGAAGGGATAATCTGCAGAAGTTAAGAGTAGTCTGCAGGAGGAAGGGATAGCCTGCTGGAGGAAAAGATGAGGGTCCCCCAGGCATACACCTCACAAAGAGTGTTCCCTTAAAAGCCAGGGCACATAGTCAGTAGGCAAGAGGCTAGCCCGCAGTCCTCTCCAATAGCCTCTGTCTCGGGTGAGTCTGCCACAGAAGAGATAGCCTGCAGGAGGAAAGTATAGTCTGCAGGAGGAAGGCATAGTCTATAAGAGGAAAGGATAGTCTGCAGGCAGAAAGGATAGTTGGCAGGAGGACAGGATAGTCTGCAGGAGGAAAGGATAGCCTGCATGCAGGAGGAAAGAGTAGTCTTCAGAAGGAAGGGATAGTCTATAGGAGGAAAGGATAGCTTGCAGGTAGAAAGAATAGTCGACAGCGGGAAGGGATAGTCTGCTGCAGGAATAGATACTCTGCAGAGATGGGGGGTGGGAACACAGACACTGCTGTTGCCATAACTTTCATTATGGGAGTATTTTAGGAAGCCATTCTGTACTGAATGAGGGAAAACACAGCTTTTGTTTTATTTCCAGTATAAATGAAGACATTTGGATGGGGTGGGACGGGGTTAGAACCTCTGTATTCTTCTGACTATAAATAGACTTCTCCAGCTGGGTGACCCCCAGTCTCCGAGGATGACAGCTTTCATTAAGATCTCTTACCAACCAGCTAAAGATTTGTTTTCGGAAACCCACTTCTGTCTGTGTCCCCCTTATAGAGATTCACTCTCTTTGACTGTCCTGATCCTCCACTGTGTCCCCCATTGTGCGCTTCCCCCAGTGTCTTCTATTTTACTCTCCCCCCAGTGTCCCCCATTATGCTCTCCCCCCAGTGTCCCCCATTGTGCTCTCCCCCCAGTGTCCCTTATTGTGCTCCCCCCAGTGTCCCCCATTGTGCTCTCCCTCCCCAGTGTCCCCCTGTGTGCTTCCCCCCCAGTTTCCCCCATTGTGCTCTCCCTCCCAGTGTCCCCCATTGTGCTCCCCCAGTGTCCCCTATTGTGCTCTCCCCCCAGTGTCCCCTATTGTGCTCTCCCCCCAGTGTCCCCCATTGTGCTCTCTTCCAGTGTCCCCCATTTTGCTCTCCCCTCCCAGTGTCCCCCATTGTGCTCTCCCCCCAGTGTCCCCCATTGTTCTGTCCCTCCCCAGTGTCCCCCTGTGTGCTCCCCCCCAGTGCCCCCCATTGTGCTCCCCTCAGTGTCCCCCATTGTGCTCTCCCCCCAGTGTCCCCATCGCGCTCCCCCCAGTGTCCCCCATTGCGCTCCCCTCAGTGTCCCCATTGCGCTCTCCCCCCAGTGTCCCCCATTGGGCTCTCCCCCCAGTGTCCCCCATTGTGCTCCCCCCAGTGTCCCCCATTGTGCTCTCCCCCTAGTGTCCCCCATTGCGCTCTCCCCTCAGTGTCCCCCATTCTGCTCTCCCCCCAGTGTCCCTTATTGTGCTCCCCCCCAGTGTCCCCCATTGTGCTCTCCCTCCCCAGTGTCCCCCTGTGTGCTTCCCCCCCAGTTTCCCCCATTGTGCTCTCCCTCCCAGTGTCCCCCATTGTGCTCCCCCAGTGTCCCCTATTGTGCTCTCTTCCAGTGTACCCCATTGTGCTCCCCTCCCAGTGTCCCCCATTTTGCTCTCCCCTCCCAGTGTCCCCCATTGTGCTCTCCCCCCAGTGTCCCCCATTGTTCTGTCCCTCCCCAGTGTCCCCCTGTGTGCTCCCCCCAGTGCCCCCCATTGTGCTCCCCTCAGTGTCCTCCATTGTGCTCTCCCCCCAGTGTCCCCCATTGTGCTCTCCCCCCAGTGTCCCCCATTGCGCTCCCCCCAGTGTCCCCCATTGCGCTCCCCTCAGTGTCCCCCATTGCGCTCTCCCCTCAGTGTCCCCCATTGCGCTCTCCCCCCAGTGTCCCTCATTGTGCTCTCCCCCTAGTCTCCCCCATTGCGCTCTCCCCCCAGTGTCCCCCATTGGGCTATCCCCCCAGTGTCCCCCATTGTGCTCCCCCCAGTGTCCCCCATTGTGCTCTCCCCCTAGTGTCCCCCATTGCGCTCTCCCCTCAGTGTCCCCCATTCTGCTCTCCCCCCAGTGTCCCTTATTGTGCTCCCCCCAGTGTCCCCCATTGTGCTCTCCCTCCCCAGTGTCCCCCTGTGTGCTTCCCCCCCAGTTTCCCCCATTGTGCTCTCCCTCCCAGTGTCCCCCATTGTGCTCCCCCAGTGTCCCCTATTGTGCTCTCTTCCAGTGTACCCCATTGTGCTCCCCTCCCAGTGTCCCCCATTTTGCTCTCCCCTCCCAGTGTCCCCCATTGTGCTCTCCCCCCAGTGTCCCCCATTGTTCTGTCCCTCCCCAGTGTCCCCCTGTGTGCTCCCCCCAGTGCCCCCCATTGTGCTCCCCTCAGTGTCCTCCATTGTGCTCTCCCCCCAGTGTCCCCCATTGTGCTCTCCCCCCAGTGTCCCCCATTGCGCTCCCCCAGTGTCCCCCATTGCGCTCCCCTCAGTGTCCCCCATTGCGCTCTCCCCTCAGTGTCCCCCATTGCGCTCTCCCCCCAGTGTCCCTCATTGTGCTCTCCCCCTAGTCTCCCCCATTGCGCTCTCCCCTCAGTGTCCCCCATTGCGCTCTCGCCCCAGTGTCCCCCATTGCGCTCTCCCCCCAGTGTCCCCCATTGCGCTCTCCCCCCAGTGTCCCCCATTGCGCTCTCCCCTCAGTGTCCCCAATTGTGCTCTCCCCTCAGTGTCCCCCATTGTGCTCTCTCCCCAATGTCCCCCATTGCACTCTCCCCCAGTGTCCCCCATTGTGCTCTCCCCCCAGTGTCCCCCATTGTGCTCTCCCCCCAGTGTCCCCCATTGCGTTCTCCCCCCAGTGTCCCCCATTGCGTTCTGCCCCCAGTGTCCCCCATTGCGCTCTCCCCCCAGTGTCCCCCATTGCGCTCTCCCCTCTGTGTCCCCCATTGCGCTCTCCCCTCTGTGTCCCCATTGCGCTCTCCCCTCTGTGTCCCCCATTGCGCTCTCTCCCCAATGTCTCCCATTGCGCTCTCTCCCCAGTGTCCCCCATTGCGCTCTCTTCCCAGTGTCCCCCATTGCGCTCTCCCCCCAGTGTCCCCCATTGCGCTCTCCCCCCCAGTGTCCCCCATTGCGCTCTCCCCCCAGTGTCCCCCTGTGTGCTCTCCCCAGTGTCCCCAGTACAGGTGTGGCTTGAGTGTGGGGACACAGGGGGCCTCATGATTAGGGTTACCACCTGTCCAGGATTCACCCGGACAGTTCGGGTTTGGAATCATGTGTCCGGGTTTCAGACTGTCTGAGACCTGGACAAATTATTTAGACTGGACTATGGCTTCCCAGCAGGATTGCTGGCTGCAGTTGTCTCAGCTGAGAGTGTCTGTTACACTCTCTTTCACACTTCTTAAAGCCAACACTAACAACCCCCCCCCCAAAAACACACAGATGGGAGAGGAGACAGGGCTCGATCTGCAACTCTTACTCTCTTACTCCCCCCCCCACCCCTCTTTGTCTGCTTTCACTCCAGTCCCCGGCGCTGTGCCTCAGAAAAGGAAGGTTGGGGCCAGAAATTTGAATTCGAGCAGCCTCAGATACATCTGGATGAGAGGTGCCGCCAAAGGGTGAGTGAGCTCACCATCCATCCCTGTCTGTGATTGAAGTCTCACCCCCTTCTCTCCCCTGCCTCTGAGAAAGTACACAAAGGTAAATCAGGGTTCCCAGAGCACCCCTTACATCAGAGTTCCCCTTTACACCAGAGACCTCAGTGTTTCCCCCCCCCCCTTAAATCTGGTTTTCCAGATCATCCCTTATGTTAGAGGCACCAGAGTTCTCCCTTACATCAGGGACTGCAGAGTCCCCCCTTACAGTGAAAGGGAACTCTGCAAGTTCAGATGTAAAAGGGGAACTCTGTGGACTCTGATGTAAAGGGGGACTCTTGCTATTAACTGATGATTATATGATTATAAATGTTATTTAATAGCAAAATATATGCATGGTTTATACTATAAAAAAACATTGCTGTGCGCCGCTAAAGTGTTCGGGTTTGACTTGAACAAAAGGTGGCAACCCTACTCATGATCTTCTATTGCCCGGGGGCCTCATGAGTTGTCAGTCCACCCCTGATTACACCCATATCTATGAAAAACACACACTGTGAAAAGGTGACATGCTATTTAACCACTTCAATACTGGGCACTTTCACCCCCTTCCTGCCCAGGCCAATTTTCAGCTTTCAGTGCTGTCACATTTTGAATGACAATTGCGGTCATGCAGCACTGTACCCAAATTACATTTTTATCCTTTTTTTCCACACAAACAGAGCTTTCTTTTGGTGGTATTTAATCATCACTGGGTTTTTGAATTTTTGCTGAACAGAAAATGTTTTCGTTTTTGCTATACAATTTTGATGGGCACTCATGAGGCAGCACTGATTATCAGTGTAAACAATCTAGTACTGACAGTCTTGCCACTTATCAGCAATCCTTTCCTCCCACAGACACAGCTTGTAAGGAAAAGACTGCAGAGTCTGTTTACATGTAATCAGTAGTGATTGGACACAGCTGATCACAGCTGATGGGCACTGATAAACTGCACTAATGGGCACTGATAAACTGCACTGGTGGGAACTGATAAACTGCACTGATGGGCACTGATAAGCTGCACTGATGGGCACTGATAGGCTGCACCGATTGGGCACTGATAGGCTGCACCGATTGGGCACTGATAGGCTGCACTGATGAGCACTGATAAGCTGCACTGATGGGCACAGATAAACTGCACTGATGAGCACTGATAAGCTGCACTGATAAACTGTACTGATGAGCACTGATAAGCTGCACTGGTGAGCACTGATAGGCTGCACTGATAGGCTGCACTGATAGGCTGCACTGATAGGCTGCACTGATAAACTGCATTGATAGGCTGCACTGATAGGCTGCACTGATAAGCTGCACTGATAGGCTGCACAGATAAACTGTACTGATGAGCACTGATAAGCTGCACTGATGAGCACTGATAAACTGCACTGATGGGCACTGCTAATTTGCACTGATGGGCACTGATAGGCTGCACTGATGATCACTGCTAATTTGCACTGATGGGCACTGATAAGCTGCACTGATGAGCAGTAGTGATTGGACACCGCTGATCACATAGTAAAGGGCCGCTGTGATTGGCCCTTTACCTCTATCTGTGATCAGCTGTGTCTGAAGGACACAGCAATCACAGAGCGCACCCGATGCACGAGGGGGGGGGGGGGGCACCTAGAACGAGAGAGCCATGCTTTGACTGTCTTTCGGCTATAGCGTGGCATTAAATTGGTTAAGTTTTGCCATGGCTGGAAAGCACAGCATTGCGTCCGTAACGTGTACAGCTGTGAGCGGCTGTATGTTAGTGTTTGGTGGGCAGTTGGAAGAGAGAAGGTAAAACTTCGACTCAACTGCCTGGTTTTACTGACCCCTGGCCGCACGTGTGAATAAAGCCATAACGCAATTTTGTGAATGACCCCTCACTAAGGATTTAGACCATATAAGTCATTCTTATTAGATTGCTCAGCCAAGTAGAAGATGTTTCTGTTGTTTGCGGTACATGTTGTAATGATAAGAAATGACTCAGCGGCACTCCTCTGACATCACCCCTTCCTTCGCTCTCATATGATCACATTGTACAGGGAAGGAGGACCGCACTGTCCCTCTATTGTACTACACAAGGGACATAATGACTAAAGCTTCCCTTTCACATTCAAATTACTACATTCTTCAAGGGAAACTCTAATTGTTTGGGGTCAGATTTATGTTACTTTTTCTAGTGTATAAGGTTTCATATTCATATTTTATATCTGTTTTGTGGTGAGCCATACATGCTTATTTTTTATCCAATCATTATGTGATTCAATCAAAACGATCAGATCTGCAAACAGTCAAATCACCTAAACCTCCCTTCTGATCAATTAAGACTCAATTTCAATCAGACTTCTAAAAAACAAAATGAGTCGATTGACCTGGCAGAAAATGATCGATTGTTTGGAATTGTTTGGCAGCACAGAGATACTTTGTTCATGAATATTATTTGATTTGTTTTTTTATTTTATTGATTTATTTTAGATGAATAAATACAAATGAATTAAAATAAAGTTATTTTATTTATTTTGCTTTTTTATTGTACTTTAATTTTTCAATGCATTTTTACCTGCTTCAGCTCCGGAAGATTTTACCCTCTTCATGACCAGAGCACTTTTTGCGATTCAGCACTGCGATGGTTTAACTGACAATTGCGCAGTCGTGCGGCTCTGCACCTGAATAAAATTGATGTCCTTTTTTTCCCCAAAATAGAGCTTTCTTTTGGTGGTATTTGATCACCCCTGCGTTTTTTATTTTTTGCGCTATAAACAAATAAAGAGCGACAATTTTGAAAAAAAAGCAATATTTTTTACTTTTTGCTATAATAAATATTCCCCAAAAATATATATAATTTATAATTGTAAAGATGTATTCTCCTACATATTTTTGGTAAAAAAAAAAAATCACAATAAGCATATATTGATTGGTTTGCGCAAAAGTTATAGCGTCTAAAATATAGGGGATAGATTTATGGCATTTTTATTATTAGTATTTTTTTATTAGTAATGGTGGCGATCTGTTATTTTTATCATGACTGAGACATTATGGCGGACACATCGGACACTTTTGACACTATTTTGGGACCATTGTCATTTATACAGCGATTAGTGCTATAAAAATGCACTGATTACTGTGTAAATGACACTTGCAGGGAAGGAGTTAAACACTAGGGGGCTGATCAAGGGGTTAAGTGTGTCCTAGGAAGTGATTCAAACTGTGGGGGGTGGGCTACCACTCACATGACAGCGATCACTGCTCCTGATGACAGGGAGCAGTAGATCCCTGTCATGTCACAAGGCAGAATGGGGAAATGCCTTGTTTACATAGGCATCTGTCCCTGTTCTGCCGCTCCGTGACACGATCGCTGGGACATGGGCAGACATCGAGTCCGCAGGTCCTGCGGGCACGGTCAAGCTGGTTCTGCCAATTAAAGGGGACGTACAGGTACGCACATTTGCCCACCGCTGCCATTGTGCCGACATATATCGGCGTGCAGCGGTTGGCAAGTGGTTAATAAATAAATCATTATTTTTTTTATTATTATTATTATTATTTGAATTATTTTATTTGTTTTATTTTAATCATTTGTTAAAAGAGAAGTATGGGATTTTGCTTTTCTTCAAGAATCATACTTACCTAACTGGATCGATCCGATCGGTCCCATACTGCATCTGTTCCCTGGCACCTCTGAGATTGAGAGCAGTGTTTGATCGCTTGGTTCTCACAGCTCAATGAGCAGAGAACTGGTGACTGTCAGACAGCAGCTCTCTGCTCTGTACCCCCCTCCACTCACTGGAGCACTGGGCTGTGCTGAGAGGCTGAGCCGGGTGCCAGTCCAGGCATGTGGGTGGATCCTGACCATCTGGTCGTGATCTTGCCCGAGCCTGGATCGCCTCTGTGACATCAGCCAACAGATATTACCAGGTAATATCTGGGTTACCAAAGCAGCTGCTGCACACACATTGGATTTGCATCCTTTGTGGAAACATCTTCAAAATGAAATGATGTCACATCTTAGGCTAGGTTGAGGTTTTTCTGTGTCAAAAATGCTCGCAAAATTGCATGCTTTCCCAACAGGAGGAGAAACGCGTTGCCCTTCAGGAGATGTGCACCGGTGCCAACAATTGTTAACTGACAGTCACAATCTCCTTGTAGAGCGCACACTGTGCAGTAGGCTTCTGAGTGGACCAGAGACAGCTCTCATCTTGGGAAGGTATGCACCAGGCAGCCTGCTGTTAGTTTGTTATGAAGAGACGTTACAGGGGCGAAACATGTCAGGGGAGGGGGAGACGTGGCTGGAGTGGTGCTGGGTGAGGCCACATTCATCTACATACTAATGCACTGGGTTGGTGAATGGAGCTTTTTATATTTCTTGGATAAGGACTTGTGGGAGATGTAGTCTGCAGGGAAACAGAGCCTATGCTGCAGATTTGCTCAAGAACTACAGGTCCCAGCAGGACCAGGCAGCTGCAGAGGAAGAAAAAGATAATACTTTGGACAGTTATTGAGAAGATGTTGTAGAGCACACACTGTGGTTGCTGAGCGGATGATTTGCTGCAGTATCACACAGTACCACAGAGAGGCAGAGTTCGCAGAAATCTCCTGATAGGTGGGAACGCAATTGTCAAGCCTCTTTGTGGGAAGGACATCATAATAATAATTTAATTTAATTTAATTTAATAATAAAATGTAATTGGCTTTGCTGAGTTGCGGACAGAGAGGAGTCATCACTCTAGGAGTTGATGAGAGGCCACTGGCCATACCCTGTTGCACTCTATGTAAAGGAACAGTATTGCCTCTCTGCGCAAAGGTTTCACACAAAGCAGCCCTGATCCTCTCCTCCTGAGGTCCTTCCATAAACACTCCTGGCTCCTCCTTTTTGGCAAGTGCCCACCATAGAAAGCCATTTTCTAAGGGGGGCACACGTGCGGGCTTGACCCCAAACCGCACTGCCTTTATAGATAGCAGCAGTGGCAGCTGGTGCTCGATAATTAGGGGGGGAGGCACCAGCTGACACCCCCCCCCGGCGGGAGACAAGTTGGTCCTGCCCCCCTCCCTGGAGAATGCACCTCCTCCCCCTTGCAAGACAGAAGGCCTCCTTACCTCCTCACTCCCTTCCCCTGTACGAGCCAGAGAGTCAATAATCAGCGGTGGGTCTTTTCCTCCGGCCGTGCTCTCCACTCTCCTCCCTCCTCCTAGGCATTCAATAGGATCACCTGGTGTTTTGGCCAATCGGAAAACGGGTCTAATAACCCGCTTCCTGATTGGCCGGGAGGAGGATTAGCGTGAGAGTAGTGAACATTCATCCACTGTTGTCACACAACTGGGTGGGTTTGGAGCGCAGTGCTCTGCGCCCCAATCTCTTTTTTAAAGTTTATTAGAGCCTCTGGCTTTAATCACATGCTTAAAAAAAAATACCCCCCAATTGGAATCCATGGTTCAGCCTCCCTGTATGTAGACTAGAAGGCCGGACGCATTGATGGGGGTGCTGCACCCTTGCGCCCTCTATGGATGAACCACCACTGGATAGCAGTGTGGCTTTGCCCTGCCCCCCACTCCCTCATGACAGAATTTGATTGACAGCAGTTAAACCCAATGGCTATGCTGCACATTGCCGTATCGGATCAGGCTCAGGTAAGAAAAGAGGGGGGTGGGTAGGTGGGCTTGGGGGCAACTGAAGCACAGAAGGTTTTTCATCTTAAAGCGGAGGTCCACCCTAAAGTGGACCTTCCGCTCATTGGATTCCTCCCCCCCTCCGGCGCCACAATTGGCACCTTTCAGGGGGGAGGGGGGTGCAGGTACCTGTACAGTACAGGTATCTGCACCCACTTCCGGGATGGCTCTCTGCGGAAAGGGGCATAGATTACGTCCCTTTCTGAAAGTCCCCCGCTGCCTGCTGGGAAACACAAAGATCCCAGAGGCAGCGGGTCCATCCTTATTGCGCAGCGCGACTCGCGCATGCGCAGTAGGGAACCGGGAAATGAAGCCGAAAGGCTCCACTTCCTGATTCCCATACCCAAGATGGCGGCGGCAGCACCCGAGAGACGATCGAGAGATCGGCTTTGGGTGACGACATCGCGGGCGCGCTGGGCGGGTAAGTGTCACTATTTTAAAAGTCAGCAGCTGCAGTATTTGTAGCTGCTGGCTTTTAAAAAAAAAAAACGCGGAGTCCCGGCGGACTCCCTCTTTAAAGAGGAAGTAAACCCTGCATCGCATAGTAGTCCATTATGTGTCACTTACCTGACACAGGAGCCAGTGAAGTCACCGCTGACCCCTGTAGTCCGGCACATCCATCTTCTTGGTGGGTCTCGCCGCTCCGCCGCTGTCATTCGGCGCACGGGAGCCGCCACGTTGACAGCGGCACGCTCAGTGCGCATGCTGCGTGCGCATGCAGGTACCTGTCTTTCGGTAAATATCTCCTAAACCGTGTAGGTTTAGGAGATATTTCTTGGACCTACAGGTAAGCCTTAATCTAGGTTTACCTGTAGGTCAAAGTGTGTTGTAAGGGTTTACAACCACTTTAATACATAGAATGTATTAAGGTGAAAACCACTTTAATGAAAATAAACTTTAAGTTTGAGCGCTCCAATGCTGGATTTTGGCCCCAGCACACTGGCCAGTAGGGAAGGGCTTGCCAGAAACTGTTGGACTATCACCCTTGCATTGCCCCATAAACGGTCCCCATACAGGAATTAGGGTTCAGCCATTGGTTTCTTGTTACTTATTGAGTGCATATGTTATTTGGAACTGTTTCCATATACTTGTTGAGATGTCTATTGCTGCTTTCCATTCCTTTGGTCTTTGAGTTATTGTGTATTGTTGCAATAAATATTCCCTCCCAGCTTTGGCGTGTTGGAGGATGTGGAAGGTCATTGACATCTGGAACTCGGTGACCCAAACATCAGTGGCTTCTTCAACGGTGGCACTAAACGTAAAAAAAAAAAAATGAGAGAGAGGGAGGTGTTCTACAGTTCTAGTGTGACAACCCTGCTCCATAGATTCAGCACAGCGAGTAAGCGTTGTCACCCTAGAATAGGAAGTGCATTCCTGGCCAAGGAACAAAAAAATAATAATGCAGCCACTACATCTAAGGATTGGTAAGCTGTAATAAATCACATTTTTGTTCACTTTAACTCAGAAGGAACACTGTTAAGATTCCCTGGAATAAGTTTCCGCCTTAGAAGTCTGCCTTTTGGTCTCGGCACATCTAAACAAGGCACGACCTATTACTCATATTCATCCATGTGCCACGCCTGGCTGCTTAGACAAACTGTACGTTCCATTTACTGTAATTTGGAAGATGACAACCAGGTCAGGGGGATTTGCCGGTTAGGAATAAACGAGGACTCCGCGGCTGAGGAAGGAAGGACGACTGTAGGATCCTAAATGTAATCAAAGTTCTCTAGGTCTGTTTCCCTCATTTCCTTAAATTGAAATTATCCCTTCAGGTCTGCCATTGTCCACTGAGCACGTTCCCTGGCTGGGGCAGGAATGTCGCTGTTATCAAAGCCTGGAATCAAAGGCTGTAATCAAACCTAAAGGAACGAACAAAAGGGCCAAAGAAAACCCCGAGCGGATTCTTACTGACAACTGGAAGACGTGCCAGAAAGATATCTATTAATTAAAAAATGAAGCATGTCTTAATGCTGGAAACCTCCAGTTTGCCGACTCGTAGAGTGGACAGATAAGGAACGGTTACTCGATGAGGGGGACGCAAGCAAAAAAATAAAATAAAAAATATATATATATATATATATATATATATATATATATATATATATATATATATATATATAACTTTTTTTAATTTAAATGTAGGGTGGACTGAAATTAAAACAGAAAAAAAAAAGTTCCATTATTTCTAAGCGATAAGTTCAACTAAGCAGAAATCCATTAAGTTTGGCTAATAAAACCGATAACTGGTAAATGATACATTAGGAATGCCTTCGGTAATATGGTTGGGCCAGGAATGTTTAGCTGAGTTTGGATTTCCCTGGCCAGTAAAGTAAAACTAAAGACAAAACTTATTTTCTTTGGGGTCCTTTCACGTGGATGTCCGTTTGCTCAGCGGGGATCACTCCGCCGATCCCCGCTGAGCAGGGAGATGACAGCTCCGTCTCTGCACACTGCGCAGGGACGGACCTGTCACAGCGCCGCTCTCCCCTATGGGAGATCGGATGACGACGGACCGCAGTGCCCGTCGTCACCCGATCCGATCCGCAGACGGATGGAAAAATAGCTTTTTCCTCCGTCACACTTTTTCGGATCGGAGCGGGTCGGATGTCAGCGGACATGTCACCGCTGACATCCGACGCTCCATAGAGCTCTATGGAGCACCCGTTCAGGCCCGCCTGAAAAACTGACAGGCGGGCCTGAACGGGACGTCAGTGTGAAAGAGGCCTAAGTTTTATGGATACAGTGGAGAGGGATTAGTACCATACCTCCCAACATTTTGAGATGGGAATGAGGGACACCTACTACCAAACGTATAGGACACGCCCCCTGCCACACCCCCTTAAAGGAGAATTAACCAAAAAAAAAAAAAGCTTAATTTAATCCACAAGTGCTTTTTTTTTTTACCACTACTATTCCTTTATATTGTCTTTTATGCAGAATTTTGGTGAAAGGTTTAGCACTGGAAACTGTTTTTGAAAGATAAAAAGTGAATTTTATATACAACTATATACCAGTGATGGCGAACCTTGGCACTCCAGATGTTTTGGAACTACATTTCCCATGATGCTCATGCACTCTGCAGTGTAGTTGAGCATCATGGGAAATGTAGTTCCAAAACATCTGGAGTGCCAAGGTTCGCCATCACTGCTATATACAGTAGAGCAGACCAAAATGAGGGACATATGAGGAGGAACGAGGGACAGAGGGACTTTGCTCCAAATCAAGGACAGTTCCTCAAAATCAGGGACAGTTGGGAGCTATATTAATACCCCTGACTGATTTACGCTGTCTCTTTCCCCATTATGGATATTCAATTTATATATTTGCCCCGTTCAACAATCTCAGCATTAGGGAAAAGAAAAACAAATTTTTGGTTGTCACCAGAACAGGAATAGAAGGGAAATGATCCAGTGCGGACACTTTAGAGGGATTTTATTTCACTTCCTGTTCTGGCTATGGTACAGAAAGTGAAGGGAAATCTCCCCAATGGGACACAGGTGACAAAAAAAAATCTTATAGGGGTTATAACCGCTATAACCCTGCGCTATCCAAAATGAAAAAAAATGAAAAAAAATAAATAAAAGATTGCCTTTAGGGCCCCCTAATGCACGTTTTTCCTGCATTTTTAATTTGAAAGAAAAATGTTTCCCTTTAAATCCAATGGGACTTTTCACAGCGCTGCGCTGCGGGGCTCAACCAAAAATGCAGACTTGACCACACACGATGAACAGACAGTCCGCTGAAAACTTGCGCGATTACGTGTACAGCACGTACGACGGGACTAGAAAAACGACGTCCAATACACTGCAATGCAACCTTCGGCCGTGTAAATCCTTTCTGAGCATGCGCCATACTTAGTCCGTCCAACTTGCCTACACACGAGCGGACTGTCCGCTGAAACCAAGTTTGGATGGACAAAACCAAGTTTGGACGGACAAAATTACGGAAATTCCGAAAGACAAAGTCCGTCAGACTGTCCGCTGAAAAAGTCCGCTGAAGCCCACACACGAGCGGATTGTCCGCTGAAACCACGGTTCAGCGGACTAAGTTGGGCAGACAATCCGCCCGTGTGTACGCGGCCTTAGCGGCGCTTTACTGTCATTATAGCGGGGCTATTCGGCCGACAGCAGGGCGCTTTTAACCCCTGCTAGCGGCCGAAGCGAGGGTTAAATGCGCCTGTGTAGCGGCGCTGCCGAATCGCTTTGCAGGCGATTCATTACAATGGGCAGGGGCGGCGGAGGAGAGGTGTATACACCACTCCTCCACCGCTCCAAAGTGTGAAAGGGGTCAAAACGGTGCCGATACCAAAAACGCATAGTACCTCACCTTTGGCGTGCTGTCTGCTAGATGAGTGTGGGTGCCAATAAGAATTAATGGTACCTGCATGCGTTTGTTAAAAACAGCGCCTTATTGTGTGCTGTTGGAAAACACCTGATTTTGCACGCATTCCCGCATCTGCTGTGAACAATCCCTCAGGCCTTGTTTAGACTTGCGATTGGGGGGAGCAAAAATGCATGGTTGGGTGGCATTTTTGCTGCCCACCAACCACCCCCCCCCCCTTTAATCCACAATAGACAGCAGGGAATGATGATTTGTGCTTGCTAGAGCACCAGGCACCAGTTCAAGTAACTCCATTTAAAAAAAAAATAATTGACACACAGCTATATACACAAATGGTGGTCATTCTGTATATGAAAAACAGTTTGACCTGCCAAAGGATTTATATTCCTGTCCTGAATTCTTGTCCATCCAGTCCTGAGAGTTACACAGCTCTGCCATACAGTACCGGCAGTGCAGAAGTCCTCATTTTTCTCTTCTTCAGTTAAGTAACACTTGGGGCTCCTTTGCATGGCCATTTCTGAAGACACATTACCAAGATCAGCGGTGGAGGGATTGCATACAGCTAAGGACTGATGAACAGCTCTGTACACAGACTCTTTGTGTCCGGGGCTGCTCATCTGTCCCTAACCACTGTTAATTGCTCCGTGTTCAATTACATGGAACTGTTGTGGTGGTGGCTGCTGCTTCTTTCTTGAAAAAAGTTACTTACATACAACATCTAATAGTGATGTCAAAGTTCCGGAGGTAAAACCAACAGTTGGGGTTGGAGCCCAACAATCATAGCAGGTCGGTCGCTGTGCAGCTCCTCCATTCTGAAACATCTTGCATTCTTTTTTAAGAGTACAAGGTGTTCTCTGATTGGACAAGGGAAGATTGTGACCTTCATACGTCCCATGTCCAATCTTAGAATGCCTTGTATTCTTTGAAAACTGGGCTCCCGAACTTCAGTGGTGACATCACCATCACCAAGAAACAGCAGCCACCAGTGGGGCAAATGTCAGTATAGGTACCTTACTGGTACCTGGATAATGCCCCACCTGAGCTTTACCAGAACAAAATGGGGCAAACAGAAGAGTTTAATCATTGGGGTTAATACAGTGCCTTAAAAAAGTATTCATACCCCTTGAAATTTTCCACATTTTGTCATGTTACAACCAAAAACGTAAATGTATTTTATTGGGATTTTATGTGATAGACCAACACAAAGTAGTGTGCAATTTTAAAGTGGAAGGAAAATAATAAATGGTTTTCAAAAAATTTTTTGTAAATAAATATGTGAAAAGTGTGGCGTGTATTTGTATTCAGCTCCCCTGAGTCCATACTTTGTAAAATCTCCAATTACAGCTGCAAGTCTTTTTGGGGATGTCTCTACCAGCTTTGCACATCTAGAGAGTGACATTTTTGTCCATTCTACTTTGCAAAATAGCTCAAGCTCTGTCAGATTGGATGGAGAGCGTCTGTGAACAGCAATTTTCAAGTCTTGCCACAGATTCTCAATTGGATTTAGGTCTGGACTTTGTCTGACTCTGGGCCATTCTAACACATGAATATGCTTTGATATAAACCATTCCATTGTAGCTCTGGCTGTATGTTTAGGGTCCTTGTTCTGCTGGAAGGTGAACCTCCTCCCCAGTCTCAAGTCTTTTGCAGACTAATGCCGCATACACACGACTGGACTTTTAGACGGACTAGGTCCGACGGAATGAATCCGTCGGATATTACGATCATGTATGGACCCCAGCGGACTTTTTTTCCCCAAAAGTCAGACGGACCTAGAAATAAAACATGTTTCAAATCTTTCCAACGGACTTGAGCCCGGTCGAAAAGTCAGTTCGTCTGTATGCTAGTCCGATGGACAAAAACCGACGCTAGGGCAGCTATTGGCTACAGGCTATGAGCTAGTCCGGTCATACGTCCACACGTTTGAATCCGTCGGACTTTGGTGTGATTGTGTGTGACCAAGTCTGTTCGTTTGGAAAGTCCGTCGGAACTCCGCCGAAAGTCCGTTGGGAAGACTGTCGGACCTAGTCCGTCGAAAAGTCGGGTCGTGTGTACACAGCATAACAGGTTTTCTTCTAAGATTGCTCTGTATTTGGCTCCATCCATCTTCCCATCAACTCTGACCAGCTTCCCTGTCCCTGCTGAAGAAAAGCATCCCCACAACATGATGCTGCCACCACCATGTCTTACGTTGGGGATGGTGTGTTCAGGGTGATGTGCAGTGCTAGTTTTCCATCACACAGCGTTTTGCTTTTAGGCCAAAAAGTTCAATTTTGGTCTCGTCTGACCAGAGCACCTTCTTCCAGATGTTTGCTGTGTCCCCCACATGACTTCTCACAAACTGCAAACAGGGCTTCCTATGGTTTTGTTTCAACAATGGCTTTCTTCTTGCCACTCTTCCATAAAGTCCATATTTGTGGAGAGCACAACTAATAGTTGTAATCCCACCAGGTTATCCCACCTGAGCTGTGGATTTCTGCAGCTCCTCCAGAATTACCATGGGCCTCATGGCTCAGGGCCATATTAATAGCAATATGGGCCCCTGGTAAAAGTATTGTATGGGGGCCCCTACAAGAAATTAGATGTTGTTAAACTGTTATAAAACATATCAAATAAAAAAATATCAAATTTCTTCATAAATTTAGGCCAAAATGAATTCTGCTACATATCTTTTGTAAAAAAAATACCAATAAGTGTATATTGATTGGTTTGTGTGAAGGTGATTGGACACAGCTGATCAGAAGGTTTCTGACAAAATCATTGGCTGAAATCTGTCAGTTAACTTGTGCTGTCTCTAATCACAGCATGGGTTGGTAGGGACATGCGTGTGCGCCCCAAAAACCTGGAAAACAAGTAGCGACATGAGGGTATGTTGTCTGGCATGCCTGTGTCACCCAAGCTCAATAAAAATAGTGCGGGTAGGTGGCAAGGGGTAAAGGTATATTCACACCAGAAAACCCTTAGCTGAGCTTGTGCACCTGCTGCAGCCACAATGCTTTTCTTCATGACTGCAGCAAGAATTATATTGAGTTATACATGAATTATATTACCAGTTGCATTTGGTGGGCACTACTGCTCACCAATTGCAACCCATTCAAATAAAAGGGTCCGTACTGAATCTTCCCTAAAACCGCGTGCAATGCACGTGGTTGTGGTGGGGGTGATGCAGCATTTAAAGGGGTAAAACAGGTGATGAGGGCTGCCATAATGTCTGTCAAATACCTCTGAAAAACAATCCATGTGTGGAATGCTTTTCAGAGGAGTGGAACAAACTGGTTTGCAATCAGAGACTCAGAGCAGCGGAGACGAGGGAGGGACATATGCAATTGTAAAGGTGGGGTGCACTGTTCACTATGAAGCCGGTCTTAATATCCCACCTTTGTGTGAGATATTGAGTAACAGGATCAACAAAGGCAGCCACAGAGAGCACTGTGCACCCGTTCCAAGCCACAGACTTCCGTCTGGGAGGCGGGCAGGGCAGCCGACATTTGGCAATGATTACAGAGGCTCAAGTGACAGTTTGGAGTCTGAAGATGGCAGACAGATGATGCCACTGTCGGACCGATGCCCACTCAGCCTCAGCTTTCTGTGGACATATGGGGACGCCAATCTTCTGGGACTACAGTTCCCATGATACATCCCCAGTGTCTTCTCTGATGTGGCCAATGGGGGAAGCAGGCAGGAAGGTGGGTGCCGTGGTGAACCAGATTGGAGCTGCTCTCTTCTCTCCTGTTTGACTGACAGGAGAAAGGGGAGGGAGCGAGCGGGGGAGATACACCCGCAGCCCGCCTCTCCCCTGTCACATCACCATGCAGTGCTGTTACCATGCCACCTGACCTCCATACTGCATCCCCCTAGATCGGAGCTGGCCCTGATGGGGCCCCATGAGCATTTGAGGCTCGCTAGCCCTGTCTTGGCTGCTTCTCTGATTAATGCTCTCCTTACACGGTCTATCAGTTTAAGACAGCCATGTCTTGGTAGGTTTGCAGTTGTACCATACTCTTTCCATTTTTGGATGATGGCTTGAACAGTGCTCCGTGAGATTTTCAACATTTGGGCAATTTCCTTTTAACATAACCCTGCTTTAAACTTCTCCACCACTTTATCACTGACCTGTCTGGTGTGTTCCTTGGGCTTCACGATGACTAAAATTCTCTAACAAACCTCTAAGGGCTACACATAACAGCTGTATTTATACTGAGATTTAATTACACACAGGTGGACTCTATTTACTAATTAGGTGACTTCTGAAGGGAATTGGTTCCACTAGATTTTAGTTAGAGGTTTAAGTGTAAAGGGGGCCGAATACAAATGCAAACCGCACTTTTCACATATTTATTTGTAAAAAAAATTGAAAACTATTTAGCATTTTTCTTCCACTTGTCAATTATGTGCCACTTTGTGTTGGTCTATCACATAAAATCCCAATAAAATACATTCACGTTTTTGGTTGTAACACGAGAAAATGTGGAAAATGTAAAGATGAATACTTTTTCAAGGCACTGTATAACCTTTAACTCCACGTGTCTTCTAGCCGGTCACTTGACAAGCCAGGGTCCTTCTACAACCTATAACTGGTACCTAGCTAATTTTCCAATGATGTTTTTGCCCACATTTCCACTTTAGTTATACCACAAAACATTCAAAAATAGACCAATGAGTATCAAAAAGTAGTTATTGATTGCTTAAAGATTAAAAATGTGTTAGAATTATGACACTATGATGCCTTGGGTAGACATTTTGGGTAGTGTTTAAACCACACTCTCCTTTCACGTCTGCAGATTTCTTTTTTCTCTAATTGTGTGGATGACCGGTCTGATGCTGCGTTTGACCCTATTCGTCTTGCTTTTCTTTGGACACAGCTGGTCCTATTGAGATTCCATTTGTATTGCACTAAGAGCCGGTCAGTTGCAGCCCCTGTAGCCAAATGCATACATTCCAATGCAAATTGCAGCTTTCGTAAACAAAGCCCATTAACACAAGCCTCGGTCTTCTCCTGAACGTCACCATCCTGTCATACATGTGGTACAGGACTATAAAGAGAAAATATGTTGAGGGACTTCAACTGGACTTTAAGATGCCAGCTTGACCAGACTTCCCAATCTCAAACTGTAGTAGAGTTTTGTACTGGGTTAGCCATTGATTAATGCTGAACCTTAACCTTTGGAGTTTAGGTGATACCCCTTATTGGCTAACTTGAGTTTCTAAAGATGCAAACTTTTATTATGAAATGTAAAATAATGTAGTACCATGTTAGTCATCGATTCATGCCAAAAGTTTGCATTTTAATCGATACCCTTTATTGGCCAACATGAATTAGATGAAATGTAGTAGAGTGTAGCACCATGTTAGCCATCGATTAATGCCGAAAGTTTGGAGTCTAAGCGATACCCTTTATTGGCTAACTTGAGTTATTACATATACAAGATTTTGGGATAACTCAGATCCCTTCATTAGGCTATATACATTTCTGATTAAGACATTTGAGTTATCCTAAAAGCTTGCATCCTAAAGTAAAATCCCATGTTTAATGTCACTTTGGAGTTTAAGCCCTTGTACACATGGTCGGACATTCAGACGGAAAATGTCCGATCGGACCGTGTTGTCGGATAATCCGACTGTGTGTGGGCTCCATCGGACTGTTTCCGTCGGAGTATCCGACGGACCAAGTTTTCCAACTTGTCTATAACATTTTCCGACAACATGATCCGATCGGACTTTGTCCGATCATGTGTAGAGAATTCCGATCGGGCAAAGTCCCACGCATGCTCAGATCAAATTCCTAAACCAAAGCTATTGGCTACTAGCCTGAACGTAGTCCCGTCCTAACGAAATAACATCATCACGTTAAGTACGATCAGATTTTCTGACAACTTTGTTCGACTGTGTGTATGCAACATTTTCGGACAAAATCCGTTGGACAAAATCCGACGGATTTGGTTGTCAGAATGTCCGACCGTATGTAAAAGGGCTAAGTGATTTTGAGTTTCACACTGGCATAATATATGTAACAATGGCTTTGGTACTTTGAATTCTTTGTTTCATCATTTTAGCCCCCCGACCCTTACCTCTTGAAATATGTGTGATTATGGGTTGGTGTCATATATCCTAGGGGAGGCTTTCAAGGGAGGTTTGTGGTTTTAAGATTGTAATTTTATGGTTTTTGTAACAATATAAATTATATTTTTAGATACATTGTTGTATTGTTGGCACCTCAAACATCCATCTTTTTTCCCTTCCAAATCTGACCATACTAATGTTGGAACACAGCCCCACCCACTGTATGTACCTAATGATACTACAGTCTATTACCGCACACACAGCAGCTATATCGTTCTGTAATGGCAGCTTGGCCCACACAAACTATTGAAAGTGACATTAAAAATGGAATTCTACTTTAAAATGCCAGCTTTTGGAATAACTCAGAACCCTTTATTGGAAATGCATATAGCCTGATGAAGGGGCTTGAGTTATCCCAAAAGCTTGCATCTTTAACAGCTCAAATGAGTCAATAAAGGGTACCACTTAAAATCCATACTTTCTGAAGAAGGGATCCAAGGCATCCTAAAAACTTGCATCCTAATATTTAGAATTAACAAATAAAGTATATCTTTAAACCTCAAACTTTGTGGGTAAAATGTATAAAGCCTGAAGAAGGGATCTAAGGCATTATGAAAGCTTGCATCTTAATAACTCAAGTTGGCCAATAAATGGTATCACTCAACTCCAAACTTTTTTGATGAAATGTATAACGTCTAAAGAAATGATCTAAGACAGGGATCTCAAACTGGCAGCACTCCAGCTGTTGCAAAACTACAAGTCCCATCATGCCTCTGCCTGTGGGAGTCCTGCTTGTAACTGTCAGCCTTGCAATGCCTCATGGGACTTGCAGTTTCGCAACAGTTGGAGGGTCACCAGTTTGAGACCCCTGATCTAAGACATCTAGAAAACTTGCATATTTAATATTTAATATTAGCCAATAAAGGAGGGTATCCCTTAACCTCCAAATTTGTGGGATGAAATGTGCAAAGCCTGAAGAAGGGATCCAAGATATCCCAAAATCTGGCATCTTAATAACTCATGTTAGCCAATAAATGGTATCACTTAACTCTCAAACGTTTTAGATGAAATGTATAAAGCCTGAAGAAGGGATCCTAGACATCCTGAAAGCTTGCATCTCAGTAACTCAAGTTTAGCCATTAAATGGTATTGTCTAAACTCCAAACTTTTGAGATGAAATGTATAACGTCTAAAGAAAGCATCTAAGACATCCGGAAAACTTGCATCTTAAATATTTAAAATTGTTCAATAAAGGGGGGTGTCACCTAATCTCAAAATTTTTGAAAATGAAATATATAATGCTTGAAGAAGGGATCTGGAAAACTTGCATCTTCAAAATATAAAATTAGCCAATTAAGGGTATGACTTAAACTCCAAAGTTTCTGCCTTAATCTCAGGCTGAAGACAGTGATAATGCTCAGTGACACACAATCACAGGAACAATGTCTATATTGTGTAGGTTTGTGGCCGGGGGTGGCCTCTTGTAAGCAGTGCCAGTCACCAGGGGGGTTATTCCACACAGTGGGAGGCTTCCAATTGGTGTTTCCAAGGATTTCAAGTGAATTGCAGGAGGGTTGCTGAGTGTCAGCAGATGCAATTATTGACACAATTATCTTTTCTCCTTCCTCTCTTCCTTAAGTGTTGTACTACTGTGTAGCCTCTTAGCAAAGTAATGAGCTAAATCAGGGCTGGAGCATTTATAACAGGTATAATTAGCAACAAGCTAAATTTCAATATGGCATGCCAGTTCCATCCCTCTCTGGCAAATAATGTTGGAACAGAGAAATGGCAGTAGGATGGGGCTCATTTATAAGATATTTAATAATTCTTGTTGTGTTTGGGTCATCTGCCCAGAGTCCTGCTTGTGCTTGGAAAGCCCATACTTTAAAACCGAACTCCAGGCAAACAGCTAAATACACCGATGACATACCTATTAGGGGTCTGTTTTACCTGCCAAAAGGATTTATATTTTTGTCCATCCAGGCCTGTCACACAGCTCTGCCACACACCCGAGTCCTGTCTAGCAGGGTAGGGGACTTGAACTTTTTGGAATGCATTTTCACTGGGAAGATCCTCTTCCCACTCCCACCCTGTGACTAGATAGTGAAAAGAGCAGGAGCTCATCAATGAGCCCATCTCTCCGTCAATTTGCTTTCTCCTCCTTAGCACATGAATACTGCAGCATCGTTAACTGACTGTGCTGCTTCCCTCTCTTCCAGTTTAAGCAAAGCTGTATAGGGTATTACAGTACCAAATCAGATTTAGTTACTTACACTGCATGCATTGGAGAAAAAGTTGTGTAATAATGTATTATTGAATATAGATCTTCATTACGTGTATCTTTGATCTGCTTGAAGTTCTGATTTAAAGCTGTAGTAAAGTTAACAAAAAAAAGGGTCCCCCTGCATGTAGACAAGTGCAGTCTACTTTCTCCACTACAATGGCACTGCAGTCTGAAAGGAGGTCAAGAGGAACATTGTTCCTTTATGGTTCCCTGGGTTATTGGAGGAGCTATCCTATATGATGCTGTCGCCCTATGTGACCTTTGCAGCCATCTTGGGTCAGGGCAGAGCCTTTTTAAGGCCTGGTTCCCAGGTTGGCATGCATTTTGCAAGTTGGTAGAGTAGAGATAGGTACCCTGCCTGGTGGGGACAGAGCTAGCTGCAAGGAAATGTTCCTGATGAGGAGAGAAAGCATAAGACTTGCAACTTTCCTGGACATCTTCCTGCTTGGGCACAAGATGACCAGACTGCATTCTTCCTCACTCTGCAGATGCTGTCAGTTTGGCTGAAACCTGCTTTTACATGCTGTTGGAACTGTGAGTGTCCCCGGCTGGGCTGCCTTCACACCGGGTTAATTGTGAACTGTCTCTGCATTATCTCAATACAAGTTCTTTCATTGCACTTGGACTGTGTGTGTGTTATTGCCACCGTACCGTACTGCACCCCACCTATATGCAGGTTTAAGCCATAATGTGCTAGTATGTGGAAAAAAGCCATATAAAATAAAACAAATGCAGCCAAAACATCTAATGATTGGAAAGCTGCAATATATTACATTTTGGGTTTTGGGTTTAATGGCGCTTTAACTACATTCAAACATTCCCTGGCACTTAGAGTCTGTCTCTAATATTTTGTTATTAAACAAGATGTGTTTGTATGCATTTGCAGATAAATGGGAAAGCCAAGGCGCCTCTGCACAGCATGGTCCCCACTCCAATCTGCAGGAGCACCCACTTTGGGATAAATAAAGTAATGAATAAACTGAGAGCAAGCTTACCAGGAGGTAAATCATATTTTTTCAAATATATTCAAATACAAGACTCTGTTTTAACAAAATATTACAGACTGATTCCTGGGGTTTCTCTTACAAGCTGACACGGTAAAGTGCTGACAAGGGTTTCTTTTTTTTTTTAAAGGAAGCAATCATTTTTTTGGTCAGCTGTATTTATTTTTTTAATGATTATTTATTTTCTCTATCTACATGCAAACTTTGTTTTGAAAATAAAAATGTAATACAAGACAAAGGATTCCCAGAGCACTGTGCAGTGGATGGAAACAGCACAACAAAAATAGCTCACTTTCAGGAAGCATCTCTCTCACTGAAACTGCAAAGCAAGATTTTTGATAGAGGACAGATCACTCCTCTGACTCAATCACTGTGCATACATTTCACCTTTTGCGACTGAGCTCTGTAATTGAAGTTTTTTTTATACTATGTGTGGTAAGGAGACAGGAAAAGAATGTGAAAGGGAGCCTAAAGTCTCACCTGAAGATTGAATTAAAGAGGAACTCAGGATGTTTTCAAAATTATGAAGGGTCAGCAGCTACAAATACTGTAGTTGCTGACTTTTAATAAACAGATAATCACTAGCCCAGCCGTCCAGCACTGTCCTCACCCAGGCTGGTTCCTTGCTGGTCTTTGGATCCCCGGTGCTGCCATCTAAGCTGTGTTTCATAGCTGGCTCCAAACCGTACATGTATGAGATTGTGCCATCAGATTGGTCCAGCAGTCCCCTGGGATGTATGACACGTCCCAGGAGGTTGGGGGCCCAGGGGCTGGGTGGGACAAACTTCTGTAATTTTTGCCTAGGCAAGAATTGTGGAAGTTGGTGCAGGTATCTGTCAGATAAAGACACCCGGGCTGGTTCCTTGCTGGTCTTTGGATCAGGTATCTGTCAGAAAAAGAAAAAAAGAAACTTTGAAATATGGTAGAGGCAGATAAACGGTACTTACACTGTATGGTGAAGGTCCACTTTAAGGTCTGCATAATATTCATATGTTATTTTATTTGACTCAAAGTGACTCAAAAAGTGAAGGTTAGAGAAGAAACCTAAATTGTACCTTTTGTCTTGAACTCCTCATAACCCGGCCATAGATAGATTGAATCTGAGCCGGTTCAGCAGAAAACAATGTCAATCCATCAGCATGTTGGATTTTTCATGCGATTATTGCCAGCTATAGCCGCTAGCAATAATCATCGTGTGTCTTCCTGGCAGAGAATGCTCCCTGTGCCCCCCCCACGGGGAGATCACAATAGTTCTCTTGGAGGTATTCACCCATCAACACTGACTGTTGATGGAGGAATTGAGCGATTTCTTCCCTGCACCCAGCCAGCTTTAAAAGACATACTGTGCATAGGCACTCCCATTGAGCCTTATAGCTGTATGTCTGCAGTGTGAGGTCAACAAAGGCACTGCATCTCCTGACTGCTAGTTTCACCAGATTTAGGATGAGAGATTTGGTGATGCCGCTACTGTGCTGCTCACTGTTGCTATATCTGAGGACTTGCAGTAAAAGAGATTTTCTGTAATACTGAGCTGTCAAGGCTCCCGCAAGCCGCTCCGCCAGTCTGGGGATTTGAAATCCCTATTGCTTTCTCTCCTCTCTGTCCAGCACTGCAAGGATGGACCAGACGGATTCTGATTGGTCAGTTCATGTGATGGTGCTGACCAATTAGAATCCATCTGTTCCATCCTGGCAGTGCTGGATGGAGAGGAGAGAAAACAGTAGGGATTTCAAAGCCCCAGACTGGCGGAGCGGCTTGCAGGAGCAAAGATTTAAAATTTCCAGTCCAGTGGAGTGGAATGGGGGAGCCTTGACAGCTCAGGATCGGGGGAAGTAAGAACAGCATGAGCCGGGGTGGGGGAGGGGGAGGGATTTGGGGGGTTCTGGTGTAAGGTCACCTTTAGGCTTTGTTCACTCTTATGTGAATTGGATGTAGGCTTACCCGCATCCAATTCGCATGATAGGAGACTGTGACCGGTTCTCAATGGAGCTGGTTCAAACATCTGCCGGGCGGCCACCGAGCGCGTAGAAGAAGGGTCCTGTGCATCTTTGGCTCAGTTTCAGGTCCAAATTCAGACAACAATGGAATGTAACGCAGCGAACCCCCTACCGTGTCCAGCGCCACACACAGTTTGAACCCAGCCTCACAGCTTTTCTATAAAGGTGAACTAACACTTTAAATATTTGGTCTCTTGGTCTTCCTTCCTGGAGAAAAAGCTGCAATACAAGGATTTTCCTTCTTCTGCTTCATTCACTCTTCTGCTGTTTGAATGTTCCTTGCTTCCATCCTTCCTTCACCTCTTTAGCTGTGGTTTGAATATTCTCCCACCAGCCATCAGGGGGGCAGATCCGAAGAAAAGCCCTGACATTACCAAGATTGCCACCTTCACACACAGATACAGAGCAGAACAAGGCATGTCAATCAGTGATGAGAAAAAGATCGGATGCAGGGAGACCACAGGGGATACTGGCGATGAGTAGTCCTTTGTACTGAAGATTTATTCAGGGGTAACACCAAGGAAAGACGCAAGACACAGTCCTTCAATAGAGGGTTAGAGGATAAGGGGGAGTTCAGGCACCTAGTAATTGCAGGTTAGAGGTATTAGTCAGATCCAGAGGACAAATAGCTCCACAGACTGGATCCAGCAACCATCGGATAGGCCCCTCTCACTTGACCTAGCAGCCGATGAGATGCCAAAGTCTCTGCCACAGACTTGTTAACCAAACTTAGTGGTTTGGAGAGTTTTTAGGAAGAACTACCATACAGTACCAGATTCTTTCAGCCGACCCGGCAATACTGTAAGAATATTGATCCGGGTCCTCAGACTGAGTTTCCAGGCTCCTCCAGAGACATCAGCCCTGCGCTCGGTCCTCCCCTGGATCCTCCAGATTTTCTTGGCTTCTCCCCACAGGCGAGACAGCACAGGACCACCCCTGGATCAGTAGGCCCCAAGACATTCCTGGGCCTACACTCTCAGTTGCAAAGCCTAGAGCCAGCCGGCCCCGAGGAGCAAGACCACACGACACAGACCCCAGGCCAGGAGGGCCCTGGGGTTGGGCTCACGGACCCCGGAAAACGAACTAAAAAATATGGCGTCGGTACCTTAAATACCCTCTCCCAGAATGCACAGCAGGGAAACCACACCCACTGAACCATTTCCGAGCAAGAGGTGGCATTCAATGCATCCAGCCTGCTTCTGTTCCACATCCACTGACGGTGACAGCGACACCTACGGTCAGGTGGGAATCAGTGCAACCCAGTTGAACTGGTACAGAAACCAGAACATTTTGAGAAATTAGTCTGAGCCAAACTACAGCTTCAGACAATTAAATTTGAAAAAAATAACAATAGCATCTGCTCATCGGGAGCAGGGCGCTACATATACATATACAGGTTAGGCACAGTTTCCAAAGTTCAGATCCTCTTAAAAACAAAAGAGACATATCTTATTAAAAGTTTATATAATATATAGTTTTAATCCCAGTAACAGATGTAAATTAAGAATTCAAATATAGTAGACTGTGCAGCCAAGCAACTGGTATTTTCGGAGGGAGAGGTCAGCAATGGCAGCTTTCATATTGTTCATTGTTATACCAGATTATATTATTTGAGAAATGTATCCTATATACCAGGCATATGCAATTAGCGGACCTCCAGCTGTTGCAAAACTTCAATTCCCATGGGGCATAGCAAGACTCTTAGAGCCACAAGCATGACACCCAGAGACAGAGCATGATGGGATTTGTAGTTTTGCAACAGCTGGAGGTGCACTAATTGCATATCCCTGCTATATACATTATTTGCAGATCTACCTCTCTACTGCACAATCTGTCAATCAGTAGAAGATGTGATGTTTGTATATCACTAAAGCTGCAGAGAGTTTTGGTGATATCAAGATTAGGGTTAAAGGGTCAGTTCACCCAAGAATGATATTTTGGTTATAGAGGGAGCCTGGTGGTCTGAGTCCTAAACGTCTGGGAGATTCCAACAGTGAGATCTCACTGCCATAATTTATGTTCTTGTCGACTTGGGAGTTTTGGATGTTCTTGCTTACATTTATGTGTTCCAGCTCTTCCTGTGATGTCACTATATGGGGTTATGAGACCCATAAAGAAAAAAGTTTGATTTTCCCATCACGGAAAGGAATGTTGTTTTGCTGAATTCAGTTTACATACCATTCGAGCTTAGCAGATTTATTCTTTAAAAGGTCTGTTTACCCCAAAAGGATGTCTTAGTTCTCAATGGAGTCTGGTGGGCTGAATCTGCCCCTGGCTTGTTATATGTCTCATATACTCATACAGTGAGATCTACCTGCAACAATTCCTGACTCCTGACCACCTGGGAATTTCGGGTGTTCCTGCAATCTGTGTGTGCTCCAGCTCCTCCGGCAACTTCCTCCATAATATATAAAGTAAGTAAATAATCCAGCAAGAAAAGCATTGGAACCTCTCATATTGGCGACATTAGTTGTTTAGATACGAGAACTTCCCAAGAGAGTCCCCAAAAGATATAAGGATTGGCAATTGGATTACATTTTTACCTAAAACAGAAATATCTGTTTGAAAGGAATGAAAGAGAATGGAGGTAACCTACAAGAGTGTCATCATCATCATCATCACTGTCCATGTGTGTCCACAACAGAATTATCCCTATATACAGTTTTGTGTGAATAGCCCACCTAATTAGTTGGTTCAAAATTGTCAGCATCCAACTAAATCAAAATGATCTGTTTTGGGTGAATTTAAAGGATAAGTTCAACTTTTGTAACATGTTACACCCACATTCAGGGCATAATATATATCATGTTGCAAATGTACCTGCCCCCGCACCCGCAGATCCCCTTTTGGTAGCGAGTAGGGGATCTTCTCCCCCCACTCGCTGTAACAATCTAAAGAAACCGCAGCTGTGCTCTGCCCACCCGGCAATGTCATTTATTCACAGTGTGGTAGTTCATTGATTCTTCCTGTCGGTGTGAAAGTGCCTGCTTATATGATGTACAGGCTGACAGCTTACACTGACAGTCTGCAGGAGACATGCATGACATCATCGATCAACTGATTATTGGTGCAATGCTTTACAGGTTCTTAAAAAAAATTGTAAATTCACATTTTTTTCCTGAAATTTTTTTTTTTTTTTTTTTTTAAAGGTGAACTTACCATTTAATGAAGGCAGCAAAAGAAATAGGAGGCAGCCTATAAGGGTGTCATCATCTTCATCCTCATCCATGTGTTTCCATGTGTTTCTAGAACAGATTTACTGTACAGCACTGTTTGATTGGCCCACCTAACCATTGGTTTAACTTTCCAGCAACTAAGCAAAACAGAAATATCTGTTTTGGGTGAACTTAATGAAGGCAACAAAAGAGAATGAAAGTGGCCTCCAAGGGAGGTGGTATCATCATCATCATCATCATCATCTATCTGAATGTTCAGAACAGAATTATCTCTATATATAGCTCTGTTTGAATGGCTCACCTAACAGTTGGTTTAAATTTCTAATTTCTAATGAAAGCAATGAAAGAGAATGGGATTGGCCTACAAGGATTTCATCATCATCATTCATGTGTGTCCAAAACAGAATATTCTTCTCTACAGCTCTGTGTAAATGACCAACCTAACCGGTTGGTTTTAAAGTAGCCGACAAGGGTGTCATCATCATCATCATCATCCATGTCCTCAACATAATTGTCTCTATATAGTGTTCTGTGTGAATAGCCCACCTAATCAGTAGGTTGTACATTTTTATCATCTAACCAAAACAAAAATATCTGTTTTGGGTAAACTTAGTAAAGGTAACGAAAAAGAGTGGAGGTCATCATCAACATCATCATTCATTTGTGCCCATAGCAATGTCTCTATAGACACCCATAGTAAAATTATATCTATAGACGCTCACCTAACAGTTGGTTTAAATCTCCAGCATATAACCAAAACAGAGATATCTGCTTTGGGTGAACCTGACGAAAACAATGAAAGAGGGTGGAGGCAGCCTACAAGGGTGTTGTCATCATCATCATCATCCTCCCTATGTGTCCATAACAGATGTACCTCTATATATACAATTCTGTGTAAATGTCCAACCTAATCAGTTGGTTTCAAATTTTCAGCATCTAACCAAAACAGAAATATCTGTTTTGGGTGAACTTAATGAAGGCAACAAAAAAGAGCGGAGGTGACCTAAAAAGGTGTCATCATCATTATTCATGTGTGTCCAGAACGGAATTCTCTCTTTATGCAGCTCTTTGAGAATGGCCCAGCTAATCATTTGGTTAAAAATTTTTAGGAAGCTAACTAAAACATAACTATCAATTTTGTGTGATCTTAATGAAGGCAGTGAATGAGCGTGGAGTAGGCCTATAAGGGTGTCATCGTCATCATGTGTGTCTAGGACAGAATTATCTCTATATGTAGATCTTTTTGAATGACTCACCCAACAGTTGGTTTAAAATTCCAGCTTCTAACCAAAACAGAAATATCTGTTTTGGGTAAACTTTGGACAATGGATGTCATCATCCATGTGTGTCTACAAGAGAATTGTCTCTAATATACAGCTCCATGTGAATGGCCTACATAACCAGTTGGTTTAAATGTTTAAGCATCTAACCAAAGCATACATTTGAGAAATAGTAATGAAGGCAACAAAAGAGAGTGGAGGTGTCCTATAAGGGAGTCATCATCATCATGATCATCCATGTGTGTCTAGAATATAATTATCTCTATATACAGCTCTGTTTGATTGGGCAATCTAACGTTGGTTTAACTTTTCAGCAACTAACCAAATCAGAAATATCTGTTTTGGGTGAACTTAATGAATACAACAAAAGAGAGCCGAGGCAGCCTATAAGGCTATCATCATCCATGTGTGTCTAGAACAGAATTATTTCCAAATATAACCAAATCATACATTTGAGAAATAGTAATGAAGGCAACAAAAGAGAGTGGAGGTGTCCTATAAGGGTGTCATCATCATCATGACTATCATCATCATCATCCATGTGTGTCTATAATAGAATTATCTCTATATACAGCTCCGCTTAATTGGGCTACCTAACCTTTGGTTTAACTTTCCAGCAACTTATCAAAACAGAAATATCTGTTTTGGGGAAACTTTATGAAGATATGGGTGTCATCATAATCATCTGCGTCTATCGAGAACAGAATTATCTCTATATACAGTTCTGTGTGAATGGCCCACCTAACCGGTTGGTGCAAAATTTTAAGAAGCTAACCAAAATGAATTATCAATTTTGTGTGATCTTAATGAAGGCAGTGAACAAGAGTGGAGGTGGTCTGTAAGAGTGTCATCATCAACATGTGTGTGCAGAACAGAATTATATCTATATAAAGATCTTTTTAAATGACCCACCCAGCAGTTGGATTAAAATGCCAGCATCTATCCAAAACAGAAATATCAGAAATAGTAATGGAGGCAATAAAATAGAGTGGAGATGTCCTATACGGGTGTCACCATCATCATCCATGTGTGCCTAGAACAGAATTATCTCTATATACAGCTCTGTTTGGTTGGGCCATCTAACCGTTGGTTTAACTTTCCAGCAACTAACCAAATCAGAAATATCTGTTTTGGGTGAACTTAATGAATACAACAAAAGACAGCCGAGGCAGCCTATAAGGCTGTCTTCATCATCATCATCATCATCATCATCATACATGTGTGTCTAGAACAGAATTATTTCTAGATACAGCTCTGCTTGATTGGGCTACCTAACCTTTGGTTTAACTTTCCAGCAACTTACCAAAACAGAAATATCTGTTTTGGGGAAACTTTATGAAGACAATGGGTGTCATCATAATCATCTGTGTCTATCCAGAACAGAATTATCTCTATATACAGCTCTGTGCGAATGGTCCACCTAACCAATTGGTGCAACATTTTAAGAAACGAACCAAAATGAATTATCAATTTTGTGTGCTCTTAATGAAGGCAAGAGCGGAGGTGATCTATAAGGGTGTCATCATGATGCGTGTCCAGGACAGAATTATATCTATATAAAGATCTTTTTAAATGACCCACCCAGCAGTTGGATTAAAATTCCAGCATCTAACCAAAACAGAAACATCAGAAATAGTAATGAAGGCAACAAAAAAGAGTGGAGATGTCCTATAAGGGTGTCACCATCATCATCCATGTGTGTCTAGAACAGAATTATCTCTATATACAGCTCTGTTTGGTTGGGCCACCTAACCGTTAGTTTAACTTTCCAGCAACTAACCAAATCGGAAATATCTGTTTTGGGTGAACTTAATGAAGACAACAAAAGAGAGCGGAGGCAGCCTATAAGGCTGTCATCATCATCATCCATGTGTGTCTAGAACAGAATTATCGCTATATCACAGCTTTGCTTGATTTGCCCACCTAACCTTTGGTTTATCTTTCCAGCAACTGTATCTAGAACAGCATTATTTCTATATACAGCTCTGTGTAAATGGCCCACCTAATCAGTTGGTTTACAATTTTAAACAAAAACCAAAACCAAGAAGGCAACAAAAGAGAGTGGAGGTGGCCTATCATCATCATCATCATCATCATCATCATCATCATCATCCACGTATGGCCAGGGCAGAGTTATCTCTATAGACAGCTTTGTGTGAATTGCAGACCTAACTGGGAATATAGAATCCAGAAACCATTTGTGTGCGCCTAAAAGCGAGGAGTAACAAAACCAACTCACCATTTACTCTGACATAATACCACAAGTTATCAGACAATTGTTACAGTTCAGCTTAGATTCTTTAGAAGTCACTAAGTAGTGGTGTCCATTATTGTCCTGTCTTTAGGGATAATGCCAGCACCCAGGCCATATTCAGCGTGATTCACTGGTCACACATTCATTAAATCTTTTTTTTTCAGCTCAACCTCCTCACTCTTCATTGTGTTTCCAGCAAGTGTACATTCCAAAAGAGAGAAAGGGGAGAGAGAGAGCGAGGGGGGGAGGGCAGAGATCTGCAAAATAGAGATGTCTTTGTTCTAAAACTAAAAACTGCTGTTTGTTTTGTGAATTGCAAAAATAACACATGGCCGCTTATTATTTTCCTGAAAGTACAAAGTGGTTTGGGGGTTTAACGCGCAGAAAAAAAACTTTATTCATCCCCAAAAAAAAAAAAAAAAAGATCATCTGGAAGAAAGACTTTTTCTGTAGTAAAATACTTCTGTTTGTGTGTAAGAGCGTGCTCTGCTTAAGTTGAGTTATGTCACCAACTTGTTACGGCTTAATCCCACTGGAAGTAGTTTAGAAAGTTTTTGGTGTGTATGTCACATTCCATTTTTCTAATAAAAAACAAACAGAAACCTTAAACATTTATAAGAGGCCTATTAAGGATTAAGGAAGCTGTGTTTTCTTTCAGTGTGTGTTGGTGTGTTTATCTGTTGTAACAAGTTGGGTAAGGTTGATTAAGTGTCAAGGCAAACAATGTTTTGACTGTTTATGCTATTTAAGCATTTTCTTTAAAAAAAAAAAGTAAAAAAAAACTATACATATATGCCCCAAATGTCTCCAAAAAAGTAAAAAAAAAAAAGTTAAAATAATATATATATATATATATATATATATATATATACATATAAACACACACACATACATATATATATATATATATATATATATATATATATATATATAATGTCCCAAATGTCTCCATGCATAGGAGAAATGAACAAGCCTATATTATATTTTATATTATATTTTTTATTTTTAATATTTATATATTTGTTTATATTTGTTTATATTTATACTTGCTACAGGATGACATAGGATGCCGTCTCTCTTAAACGGAGCTGGAGAGTTTCCATCTTATGTTCAACATGAATAATGAGAGTATCACCTCATTATGGTATCAGTGTATGGCAATGGCTGGATCAACAGTTTCCACTTTCGTGGATTGGTTGCCACCGCCCTGTGAAACGGCCTGCGAGATCCCCTGATCTTTCCCCACTCATCTTTTGAAAAACCGTGGTGTACAAAGAAAAGTTTAGAAACTAGGTTAATTTGAAGGAACGCGTTCAAATGCAATTACTTGTATAACATCAGATATCTTGTAATGTGTTTGGCAAGAGTGCAGAAGACATTGTGTCTGTGTAGAAAGAGGTTTCAAACACGTAGAGAATGTTTTGTAAAATTATGTAATTAATATTTCATAAGTAAAGGTACATTTAGCTAAAATTTTAGATTCTCCCTATGTATGGCGACTTCTGTAACACATCTCCCGAGGTATGGTGACTTTTGGGACACCATATACAGTACTACTAGATTTTTGGAATGAATGTCATTTCATGAAGGAAAACTGCATACACTGTTGGAAAATTTCATTTTCTATCCTGCACCTTTGAATTTTCTCTTTTCCATTGTTTTTATGAGAATTCTAAAATTTAGGTTTTCCTCTGATGCCAGCCAAAGATGGTTTGCACCAGCAGGAACTGGCCAAGATTTGAACCATCTATGGGTAGGCTGAATGTACCCGAGTTGATCCATCGATTGACTTGGGTACAACCAGCTTGTCAGGTTTTCGGCATGTGATTATTGCCAGTGGCCATAGCCGGCAACAATATTCATTATACTCTCACAGCAGGGATGGCTCCCCATGCACCCCAAATGGGAGAACACAATACCTTGGCTGGAAATATTCCATCTCTAACACTGATTGTGTTGATGGGGGAATCGGGTGATTTGCTTTCCTGCAACCACAAGATGGGAGAACACAATACCTTGGCTGGAAATATTCCATCTCTAACACTGATTGTGTTCATGGGGGAATCAGGTGATTTGCTTTCCTGCAACCACAAGAAAGATAACATCAATGGCCTGCCTTATTCTCTGTCTTAGGTGACAATGGTCACCAGGATAACTAGAGGGGGAAATCTAACCAGTGGGGACACAGACAGCAATCAAAATTGAGAATAGAGTATATAGTACCCCTACCCATTCACCAGAAAAGTGTCAAAAAGTAATAAAAACACACACACAGTTTTTGACAATTCCTTTATCAAAAAATAAAAAAAACAGTGTTCTTATATAGGAAAGGGGCGGGGCCACCTGGGCACGGGGCCTGCAATGTGAAGCCCTTCAGTTATTGCATTTGGCAGCAACCAGTGGCATAGATAAGTTTCTGAAAGACCTGGCACCTGGTCCCATTGGATTGAGATTGTGATCCAGGGACTGTGGATCCCATTGCAGTACAGTCTGCTCATTCTCCTCTGACATCAACAAGACATTTTTGTCAACACAGCTGCCACTCACTGGATATTTTCTCTTTTTTGGACCTGTAAACACTAGAGATGGTTGTGTGAAAACCCCAGTAGATCAGCAGTTTTTGAAATACTCAGGCCAGCCCATCTGGCACCAACAACCACGCCACGTTCAAAGTCACTTAAATCCCCCATCTTCCCTATTCTGATGCTCGGTTTGAACTTCAGCAAGTCGTCTTCACATTTAGTTGCTGCCATGTGATTGGCCGATCAGCAATTTGTGTTAACAAGCAATTGAACAGTTGGACCTAATAAAGTGGACGGTGAGTGTACAACAAAGCAACAGGGTTAGTGAACTTGGGTTTTTTCGTGTATGTCATCTCTTCATCTTCTTTCTCCTAAAATAGTTACAGCAAAGCATACCTGCGGCACCCAGCATGAGACTCCGGGAACAAGACCTTGGGGTCAGGATTAATAATTGCCTCTGGCAGCGACTATTTACAACGTGCTTTGCAAACGCCTATATGAAAAATGTATCAAGTACTAGCCACTTATGAAAATTATCTCAAAGTGTCTAAGTTGCTGCAGGAACTAAGCAGGTATCCCTCATAACTTTCCATAACAATTGGAATCTGACTGCTTTCTGCAATACAGATTTATTTTTCAGACATTTCCTATACATGACGCCTTGATAAAGATCAACAAACTCTGTCATCGCTGGCTACATCCCAAGGTTCATGTCATTTACTGTCCTTAAGACGATCTCCTACGCGTTCTTCCTTTTTTTTATTTCCATCTCTCTTAGATCAAAAACGCAGGGAGAAGAAATAAGACGATCTCCTACGTGTTCTTTCTTTTTTTTTTTTATTTCCATCTCTCTTAGATCAAAAACGCAGGGAGAAGAAATTGCATAAACAGGATAAAACGCTTCTTGATATAAGATGTAAACAAATCCACAAGGAAACAAAACAATTTGTGTACGCTGTAATGTACTGCAGATCCGGGTTTGCGGATGAACACATCTTCATGGGAATTTGGTATGCAGACAGGAAAAAAAAAAATTGGCAAAACCTTTCCCCTAGTTCCAGTAATTTTCCTAAAGCTAAATTTCTTGCAAAATATAAACATTCACTCAGTTGGTGGGTCAAATGTCTGAACTAAAAATTCACTGTATGTTCTACAAAGAAATCAGGAGAAGGTAGACCTCCGTGTTATAGTATCCTGGCTTGTTGGCTCAAAAGATGTCTATACTTAGTGGTTATTAAAATGGACCTGAATTTATGAAAGGAAGATTTCGTATCTTAAAGGAAACATCTTGATGTGTTAATTGTGCCAGAACAGTGCCCTAAAGATTTACTTTTGCCTTGAATGCTTCTCGAAAAATAGTGATTCACTTTCTGTGCCTAGGCACCTCCGTTCAATGAGTCTCATTGCTGTATATTTAAAGCGAGGATCATCTAAGGTGTGGGATCATCAAACTGGTGGCCCTCCAGCTGTTTCGAGACTACAAGTCCCATGAGGCATTGCAAGGCTGACAGTTACAAGCATGACTCCCACAAGCAGAGGCACGATGGGACTTGTAGTTTCGCAAAGGCTGGGGAACCGCCAGTTTGAGACCCCTGATCGAATGCATTATGGGGTTGATTTACTAAAGGCAATCAGACTGTGAACTTTACAAGATGCAGTTGCATTTATTTCCCCAGAGATAAGTGAATGTGGTGAAGCATCATTCTGTAAAGAATACCCAATTAGATGCAAAAAAAAAAGAAAAAGAAAAAAAAATATTTGTGCTTACAAATGATTAAAGTGGTTGTAAACCCTTACAACACACTTTGGCCTACAGGTAAGCCTAGATTAAGGCTTACCTGTAGGTCCAATAAATATCTCCTACACCTACACGGTTTAGAAGATATTTGCCGAAAGACAGGCACCGCTGTCTACGGCGCATGCGCGTAGACAGTGGCGTGCAGGCGAGACCCACCGAGAGGATGGATGCTCCGGACTACAGGGGACAGCGGTGACTTTGCTGGCTCCTGTGTCAGGTAAGTGACACATAATGGACTACTATGCGATGCATAGTAGTCCAGTATGGTTTACCTTTGCAGGGAATGAAAGAGGAAGTAAACTCATCAGGGTTTACTTCCTCTTTAAATGATGGAATACAGCAGAACTTTACCACATTCACTAAGCTCTGGGGAAAATGGGTGCAACTGCACTTGCAAAGTGCACAGTATATTTTAGTAAATTCATTGCCTGTTTCTTTGAACAAAATGGTGGTGGTTTGCACACAGACACCGACTCCTCATTGCATAAATGTGAATGAGATAGTTAAAAGATGGCTTCAGCTCATGTTCTCCACTTGTAGAGCACATCTCAGATGCGTTTTGTCCTTTACGAGGCTGAATTGTGTAGGCTTTGACTGCTATTACATTTATGCCTCTTTTACACGGTGGCTGGGATGGTAAAAACAGGTAGCTGAGCAGTGGTTTTACTGTCCTCCCACTTGCCTACCTAATGGCTAAAACACACCCGGAGAAGGTTGTTCACATACCGCGGCCACAATGCTTTGCAGTTAACATCAATGCTTGGTTCACGGTTGTGGCACCTTGGCCCTATTGTAAATTGTTGTTTTTCTGCAGATAAAAAAGAAAAGGCATTCAGGAGGCAGCAGGATCACCTTTGGAATGTCTGACAGTAACTGCTTCGCAGTACTATAAAAAGGGATCCACCCTAAATCATTTTTCAAAGCATGGGATAGTGTAAACCAAGTCTTAAGGGTGAGAATGAGTAGGGTGAATGGACAGGGTGAATGAGCCCTAAAATGAACCTGAATTTTGGAAGTAAATTACTATATTATTGAGAGCATCTGGAAATGTTAATTGTGCCTATGTAGTATCCTGAAAGATTTATTTCTTGGATTCTTGAATTGAATAGTTACATAAAGTAAGAGGCGTGGTAGCAGTATGAGAGTCTTCCTGTCAGGAAAGGCTGGCTGGGGACAGTGGTCCGTCTCCTGTCTGTGCGTGCCTGTGGATGCCTTTGCGCTGGTGCGCGCGTTCGTGGTCACACACATGGTTACCGGCGCCAGGCTGGCTATCTAAACCCAGTTCTCCCTTCAGATCTTGCTGCTTGATCTACAGCGTTCCTGAGACTATTGTCTGAATCTGATCTGTTGTGTATTGACCCGGCCTGACCTGTGACCTTCCCTGCCTTCTGCCTGCCTCTGACCTCCGGTTTGTCTACGACTTTGCACCTGTCTCATCCTCTGGACCATCCGGGCTCATCCGTTACCGACCCGGCCTGTTCCACGTTCCTGCCTCTGTCTGCTGCATCTGTTCCTGTACTGACTGTCTGGTTTGACCCGGCTGGACCGACTCTTCTGTGTGCCTGCCCCTGAGTGATCCACCTGTTCCTTTTGGACTCCTGCTGTCTACTGGTTCCTGTCCGCTGCCACTGAGGCCTGCTTGTCCAGCTACAGTTCCTGAAGTCAGCCTGATCCATCCTCCGGCTGTTGATCCTGCCAGGCACTCGTGCTACCTTTGACTCCCGTGCCTCCTGTCACCACCATCAGGGGCCGTGAGTCGGGGACGCAAGAGAGGTCTCCTTCTGCATTCCGGGCTCACCACTAGGTACGTGACACTTCCTCCTCTGCTGCCGGATATAAAGAGAATCAAGCTTAGTGCCTCTCTGTCACTCGGGAGAAGCCCCACATTTTAGAAATAAATACAATGCTTCCCCTGATTGGCCGAAGTGGAGATTGTGATGTCATCCGCCCACTTCTCCATTTTGGCCAATCAGAGGAAGTTTTGCATTCATTGATAAAAAATTTGAGGCTTCTCCTGAATGGCGGAGATGTGCTAAGTCCGACTCTATATATATGGCAGCAAAGGGGGAGTCACTCATACCGCTGCTGTAACCCAGCACCGGTTACTGCTAGTAATGCTACTACAATTTATTACAGCAACCCCCATGGAAATAATTCATTTGGTTAAAAGGGATGTGTGTTTTTTTTTTTTAAGAATCATACTTACCTAGGTAGATGCTGCATCTATCCCCCAGCGCCTCCAACACAGAGAACTGAGTGATCGAACACCACCGATTGCTCAGTTCTCACAGCTCCCTGAGCAGAGAGCTGTCACCGGTTCTCTACTCTGCCCCCTGTGCGCTCAGTGGGCTGTGGAGGGAGCAGGAGCAGATGGCTCAGGCTCTCAGTGGCTCGCTGAGAGGCCGAACCAGGTGCCGGTCCAGGCATGTGGGCGGAATCCCAACTTCATTGTCGCGATCTTCCTGCTGTCGGCTGAAAACGGTCTTTGCCTATACTTCTCTTTTAAAGTATATCTAAAGCCAAAAAGAAAAGATAAAAGTGCAGCGCTTAACCTCTAAATGTAAATGTGACTTAATACGAAAATTAATGAATTTTGGTAAAAAACATAAATAATGAGAATCTAAATATTGTGAATCCAAATAGTGTGAAAATCATTAGTGAAAAATATTTTCAAAAATCAATTATCAGATAAAAAACATTTGTCTGTAACTCAAATGTCCAATACATTTAAAAAACAAAAAACAAAAATGAAAAATTCAAGAGATGTATAATAGTGCAACACAGTGTAGATAATGTCCCATGTGAATGAACAACAAAAGTGTAGTTGATCTTGTTTGTTCAAACAAAAATAGTGCTTGACCACGTGGACCCTTCACCGCTGTAAATCAGTAATGAATGGAGGCTTACCAGATCACCGGTCAGGATACGCAGATACGGACACCTAGACGTTTCGATGCGGAAAAACGGAAAACGACCCACTCCTTCAGATATCCCGCAATCACCGAATCAGATCGGATCCTCTCGTGAGCCGGTCTGCGCGGCTGCGGATACTTAGGAGTTTCGATACAGGAAGCCGGAAGACAACCCACTCCTTCGAATGTCTCGTAGTCACCAAATCCGCTCTGGTCCTCTCACAAGCCTCGAAGCATCATATCACCAAAAAAAACAAAAATAAAAATGCGCCAAATCGTGTAATAAAGTTTGAACAAATTTATTCTTATTCAACCAAATGGTTTTAAGCGCTAAAAAATTACTCCACCGAGTCATACGAAAGTAAACGTATCGTTAAAAAATGAACAAATTGCTAGCAAAAAAATTAAAAATAAACGAATGCTAAAGCACAACTCACCCTTTGTGCGTTAGCATTCGTTTATTTTAAATTTTTTTGCTAGCAATTTGTTCATTTTTTAACGATACGTTTACTTTCGTATGACTCGGTGGAGTAATTTTTTAGCGCTTAAAACCATTTGGTTGAATAAGAATAAATTTTTTTCAAACTTTATTACACGATTTGGCGCATTTTTCTTTTTGTTTTTTTGGTGATATGATGCTTCGAGGCTTGTGAGAGGACCAGAGCGGATTTGGTGACTACGAGACATTCGAAGGAGTGGGTTGTCTTCCGGCTTCCTGTATCGAAACTCCTACGTATCCGCAGCCACGCAGACCAGCTCACGAGAGGATCCGAGCTGATTCGGTGATTGCGGGATATCTGAAGGAGTCGGTCGTTTTTCGGTTTTCCGCATCGAAACGTCTAGGTGTCCGTATCTGCGTATACCGACCGGTGATCTGGTAAGCCTCCATTCATTACTGATTTACAGCGGTGAAGGGTCCACGTGGTCAAGCACTATTTTTGTTTGAACAAACAAGATCAACTACACTTTTGTTGTTCATTCACATGGGACATTATCTACACTGTGTTGCACTATTATACATCTCTTGAATTTTTCATTTTAGTTTTTTGTTTTTTAAATGTATTGGACATTTGAGTTACAGACAAATGTTTTTTATCTGATAATTGATTTTTGAAAATATTTTTCACTAATGATTTTCACACTATTTGGATTCACAATATTTAGATTCTCATTATTTAGGTTTTTTACCAAAATTCATTAATTTTCGTATTAAGTCACATTTACATTTAGAGGTTAAGCGCTGCACTTTTATCTTTTCTGTTTCGTTGTGCCTAGTATCCTGGTTATAGTGTTCAGCTGCTGTTTTTTAATTTAAATTTTTTTTACTACGCGCAGATTTTCTATTTTTTTCTTATATCTAAAGCCAAAACTTAATTTTGGGTAGAGTAGGGGAGTGTTAAAAATGTGTGCCTCCTTAGGGAGAATTCTCTTTACTTCCTGTGCTGTAGACATAACAGGAAGTGAGAGGATATCATTTCAATGTGAGCAAAGTCCAATGTTATTTGCGTGGGAACATCTGTCCTATTTGTAAGATGTCCCCTTTATTCCTGTTCTGGTGGAAACCCAAAATTTGGGATTAAGTCTCACTTTTTTTTTCTGGGGACATTTGTAATTATGACAAGGGGTTGATTTACTAAAGGCAAACAGATTTTGAACTTTGCAAGTGCAGTTGCTCCAGAACTTAAAATAAATGAGGTGAAGCTTCACTTTACAAAGAATACCCAATCACATGCATAGAACATTAAAAAAAATAATGCATTTTTATGTGGATGACTAGATGCTGGAAGTCAGGAGAGCTTTCCCTCATTTACTAAGTGGGTGGGACTTTTAAATTGTCACATATCTGAAATGTGGGAGTCTTAAACCGGCCATAGACGGTTCAAATCTCGGCTGGTTCAACAGGAACCGGCCAGGATTCGAACCATGTATGGACAGGTTGAATGTACCCAAGCCGATCAATTGACCTGCCGGATTTTACATGAAAGTATAGCTGGTGGTTGTTATAGCTGACAGCAATAATCACTGTATTCTTCCGGGGGGATTCCTGCATCAACACTGACTATTGATATGTTTGTAGGAAGGAATTTTTCTCCGTCTATTCCACTATGGCAGAGATGTGGATGCCAGCTGATAGTCGGCAGACAACCTCTATGGAAAACTTTGGGTTGTAGTTCATAATACAGAAAAAAAAATTGAGTGTAGCTGATACCCCTCACCAACCAATCAGTTTTTAGCTTCCTTGACTCCAGTGCTGGCTAGAGAATAAAAGCAAGCACCTGATTGGTTTTTATAAGACACACCAGTATTCCTCTAGGATTTTTTTTGTGTTTCTTCTTCTGTATGTAGGAAATAGGAGAATGCCCCAAGGGATAGTACAGACAAGAGACCATAAACAGGATAGTCAGAAAAATACAAAAAGTATAAAAAAAAAAAAAATATATATATATATATATATATATATATAATATATATATTTTTTTTATATACTTTTTGTATTTTTCTAACTATCCTGTTTATCATCTCTTGTTGTCCATACTATCCCTTGGGGCCAGGGGCGGACTGACCATTTGGCCACTCGGCACGGCCCAAGGGCCCCGAGCCACTAGGGGGCCTCATCAGGGTTGCCAGCCTCAGTAAAACCAGGGACAGTATGTTAAAATCTGTGTTTTTTTTTTACATCTGACTCTGAAATGTCCCTTACCGACATCCTTTTGGTCTAAAAATCCTGAGATTATAGCTGCCCCACCTCTCCAGTACCTTCTCAGCCAATAGAAACATGTCTGTGTATACTGTGTGTACATCTATGTGTATACTGTGTAATTGTATACTGTGTGTCCCCATAATCTCTGATTGCCTGGGGGCCCCATAATCTCCTATTGCCCGGGGGCCCAATGAGTTGTCAGTCCGCCCCTGCTTGGGGCATTCTCCTATTTCCAATATTTTTTCTGGGATGTGGCGAGGACCTTCAGGATCAACTTCTAGATAGTTTCTTCATTTTTTTTTGTTCCTTCTTCTGTATGTAATACTCCTTTATGCTTAACACAATTAAATCATCTTTTTAAAATAATGCTCCTTTATTGTTAGTTTTTTTTTTTAAATCTAAGAACAAATGCTTATTTGTTCACATGTTCTTTTTTTAATTTTAAAATCCAGTTACATTAGCTTAGAACCTACTAAGTTTTACCACGATTTTATTGTTTTTTCAGACTAAGTTGTAGGCACGGCTGCGGAAAACACCCATTTCCATTTGTTTTATGTTAGATCAACACATAACCACTTAGAGTGATTTCATTCAGAGAAAACACAAGGAACATATTAGCCTTGTGGTTGGGGAGATTGATGGGCTTCAAACATTTTTAAGCCGGGATATTCCTTCTCAAGTCTACACTCTCATGCTTTTAATTTAACTAGGCCAACCAAAAAAAAAAAAAAAAAATAATAACTTGGAGGATTCTGCTTGAACTGCACTTTGTTTAGTTATATATGGAATGAAAAAATGGACTATAAGTATTTTTGCATTATTTTATTTATAGAAATAGGATACTTGGGTTATAGGTGGAGTCTGGTGGTGAGTTATCTGCTGTCTTCTCCTAGCCCACCCTCCCTCCTCTACCGAACCCCCCATTAGATAAAAAATAAAAAATAAATAGTAAATAGCCTAAGCACTCCTATACCCTGCCATGTGACACATTGAGTCCCCCAGTCTTCCTTTTTTCTGCACTGAAGAATGGAAGGGTCTAAGTAGAAGAGGAGTTTATGAATGACCCACCAGAATAGTACTCAAAACCCAGATAAGACATTCATAAAAATCATGATTTTTATTAGAAACAATTATTAAAAACCTCAAATTTAAATATAAAAATAAAAAAGATAAAATGGAAAATATCATATTTAAACCGTCAACGCCTTTCGTGGTTTCCACTGCTTTCTTCAGGACATCAAATTTCTTCATGTGACAGAATTCCGGGTATTAATGTATTTCATCTATCAAATCAATAATAAAGCATACATAGATGTAAGATCATAATCATACAATCAAAATGTCCTAAAACATATTTAACATCAATGAGTAATGGTAATCAACCTATCCCCTCGGTGAGGGGGACAGACACAGAAAAAAAAAAACAGGAGGGGAGAGAAAAAGAGACACAAATACTTACCTAAACATCCAAAAATATGCAAAAATAATGAGAAAAAAAGGTTGCGGACACCTAGACTGTGGAGAGGCCAATCGGAATACCAAACGGAAAATTAGCCCAGATCTACGGCATCTCCAGTGACAAGATTGCGTATCAAAGCTTGCAAACGAATGATCATAGCATTTTTGCATTATTTTTATTTATAGAAATAGGATACTTGGGTTATAGGGGGAGTCTGGTGGTGAGTCATCTGCTGTCTTCTCCTAACCCACCCCTCCTTCCTCTACCGTACCCCCCAATTAGATAAAAAAAAAAAAAATAGTAAATAGTCTAAGCACTTGTACACCCTGCCATGTGACACATTGGGTCCCCCAGACTTCCTTCTTCTGCACTGAAGAATGGAAGGTTCGTTGTTTGGTTGGATCTCTCCCACTCTAGTGATGTGGATGCTTAATGTCTTACTAAATCCACAACAGTAAAATCAGTCTGTATAAGCAGTAAAGAATGCTTGTTATACTCACTCTATATCCTCAGGGGTTAATCCTCTGCATTGTGTTAAAAGGCTGTTTGATCCTGTATGCACAGATCCCCCTCTTCTTCCACTGACTCCAAAACACGGCCAGATAAGACAGTGGAGTCACTCTGCACATGCTCAGTTTGGTGTGTATTGATAGAGAGTTTTTTTCTTTTCTTGGAAGAGTGCATGTGATCAGCACATGGCCAATCAGCACTGTCCAGACAGAAGGTCAGGGGTCCTGCATCCTCATAGGACAGCCAGTGCAGTATGAAAACTCTTCTTGCAAGCTTTAGCCAGACACTGATAGAAGTCACAAGACTGCTATATACTGCTGATGAGAAAATGTATTTAGCAGTTTATATTTACTAAAATTATTTCATGTGCATGTTATGTGTACTGTGGGAGACCAGATATAGTGAAGGCAGGATCCTGGGTTTAGTAACACTTTAATATTGGCTGTTCATTGGTGGGACCCTCAAGACTCCAGCAGTGGAGTGATGATAACTAGGGGTGGTAACATGACCTGATGGTGATTGGTAAGGACTCCAGTGGTGGGTCACCGGTCTTCACTCGTGAGGCATTGCGAGGATCACATGATGGCGGAATCAGTAGGAAAAGCTTAAGAAGTTGTTGTTTTTTGTAATGTAAATGGCTGGAAGCCAGGAGATGGGATTCAATAAAAAAAAATGAAAAATCCAACAGGGAGAGTTGCAATTAGATTGGGAGATGGAGTGCAGAGATCCATTCTTCAAAGTCTCTAATAGACGTAAGACAATAAGGCACTTTTATATGGCAGCATCTGAAAAGAGATGAAATATCCATTTTATTTTATGTTAATATATTGAACATAAAACAATTAAAAAAACAAGCCAATACTAAAAGAAAAAAAGAACAGAATTAGCTAATATTAACAGTAACTTTTTTTTTTTTAAAGCAAGGCTGAACTATATATAAAACATACCCTTTGTCTTAGATTTCCTCTTAGGACATCAAACGCTTTAAAATTGTTTAAAAATATTATCCCTGTCATTAGAAGCATGCTTTATAAATTAGATTAAGGCCCCAGTAGTAGAAGCTAAGACATGTCTATATATCACTTGTAAGCCCTTGCTGGCTTAATTCTTACCAAACTGACGTCTGCGTGTGTCCATTGTATTCCGGTGGTGAACATTTGATTTTACTGGGCATCTAAGCATTTTAGAAATGATATTTTATCATAAACTACAGTAAAGGGCATGGGCCAGACAAGTCAGACTGCCTGATGATTGTATGGATATAGCGGGTTTTGATAGCAACTGGGTAGCAGAAGTACAAAAAAGAAAAGAAAGCAACCCAATTGTTCCTTTTCAGTAGTTTTTAGTCCTGAAGAGTAAGATAAATTTGACAGCAGGTGCGGGTTCAGATTAAAAGTCTTCCAATAAGGAGGCCAACAATGTGTGCCTTTCTGAATTCTAGGTATTTTTGTACATGGTTTCCTTGTCTCCCGGAGCCCATGGCAGAGGACAGATTAGTCCTTGTTCTGGCTCCCTTTAGCGTCAGTAGTAAGTAGTGGTCATGTGACCATTCTTTTTACTATTGAAAGGTCCAGCTAAGACCAATGTACTGTATTTTTTATGTGCCCTACCCGAGGGCAGTGGCGTCGCTAGGGGGTGGCTTTTGGGGCTATAGCGCCTAATCTGGGGCCCATAGTCCTGAGTCCCTGCAGGGGTCCGGGGACCCTTATGTAAGTGGGGGGCTCTCTGGGGACCCTGATGCAGGGAGGAGGCTCTCTGGGCACCCTGATGTAAGGGGGGGGCTCTCTGGGGATATATAAACGCACACACACACACACACACACACACACACATATATTATATACATGTGTATGCCCGCCCAAGAGTATGACTTTCTTTACTATGCTGCTATGGGCTCCAACCCCAGATCTTTTGTAGACCTACCAACGCCCTGCCTGAGGGATCCCCGTGGAAGCTGGAAATCACTGTAGTAGGCAGCTAGCCTTGAGAAAATGGAAAGTGGAAAGTGTTCTCTAAATAGTGCCTGTGCAGAGCACCCAGAAGCTAGTAGACAGAACTGTGATGGACCATTGTAAAAATGGCCATACCTGAAATTCAACTTTAAGCTCCTGAGTGTAAAGATTTTCTTACCAGGGGAACCCCTACAAATAGTGAACGGCTTTCAGAAAACACTTCCCAAAAGGTATTTGATTCATGGAGTCTCAGAATCTCTCGGACTTCCACCCATTCCCAAAATCCAGGACAAATCCATTCAAAAGTCTTCCTGATACACGCCTGATGAAGCTGGATCATGTCCCAAGATCAGTGATTATGATGCTGAGGTTCCTATGCTGTGTGACTCTAGATCAATGACAATGATGACCCCTTTGCCATTTGTGTCCATATGCTCCTAGCTACCGATCAAGGACTTCTCATAGATTTATTACACTGTCCACTACCCTACTGACACTGTCCACTGCCCTACTAACACTGTCCACTGCCCTATTAACACTGTCCACTGCCCTATTAACACAGTTCACTGCTCTACCAACACAGTCCCCTGCCCTACTAACACAGTCCACTACTCTACTAACACAGTCCACTACTCTACCAACACAGTCCACTACTCTACCAACACAGTCCACTACTCTACCAACACAGTCCACTACTCTACCAACACAGTCCACTACTCTACCAATACAGTCCACTACTCTACCAACACAGTCCACTACTCTACCAACACAGTCCACTGCTCTACCAACACAGTCCACTGCTCTACCAACACAGTCCACTGCTCTACCAACACAGTCCACTACTCTACCAACACAGTCCACTACTCTACCAACACAGTCCACTACTCTACCAACACAGTCCACTACTCTACCAACACAGTCCACTGCTCTACCAACACAGTCCACTGCTCTACCAACACAGTCCACTGCTCTACCAACACAGTCCACTGCCCTACTGACACTGTCCACTACCCTATTAACACAGTCCCCTGCCCTACTAACACAGTCTACTGCCCTACTAACACAGTCCACTACCCTATTAACACAGTCCACTACCCTATTAACACAGTTCACTGCTCTACTAACACAGTCCACTGCTCTACTAACACAGTCCACTGCTCTACTAATACAATCCACTATCCTATTAACACAGTTCACTGCTCTACCAACACAGTCCCCTGCCCTACTAACACAGTCCACTACTCTACCAACACAGTCCACTGCTCTACCAACACAGTCCACTGCCCTACTCTACTAACACTGTCCACTACCCTATTAACACAGTCCACTGCTCTACTAATGTCGTCCACTGCACTACTAACCCTGTCAGCATATATACACACAAACACACACATGCTTTGGGGTGCACACCCTAATAAAATAGGTTTAAGATGTTGGCGGCTGGCAAGGGAACTTGTGGAGGTTGCATAGCTGGCGGGGAGCTAAGCATACTTCCGATTTAAAGGGAGTTTATGAAGTGAAGTGGAGCGATTGTGAAATACAGATGACCAAATCGGCTTTTGAAATGCTTTTTTTGGCATTGTAAGCAGAGGTATGTGACTACATACAGCCCATCCAGGGACTAGGTGAGTGTATGTATACCAATCAAGGCATTGCCGTTAACTATGACAAGAGGTGCCAATGTCCTTGCTAACCTCAAGATCCATAGAGAGCTGCACCAAAGACCATTAACTTTCCTTGTAAAGACCTTCGACAGCTATCAAATATTAACGCCTTTCCAGTCAATAACAGCCACTGTCTAATTTTCAACCAAACGACCTAGAGGTGAAATGTTCTAGTAACCCTTAGGTAATGTTGGAAACCAGACCAGTATTAACTTCCAAATGGGTTTTTAATAAATATAAATCACGGTGGGGCTGAAACCACATGTATGTATAAATAAATCATGATGGAACTGGGGTGGCTTATAGCCATAAATCACAAATGGATCTTTTCTACTTTTTTTCCACAAGAAAATCCACATGAAAAAGTAAAGAGGGGGGAGAGAAGTCTTTTGTGTGCTTCTATTGCACCCTGTTTTAGCTTTCTTTACGTTTTTTTTAAGCTGAACTTAAGGCGGATATAAAAAAAATAAGTTAGTGCAGTTCTGTAATTATTAAATACCTCGTTAAAGGGTAATTTCACTTTCGTGGGGAAAAAAAAATAGCAAATAATTTTTTTTTAAATAATATAGCATATACAATTATGACACAAGTCATATTGCAATTGGATGTTATTAAAAATTACCTTTCCGTTTTAATCTGCAGCTTTGTAATTTTCTGTAAAATGCAATATGGCGCCCTGGAGGTGTTCTGTACACAGAATGTGCACAGAATGCCCCTCCCCAGAAACATCATTCCCTGCTTGTGTGATTGGCTCACCAATTTTCCCAGAAGTCTGCACTAAGATACAAATCAGATTTCAGGCATCCCTGCAACAAAAATCTAATTTTTAGTGAGATACTTCCAATAGGAAATCACATCTAAAAGGGATGCAGACCCTGCAGGTGCACAGCTGATTGATAATTATGAAACCACATCCATTTGATTCGCTTAAAACATGGGATACACAGGAACAAACAGTGATTTCTTCAGAATAACAAAGTTTGTTAAAATCCCTGCAATTATTATTATTATTATTATTATTCAGGATTTATATAGCGCCAACAATTTACGCAGCGATTTATAATATAAAAGGAGACAATGTACAGAGATCAAAATAGGTAGGGAGCGCTTACGTGAAAAATAGTGTTCCAATAAAAAAAATGTTAATGGAAAAATATAATCCCGTTTAATGTAAAATGGTAAAAACCTACAAAAAGCCAAATGGCTGCTTAGATTGTTGGTGCCATCGCCCGGCACTGAGGCTGGAAAGCGTAGCAGGGAAAAAGGATGCCTTCCATCTACAACGGCGGACAACCAGAGGGACCGGAAGTGATGTAATGGCATGACCAAGTACCGCCTGACATACGTTTCGTTGACACGTCATCAGGAAGTTTTGCGGCAAAACATAGGTTTAAATACTGTTATTACAGTTTAGTGGATTTCTACTGTATGTGTTCATTTGCACATTATTGATGTTATCATTACAGAGGTTTTTTTGCTTTTTGCATGGTCAATTCTAACAGCCATAGGCTTTGTCACATTTTAATTAGGTAGGCTGGTGCTTCACATTATTATTTTATATATTTTTTTTTATTAGAACACTATTTTTCACGTAAGCGCTCCCTACCAAATTTGTCTCAGCTTGCACTAGTGATACTATCATTCAGTTTGGGGATAGCAGCTGATTTTATATATTAAACGTATTTCTAGTCTTGTTCACTCGAAATTTGTTAAATAGGCGCGAGATACACCACACTTTTTCAATATACATAGATCACCCAGAGGGGAATGCTTTTTTTTATCAACAAAAGTGTAATTACTCTTTAAAATTATTTTTTAATTACAAGCAGTGTGAGTACCTGATTTTCTCCTGATATCAACCACTTGCAGCCCCAGGGCTGGAGTGTGAGAGAAAGAAGCAGCACAAGAAGCCAATCAGATTGCATGCAGACAAGGAGCATGCTGATAGGAGGAGGAATTAATGTGACAGATAGTTGAGCCCACTATTGTGCTGCTTCTCCTTTCACTGTTCATTCACAGGCTGGAGCAGGTACAGGTTGATGAAGCTGGTCTTTAGATCAAGGACATTTAGTGGTGGAAAAAATTACAGCGGGGAAATCTCTTGATTTAAGGAGAATATTGCAGCTGTAGTCCTCTTGTCCTAAACAGGGACTATTATGTCAATTTACTTTTTGTCTGGGCTACCTGTATAGTCAGCTCAGACTGATTGTTTCGTTTTTCACTTGGTTTTTCCCTAAACTTAAGTTGGCTTGTGATTTCTTACTGTGGCTGTCATGCTTACCCCTAACACAGATGGTCAGACACTATAGCTGACTGCCATGTTCTTCAGCTATAGCAGCCCCCTTTCCCATAAGGAAGGCAGGCAGGCTTACCGGTATTTGGTTGCCCCCAGGACTTATACACAATGCTATAGTGCCTGGCCACCACGCCAGGGCATGTGTGAACTGAGAAAAGCAAAAAGGTACTTGCAGTTGGCAGACAGGCACAGTGGTTCAATGAGAGTCCAGATACAAGGCAGGCAGAGTTCAGAGAATAGTCAATATCCGATCTGAGGTCATACACAGGGAAATCAAATCTAGCAGAGCAGGGCAGCAAATGGGGAGCTTGATCAGGTATTACACATTCTATCACAAACATGAGACTACAAGCTTGGCTAGCTTATAACAGGTTTAGTCTCCACCCAGAGTCTGGCCACAATCAATCATCTTGCAGGTGGACAGACAGACAAAGAGTATGCCATAGCCAAAGTCAGGAGGCTGGAACCAGCAGTTTTGATGGAGCAGGCTCCTGGCAGTGGCCTGTAAATGACACAGGTATTACTGGTCATAGTATGAGACAAACAAACAAACAAAATCAAGTTATGAATATTTATATTTCCTTCAGCCAATCCAGTAGGAGGTTTATGCCACTGGTGCGTGCTGGGAGAGGAGTTACATATTTGGGACATGTGCTAACTCTCTGGGCTGAGGCCTAGGGAGATGCTGCTGGATGGAGCTCTTCTTTTAAGCATAACAGCCCATTTCAGGGCCTAATGTGTGCTGAAGTAGTCCTAAAACTGTCCTGCCTGGTCTGGAGGAAGCTGTGCCAAGGAGGAGACCCAGGGGAGGCCTCTGGTGACTTAATTGGAGGTCGCATAAAAATTTGGGAATGTGCTTACAGTGTTGCCTGGTCAACTTAAAGGTTCTGACACTGTGAATCAGGACATTGATCTGGAGAGTCTGTAGGTGATCTGCTACGGTATCTGGGACACCTAGCTCTCACCTCCTTAAGGATCACATATAAATGCAAATTGAATGCTTTTATTACCGAATCCATTTCACATAACATGTGAATCGCACTGGCTTTCAATGGAGCGGGTTCACACATGTTCAGGGCGGCCGCAATCTGTTTCTGAAAAGGGTCGTGTGCCTTTTTTGGGTCTGGTTTAAGCCTGAATTCAAGTAAAAAATTTACACCTGAATCACACCTGAACCAGTGTACAAAACCGCACCAGACGCCGGACTGCTAACCACAGACGGACATGTGTGAACCTAGCCTTAGGCCTGGTTCACATATATGCAAATGAAATGCGTTTTGAGCCACATCTGATTTGCATAATATGTGAACCAGACTGGCTTTCAATGGAGCCGGTTCACATATATGCGGGCCAGTTGGGTGCGGATTAAAAAAAAGGGTCCTGTGCGTTTTTCAGTCTGGTTCAGGTGCAATTTAAGTGTCAAATTTTCACCTGCATTCACCTGAACTGCTGAATGGACACCTCACCAGACTCTGCACAGAAATGGCTCCGCATCTGAGCCCAACTGTAAATGTTCTGCAATAGAACTTTATAAATACAAAAGTGACTGGCGCCCAATTCTTTCTCAGTCCCTGCCCCCCCCCCCCATTTTAGACATGGACTCAGTCCTGGGGTGAAATGCAAGCCCGTTCCTGGCCTTTGGAGGTGCTATCCTGCCTTTTGAGGTGCCAGAAGGGTGCTACACAGCAAGCCCTTGTACACACGGTTGGAATTTCCGACCACAAAATCCGTCAGATTTTTTTCCAACGGATTTCGTCCAAAACTGGTGTTGCATACACGCGGTTAGACAAAGTTGTCGCAAAAGCCAATCGTTTGGAACGTGATGACATTCGTTCGTTCCGACGGGACTACGTTCAGCCTAGTCGCCAATAGCTTTGCTCTCATACTTTGATCTGAGCATGCGTGGCACTTTGTCCGATCGGAATTCTCTACAAACGATCGGAAAAAGTCAAACCGGATTTTGTTGTCGGAAAATCTGAGTTTCTGCTCTCAAATTTTTTCCGTCGGAATTACCGATGGAAAAAGTCCGATGGAGCCCACACACGATTGGATTTTCCGGCTATATAACTCGAACGGAACTTTTCCGTCGGAAATTACTGACCGTGTGTACAAGGGCTAAGAGTTGGTTTTCTTATTTTTATATTTTATTGAGCTGTTAATTTTATCTTATTTTTATTTTTTATTTTTTTGCTGGAATTCAGCTTTAAAGAACACCATAACCTTTCTCTGGCGTCAGATATGATATTGAAACAAACAATAGCTGCACTTGCAGTAACAGCAATGATAATAATGAAAGAAGAACCAGAGAAACAATGAGAACAAAACCAATGACTACAACAACAATAAGAGGAACAAAAACAGTAAAAGTGGAAAAATCCCACAGTCATAACTTATTTCATGCTTTTTGTATTAGTCATAAATAACTCAAAAGTATAAGTAAATCCAAGGCAAGGTTCACAACAGAGTTGGGCAGAACATCCCCCGGTTCAGTTCACGCCAGAACTCTCGAACATCGCAAATGTTTGGACCCGAACCCTATTGAAGTCCATGGGACCCGAATTTGAAAAATTAAAAGTCCCCATTTTGAAGGCTTTTATGCACATTATTGGTCATAAAAATGGTATGGGGGTCCGGGTGCTGCTCTGGGGGCCATGTATCTATGCAAATATATATATTTTAAAAGATTTTTACAGGAGAAGCGATTTTAATGATGCTTAAGGTGAAACAATAAAAATGAAAAATTCCTTTAACCACTTGCCGACCAGCGCACGACGATGTACGTCGACAGAATGGCACGGGCAGGCAAATGGGCGTACATGTACGTCCCTTTAAATTTGCCGCCCTGCCATCGGGAGCGCGCCACCGCCGGCACGCTCCCGCGCTGGTCGGGACCCCCGTGAGTCCGGTCGCGGGACCCGCGGACTCGATCGCCGCGGGCATACCCGCGATCGTCTCACGGAGCTGCCAAATGAAGAAATGCCGTTGTAAACAGCATTTCTCCATTCTGCCTAGCAACTAGTGACGCTGATCTCTGCTCCATGTGATTGGAGCAGAGATCAGTGTTCACTAAATGAAAGCCCAACCCCCCCACAGTTAGTAACACACCCCTAGGAACACTTAACCCCCTACACTGCCACCCACTGGTTAACCCCTTCACTGCCAGTGTCATTTACACAGGAATCACTGCATTTATATAGCAGTGATTACTGTATAAATGACAATGGTCCCAAAAATGTGTCAAAAATGTCCGATGGGTCCCCCACAATGTCGCAGTCACAATAAAAATCGCTGATCGCAGCCATTACTAGTAAAAAAAAAAATAATAAAAAATTATTAATAAAAATGCTATAAAACTATCCCTATTTTGTAAACGCTATAACTTTTGCGCAAACCAATCAATAATCGCGATTTTTTTTACCAAAAATATGTAGAAGAATACGTATCGGCCTAAACTGAGGGAAAAAAATGTTTTTTTTAATATATTTTTGGGGGATATTTATTATAACAAAAAGTAAAAAATAATGCGTTTTTTTCAAAATTGTCGCTCTATTTTTGTTTATAGCGCAAAAAATAAAAAACGCAGGGTTGATCAAATACCACCAAAAGAAAGCTCTATTTGTGGGAAAAAAAGGACGTCAATTTTGTTTGGGAGTCACGTCGCACGACCGCGCAATTGTCAGTTAAAGCGACGCAGTGCTGAATCGCAAAAAGTGGTCTGGTCTTTCACCAGCAAATTGGTCCGGTCTGAAAGTGGTTAAATATGGTGCATTGAGGGTCCCCTTAGTCTCTCTGTAAAATGGCACATCTGTACTGTGTATAGCACATGCTGCAGCAAAACTGACATATATAAAGAAAACAAAAATTACATTTAAATTGACAGTAATACAATACCATTTCTGGCAATACAAAAGAAAAAAAAGAAAAAACTGCGTGAGGGTCCCCCTCAAATACCCCCTGGTATGAATTTTAAGGGAAACCCACAGCAAATTAAAAAAAAAGGTCATGGGGTCCCCACTAAAATCCATACCAGACCCTTATCCAAGCATGCAGTGTGGCAGGTCAGGAAAGCAAGTACCCCCCCCCCCCCCCCCCCCGAACTATACCAAGCCAAATGCCCTCAACCAGTGGCAGTGCATCCCCTCTCTCCAGCCAAGCCCCTCTGTGTAGTATGGATGCATTGCATGAATCTATCCATGACCGCTGTAGCCACCACCTATTCAGATGTCCGGCCCATTTTTGGATGCCGACACCTGAATTCCAGCTGTGTTTTTTTTTGTTAAGTACTTAATTAGAGCCATAGGCTCTAATTGGCTTCAAAAAAGGTGAACAGCGAGCGCAAACCATTGTGCTTGCAGTTCACTCAGGTGTGTTAGAAAAGCAAATGAATATTTGCACGGTAATGCAATGCTGTACCCGTATGAAATTGTTATCATTTTTTTGAGACAGATAAGAGTTTTTCATAATTTCTGTTATAAAATTTTGTAAATAAGTAATTTTTCTCCTTCACTGATGTGCGCTGATGAGACTGCACTGATGGGCACTTATAGGCAGCACTCATGGGCACTGATGAGGAGGCACTGATGGGCACTGATAGGCTTCACTGATGGGCCCTGATAGGCTGCACTGATAAGGGGGCACTGACGGGTACTTATAGGCAGCACTTATGGGTAATGATGAGGAGGCACTGATGGGCACTGATAGGCAGCACTGATAAGATGGCAATGATGGGCACTGATAGGCTTCATTGATGGGCACTGATAGGCTGCACTGATGGGCACTGATGAGGAGGCACTGATGAGGCTGCACTGATGGGCACTGATAGGCGACACTGATGAACACTTATTGGCAGCACTGGTGGGCAAAAATTGTCAGTGGTAGGGCTGTTCTGATCATCAGGACACTTTCTGTTATAAAATTTTGTAAATAAACAATTTTTCTCCTTCACTGATGTGCTTTGATGAGGCAACACTGATGGGCACTGATAAGGTGGCAATGATGGGCACTGATTGACTTCACTGATGGGCACTGATGGGCTGCACTGATGGGTACTGATGAGGCTGCACTGATAGGCGGCACTGATTGCCACTGACAGGCAGCACTGATGAACACTGCTGGCAGCACTGGTGGGCACAGATTGGCAGTGATAGGGGTGCTCTGATTATCAGGACACTTTCTGTTATAAAATTTTGTAAATAAATCATTTTTCTCCTTCACTGATGTGCGCTGATGAGGCTGCACTGATGGGCACTGATAGGCTGCACTGATGGGCACTGATAAGGCGGCACTGTTGGGTATTAATGAGGTGGCACTGATGAGGAGGCACTGATATGCCGCATTGATGAGCACTGATAGCCATTACTGAACTGATAGGCGGCACTGATTGGCACTGACAGGCATCACTGATGAACACTGCTGGCAGCACTGGTGGGCACAGATTGGCAGTGATAGGGGTGCTCTGATTATCAGGACACTTTCTGTTATAAAATTTTGTAAATAAATCATTTTTCTCCTTCACTGATGTGCGCTGATGAGGCTGCACTGATGGGCACTGATAGGCTGCACTGATGGGCACTGATAAGGCGGCACTGATGGGCACTGATAAGGCGGCACTGATGAGGAGGCACTGATATGCTGCACTGATGGGCACTGATAGGCATCACTGGACTGATAGATGGCACTGACAGGCATCACTGATGGGCACTGATTGGCAGCACTGGTGGGCACAGATTGGCAGCACTGGTGGGCATTGTTGGGGCTGCACTGATCATCAGGACACTGAGGATCAGTGTCCGGATGGTCAGTGCAGATGTCCCCTGGACATCTTTGCTGGTTTTAAGCTTTCCTCTCCTCGCGCGCTGATAACTGGCAAATCCTGTGTACATTGTTTGGATTTACATGATTGGACACAGCTAATCACGTGGTAAAGAGCCGCCATGATTGGCACTTTACCCGATCTGTCATCAGCTGCGTCCGAAGGTTGCTCCAAGGGGGGGGGGCACGCAGGCAGCATGAGCACAGGAGGATGTCGTGTGGCTGCCTCCCGGCAAAGTGCAGCCATGCTGTAGCCGTCACTCGGTCATAGCGCGGTCACAAAGGGGTTAGTGACAACGCTCACTCACTAAACTGTATCTATGGAGGACAGTGTTGTCACCCTTGGCTGTTCTTCTGGTTTGGACAACAGAACACCTCCCTCTACTACTGTCCATAACATAAAGGGGATGTTCTGTAGCTCACAGAAGAGAACTGGGAAGGGTGATTACATTGTTTGAAGTTTTACTCCAATATCAAGGAAGTTACAAAAAAGTTACTGGATTTTTTGATCATCGGGTATTTTTCTGTGCTTGTAGAAAATGTTCTTAGCCTGAAAAAAAAAAAGAAAATAAATGCAGCCAACACATCTAAGGACTGGTAAACTGCAATATATTATGCGTTTGTTCTTAGATTTGCATATACTTTGAGAGCAAATTTCAGTTTAGATTTCCTTTACTGATCTTTGCTGCAGAGGGGGTCCAGACTCCGCTTCTTTCCTGCATACTTTCCGCACATTCCGCCGGCACACTTCACCGTTGTCACCTTTAGGAAATCTGCTGAAAGAAATGCCACGCAGCCACCGCTGGAGCGAGCGAAGGTACGAAGTGGCTGCAAACAGGCCGCAGTGGATCAGCAGTACTGAGATGCAATAAATGGACGAAAAAAGGTGAAAGTATTTTATTTAAAAGTAGCACAGTGTTTTAGAAAAGTAAATGTCATACAATTGCGTTTCACATTTATTTTAAGTTTAAAAAAAGGATATACGTCCACTTTTCAAATATCTCTCTCCGACCAGAAGAAGGTAAACAAACCATTAAACCAATTGGTCCAATTTGCCTTAACGCTGGACCAACACGCTACCATGTAATTTTTGACAACAACACTTTAACGTTTATTCCTAGGAAAACATCCAACTCCATTTTGAAGAGTCTGCTGTATGCGCTACAAGAAGATAATCGCACATTTTCACAGCTGGACCTCAAACTTCTCTTCTTTTTTTTTTTTTCAAGATCCAAGGGCAGCCCCTGTGTTTGTTCTTTGCAATGACCTTAAAGTGTTACTAAACCCACAACAGTAAAATAAGTCGGTACACGCAGTAAAGCATGCTTGTTATACTCAGTGTGGAACCTAAGGGGTTAATCCTCTGCATTGTGTAACTAGGCTGTTTTATCCTGTCTTCTCTGATCCTCCCCTTCTTCCACAGTCCCCAATCCATCTCCTGATAGTATAGAGCCTTGGGGGGGCACTCTTCACATGCTCAGTTTGGTGTGTATTGCTACAATTTTTTTTTCTCCTGAGGGTGCATGCAATCAGCCCAGGGACAATCAGCACTGTCCAGACAGAGGGTCAGGGGTTCTGCAGCCTCATAGGACAGTCAGAGGAGAATGAAAACTCCTCCTACAAGCTTTAACCAGACACTGATGGAAGTCACAAAATTGCTTTATGCAGCTGATGAAAAAAGGTATTTAGCAGTTTATACTTACTACAACTAGTGCATTCCCATGTTCTGTGTACTGTGGGAGACCAGATATAGTGAATGCAGGGTCCTGGGTTTTGTGACACTTAAAATTTGAACTTCGGCCCAAAAACTTTCATTTAAATATATTCTGCAATAACCATAACACACACACATTTATAATTTATATATATATATATATATATATACATATATATATATATATACATACATATACATATACACATACACATACACATACACATACATACATACACTTTGTTTGCACCAGATGCTTTGAAAACCCAGATATTACATTGTAAAAATAGCAAGATATCATCACTATGCTGTGTGGAGAGCTGGGGGGAGGGCCCCAGGAGGCTCCACCTACTACAGGCTGCCTTCAGAAAGAAAGAAAGTGTGAAATAAAGAAGGGAGGGAGGGAGGGAAGGAAGGAAGGAAGGGAGGACTATTTGAACACATTAAGATACATAATATATACATCTAGTTGTTTCTTGAAAAAAAGAGGAGGGAATGAAGTAAAGGGAGGGAGGGAGGGAGGAAGGAAGAAAGGAATGAGAAGGAAAGAAGGAAGAGAGGAAGGAAGGAAGGAAGGAAGGAAGGAAGGAAGGAAGGAAGGAAGGAAGGAAGGAAGGAAGGAAGGAAAGGGAGGGAGGGAGGAAAAGAGGAAGGAAGGAAAAAAAGAAGGAGAAGCAAGGAAGAGAGGAAGGAAGGAAAAAAAGAAGGAGAAGGGAGGAAGGACGAAAGAGAAAGAAAGAAAGAAAGAAAGAAAGAAAGAAAGAAAGAAAGAAAGAAAGAAAGAAAGGTGGGAAGGAAGGAAGGAAGCGAGGACTACTCAACGAGTCACTAACCTGGAACAAGCATAAACATATTAAGATACATGATATATACGTCTACTTGTTTATGGAAAAAAAAGAGGTGGGATTGAAGTAAAGGGTGGAAGGAAGAAAGGAAGGAGAAGGAAAGAAGGAAGAGAATAAGGAATCAAAGAAAGAAAGAAAGAAAAGGAGGGAAGGGATGAAGGAAGGAAGGAAGGTAGAAAGAAAGGAAAGAGGGGAAAAGAGGAAAGGAGGAGGGAGGGAAGGAAGGGAAGGAAGGGAGAGAGGAAGGTATGGAGAGAGAGAGGAAAGAAAGGGAGGGAGAAGGGGAGGGAGGAAGAGAGGAAGAAAGGAAGGAAAAAAAGAAGGAGAAGGAAGGAAGGACTACTTGATGAGTCACTAACCTGGAACAAGCATGAACATATTAGGCTACATGATATATACGTCTACTTGTTTCTGGAAATAAAGAGGAAGGAATGAAGGAAAGGGAGGAAGGAAAAAAGGAAGGAAAAGGAAGGAAGGGAGGAAGGAATGGAGGAAGGAAAAAAAGAAAAAAGTAAGAAAGGAGGGAAGGAAGGAAGGAAAGAGGGAGGGAGGGGAAGAGAGGAAGGAAGGAAGAAAGAAAGGAAGGCAGAGAGGGAAGAAAGGGAGAGAGGAAGGAATGGAGAGAGGAAGGAATGGAGAGAGAGAGAGAGAGAGAGAGAGAGAGGAAGGAAAGGGAGAGAGAAAGAGAGGGAGGGAGGAAGGGAGAAGGGAAAGAAGGGAGGGAGAGAGGAAGGAAGGAAAAAAGGAAGGTGAAGGAAGGAAGGAAGGAAGGACTACTTGACGAGCCACTAACCTGGAACAAGCATGAACATATTAAGATACAGGATATATACGTCTACTTGTTTCTGTAAATAAAGAAGAAGGAATTAAGGAAAGGGAGGAAGGAAAAAAGGAAGGAAGGGGGAAAGTAGAAGGGGGGAAGGAAGAAAGGAAGTAAGAAATGAAGGAAGAGAGGGAAGGAGGGAGGAAGGAAGGAGATAGAAGGGAGGAAGGAAGAGAGGAAGGGAGGGAGTAAGGGAAGGAAGGGGGAAGGGAGGGAGAGGGGAAGGAAGGGAGAGAGAGAGAAAGGAAGGGAATGGAGAAAGGAAGGAAAGAAGCAAGGAATGAGTCGATGAGTCATTAACATGGAACCAGCATGAATGTATTAAAATACATGATATATACGTCTACTTGTTTCTGGAAATAAAGAGGAAGGAATGAAGAAAGGGAGGGAGGAAGGAAGGAAGGAGAAGGAAGGAAGGAAGGAGGGGAGAAAGGAAGGAGAAGGAAGGAGAGGAAGGAAGAAAGGAAGGAAGGAAGAGTGTAAGGAAGGAGAAGGAAATATTGATATAAATGGTCCCTTAGGCTTGGTTCATGCCTATAGGTGTGTCCAAGTGTTGGCACATTCCACGCATTTTTCACGCAATCCCTCACAGCCAGTTCATTTCAATAGACTGAACTATATCTGAGAAACATGGAAAAGAAGTCCTTTACACTGTTCTCAAAACATGTTGTGCTGAACCACATGGTGCTGTGGTGACACGTGCAAAAAAGTGTGCATTTGCAGATACATAGGGGTTCCTATAAAAATAAATGGCACCGCCATGCATATCCTAAATGATAGCACATGTTGGAAAAACACGTAATTTTGAGTGCATTCCCAACATGCAGTAATGTGAACCTTTAGTTTACATCACAGAATAATGTGGAATCACACACGACGCTTGGCCACCTGTGCCCTCGAAAAAAACGCAGGAACTGCGCCGATCCTCATCTTCTTCCTCCATTTTTTTTCCCTTGACTTGGAAATCTAGGGCCTTCATTAAAAGTGACCTTAATGTTTTCCTTTTTTTTTTTTACGTGCCGTTCCTGGATATCGGTGGCAAGCTGCTTGTTGAGCTTCTGTAAAAGTCGGCGAACGCCTACCAGAAAATTAACAATGCCGGCGCTGCGTCCCCGGGGGAAGGAAGACTGAATTGTATTTTGTGTTGCCCTCATAGCTGCAAATCCTAAACAGCCCAATTAAAAAGTCATGTTGCGGCTTATATGTGCAATGTCTGCAGTTTGTGTTCTGTTTATCGGTGGAGAACGCCGTCACTTACCCCAGAAACACCCGGAGGGCACAATCCGAAAGGATCGCAGATACGCAATCAGACAATGGAGGCTTTAGTCATGAAGGGTGCCTGGTGAAGGGGGCTGTGCTTGGACAGTTCAGACCCTGGCTTACGTTGCGTCTTCGATTTTATTTGGGGGGGGGGCTTTGCTGAACGGTCCGGAAACGACCCGGGGGTCCGCAGTCGCCAGAGCCAGCAAACGTTTTCCTTAACACTTCGGCAAGTACAATGAATTGAAATCATCTGTTTGCTAAATTATATGTTAGTAGGAGGAAGCCTGTTTAAATTGTATAAGCAAACAGTTACAATTAAATCTTAATTATATGCTGAACAATCACTTGACTTGAATCACAGCAATAGCAGAAACGTCTTTATTAAACATCAAAACACGCAGGCGAGCGTCTTCTGAAGACTCGGGCGTAGACTGCGTTGTTGTCGTTTTATCCGATTCTAAATTCTGTTTAAAGAAATGTTTTGTCAGTGAGAACTGCGTTTATCATAAAAAAAAAAAAAAAGGGAAACTAATTATTTAAAGTGGCTCTAAAGTCGAGACTTTTTTTTTACCTTAAGGAGACGTTCCAGGCTAAACAATATATTAACGGTTGAGGCGCTAGTGATGTTGAAAAAAAATATATATAAAGTGAATTACAAATATAAATATATATAAATCTGCAAACAATATAGTAACAGTTGAGGCGCTAGTAATGTTAAAAAAATATATATAAAATTAATTGCAAATATAAATATATAAATATATATATAAATCTGCAAACAATATATTAAAAGTTGAGGCGCTAGTGATGTTAAAAAAAATATATATAAAATGAATTGCAAATATAAATATATAAATATATATATAAATCTGCAAACAATATATTAACAGTTGAGGCGCTAGTAATGTTAAAAAAAAATATATAAAATTAATTGCAAAGATAAATATATAAATATATATAAATCTGCAAACAATATATTAAAAGTTGAGGCGCTAGTAATGTTAAAAAAAAAATATATAAAATGAATTGCAAATATAAATATATAAATATATATAAATCTGCAAACAATATATTAAAGGTTGAGGCGTTCAATTAAACATATAAAATGAATTGCAAATATAAATATACATAGTATAGCAGGCTAGATAGTCCATATGTGATGAATCCCAACACCAAAATGTGATAAGAAGGTAATTGGGAGGAAGGGGGATTATTGCGGTGCCTAGTTTACTCATAGACAAGGAAATATTTAAAAACCAAATTTATTCACAAAAAGAGAAAAATGTAAAATAAAACAAGATACAAAATCACAATAATTGTCAGAGAATATTGTACAATCATAAATGGACAAAAGCACATCCAATAACATAGGGCCAAGGTGATATAAGACTAGGTGTGCTGATGGGTCAAAATCCTCCCTACATGTTTCGCCGTACAAACGGCTTCGTCAAGGGAAATGGGATGAGACCACCATAAGAGGACAAATTCTATAAAATAGAAAAAGAAACAAATACAAATTAAATGCAAAAATATAGACCCCAGTAAATACTGCATCGATCAGCAGAATCCCACCAGTGCTAAAAGCCGCCAAGTGTCCTACAGACCCCCATCTATGATGGATAATACATGTAACCCATAAGGGATGAGTACATACCTCCAAGGCCAGTACGGAAGGGACAAGCGCGGGGTTAAACCCCCACACGAATGCCCAAAGAATGGCAGGACCACCTTAGTGCAACTGTAGGGGGAAGTCTAAAACAAAGCAAACAAATAAGGATAGAATAGTGATTTTTTTTCTAATATCGAGTTGTACCGTTGTATGGTGTACAAATCAAAAACAAAACCCCAAAACTGGATATATTAAGACACAATATTAGGCCACCAGGGCCTTCCAAATATACCTACCCAATAAAAACAAAAACGAATGTTCGGTACGGAGGCCTTCTTTTTTTCTTTTCTTCTTTTTTATATTTATGAATTAGTTAAGTAATTTTGTCTCTGTATTTCTTGGATTTTTCATTGATGTAATTACTTCAAATTAATTTTATTTTATTTATTTATTTTTTTACAATTTTCCCTTGTACCCTAGTTTAGCTGCATGGTTTGGGGGTTTTCCACCAGTGCCCCGTAATGATGTCCTCTTTATCCTGCGTTATGTCTCTCTTGTTGGGCCTGACTTGTGCATCCCTATGGGCCTTTGCTGGTACGTTGGAGCTGGCCAGCTGTGATCCTACATATGGACCCCCATTGACCACTCGCAACTGTATGGACACCCAAGGGCTTGTTAATGGATACAGGCTCACTTTAGCGACCTTTCGCATGCTGGCCGTCCCTTTTACATCATCCACTTTCCTTTCCTACAATCAGTTTCCTTCTCCCACTATAGCTCCCTCTTTCCACTCTGTCATCCCATTGATGGGATTGGCTTTGATCACTGTAGGCCCTTCTGGATGGTCTATCCGAACGCTGCCCACATGCATTAATGTCCATTAACAAGCCCTTGGCGGCTTTTAGCACTGGTGGGATTCCTCTGATCGATGCAGTATTTACTGGGGTCTATACTTTTGCATTTAATTTGTATTTGGTTCTTTTTCTATTTTATAGAATTTGTCCTCTTATGGTGGTCTCATCCCATTTCCCCTGACGAAGTCGTTTGTACGGCGAAACATGTAGGGAGGATTTTGACCCATCAGCAGACCTAGGCTTATATCACCTTGGCCCTATGTTATTGGATGTGCTTGTGTTCATTTATGATTGCACAATATTCTCTGACAATTATTGTGATTTTGTATCTTGTTTTATTTTAAATTTTTCTCTTTTTGTGAATAAATTTGGTTTTTAAATATTTCCTTGTCTATGAGTAACCTAGGCACCGCAATAATCCCCCTTCCTCCCAATTACCTTCTTTATTCTTTAAATACTCCACGAGAGACATAGAGGAAATTTAGGAGATATTAATTTTACCTACAGGTAAGCCTTATTATAGGCTTACCTGTAGGTAAAAACCACAAAGTGGACTTTACTACTGATTTAAAGGCCACTACACCGTATCTGAGCACCAAAAACCAAAAATGCTATTAAATTAAATTTTAATATTCAAGCAAAGTCCCCCTTCCATCCATGACTCCATGCTTTATTTTGCTGAGAAATCCCTTTGAAAAATGGTTCCTGGATTTTCTGGCCATGGCCATCTTGCGTATGGGCAGATGATGCATGTAGCATTTACTCACTGGAATCCATCTGCCCTTAGCTCAGGGGTGCAGAGCTAAGGGCACTATGTTGGACTATAGAATTGTACTATGTGCAACAACTACTGTACACCATTATTTAGTAGTGATATATTCTTGAACCAATAGATGGCAGTGTTTAAAAGTTTGTAACTGCATCTATGGTATGCTCTATGTCTTTCCCTGAATAGCATTTTCTGTTTCCTGTCTGCAGCTAAGCAGCAAAATCCATGTGGACTGTGCACTGTCTGTTCTGTGGGGCTATTTGCAGAATTTAAAACAGTGTGCTTAGCTGAGAAAACCCCTCCTCCCCTCCTGAAGACTCCTGGGATGTATGACATCATTTCCCTAGACCTAGAAACCAGGAAGTAACTGAAGAATTTATTTTTATTTTTTTACCATAATGTATTCTCTGCAATAAATAACTAAAGGCAAATCTTTTTATTTAGTTGTGGGTAGAATGGAGAGGGATTAGAACGCTTGTCAGTTTTTATTGCTGTCTGTGCCCCTATTAAGAGATACCCTCTCTATTTGTCCTGTTTACCATTCGCTTTGAAAGTAAAAGAAAATCCAAAATATTGAGTTGTCCCCAGAAAAGTAATAGAGGGGAAATCTTCCAGTGAGGACACTAGTTCTGGTGACTTGGGGGTCCCCAGGGAATTCCCTTAATTTGCAGGGATTTCCTCTCACTTCCTGTTTGGCTATAGGACAGGAAGTGAAGGAAAATCTCTGCAAAGGGACACAGATGTAAAAAAAAAAAAAAAGGATTATAATCCCTTCCTTACTGTGTCCAAAATGAAAAAAAGTTTTGTCTATAGTTCTACTTTAAAGAGGAAATGCAGTCTGCTCACATCATTCATAATAAAAACATCTTTGCCATTCTGAAGCTTCCACCCAACCACTTTGCATATTATTTTATATATACTGTGGTTTTGTACTTGCCAAATATGCTGCAGAAATCTCCCTCCACTGAGTCTGGCTGCAACCATTTTAACTGTGGGCAGCTGAAGCTGCTGCCTGTTCACTTCCTGGATGTACACAGACAGACAGAGGCACACCTCCAGCTCTGCAGCTCTCATTGGCCCTCTTATGACTCATCCCCCTCCCTTCCTGTTTAAACAAGAGAGAGAGAGCGCGAGAGAGAAAGAGAAAGAGAGATGTGATGTCATAAGCCTAGGCTAATGATCAGACAAGAACCATGAAGTGGGCTGTATAAGGTATTTACTGGCAGAAAAAAAAAGGGGAGAAGATGTACTAGATGGAAAGATGAAAAAAACTTCTTAATTTCTGCTTTAACCACTTCAGCTCCAGACCATTTTGCTGGCCAAAGACCAGACCACTTTTTGCGATTCGGCACTGCGTCGCTTTAACTGAAAATTGTGCGGTCATGCGACGTGGCTCCCAAACAAAATTGACGTCCTTTTTTTCCCACAAATAGCGCTTTCTTTTGGTGGTATTTGATCACCCCTGCGGTTTTTATTTTTTGCGCTATAAACAAAAATAGAGCGACAATTTATATTTAAGTTATAATAAATATCCCCCAAAAATATATAAAAAACATTTTTTTCCCTCAGTTTAGGCTGATATGTATTCTTCTACATATTTTTGGCAAAAAAATCGCAATAAGCGATTATTGATTGGTTTGCACAAAAGTTATAGCGTTTACAAAATAGGGGATAGTTTTATGGCATTTTTATTAATAATTTTTTTTTTTTACTAGTAATGGCGGCAATCAGCAATTTTTATTGTGACTGCGACATTATGGCGGACACATTGGACATTTTTGACACATTTTTGGGACCATTGTCATTTATACAGCAATCACTGCTATATAAATGCAGTGATTCCTGTGTAAATGACACTGGCAGTGAAGGGGTTAAGTGTTCCTAGGGGTGTGTTACTAACTGTTGGGGGCTGGGCTTTCATTTAGTGAACACTGATATCTGCTCCAATCACATGGAGCAGAGATCAGCGTCACTAGTTGCTAGGCAGAACGGGGAGATGCTGTTTACCATGGCATCTCTCCATTCAGCCACCCCGTGAGACGATCGCGGGTATGCCCGCGGCGATCGAGTCCGCGGGACCCGCGACTGGACTCACGGGGGTCCAGACCAGCACGCGAGCGCGCCGACGCCGGCGCGCTCGCGATGGCAGGGCGGCATTAAAGATTGGACGTACCTGTACACCAATATGCCTGCCCATGCCATTCTGCTGACGTACATCGGCGTGCGCTGGTCAGGAAGTGGTTAAGATGAAAAAACCTTTTAATACCTTTCCCCCACCCATCACTTACTGGGTCCTCTCACCAATCCAATGCTGTCCTGACTGCAGCAACGCTCTCCTCTCTTTATAATTTTACAGGAGACTCAGGCAGTAGTGGGAGACATTGGCTCCTGCTGCTGTCAGTCAAATCCTGTGAGGAGGGAGCTGGGGGGGCGTGGCCACGCCGCGTGTGATTATGGATTCACACAGCCCGGGGCGGGATTACGCCCTATGGGGGACCTGCAGGAAGAAGGAGTGGAGAGCGCTGGCGGGGGTCTCCAGAGGAGGAGGTAAGGGGCCATTCTGTTCAATATTGTTGCACAGAGGAGGTAAATATAACAACTTTTTTTATTTTAGCAGAGAAAAAAAAAATGTCAGAAAAAAAATGAAAATAAATATAAAATTACTTTAAAGGTTCATATAAAAGTATTTTCTTACAGACCTTAGCAAAGTTCCTCTCTTTGCTGAAGAACATCATTATATTAATAGATGACTGAATGCTCTCATTTGTTCCCGGGGATTGCTCTTTAATACACAGTTGGCTGCATTCAGGACTGGGTGTATCACCAGTAGCATTGCACAGGGTTGTAAAGGCTTCATTGACATGCACAGGGGCAGTTTCCTAACTGTGACACCAATAATTAAGACAATGAGACACATCAAAGTCCTGTAATAATATACCGGGAGCTATGTGTGCCTTTTAACTTAATTCAAGTTGTCAGATTAGAGCGTGCTGATTGTGCTGTTTGTTGGGGGGTGGGGGGCTGCATCGCTCTCCGAGTCGTAGAATTCACAATGAGGTTTTCACTTTCTAAAGGATTTTCTTGGACTCATCTTTTGATTTTGAAGCCTAATTCAAGGAATGAAAAAAAAAAAACCCTTACCCTTACCCGTGCCTACCATGTCTCCCCAGTGTGAAAGCCCGAGTGCTTTCACACTGGGGCGGTGTGCTTGCAGGATGGGAAAAAAAGTCCTGCAAGCAGCATCTTTGGGACACACCGCTCCCAAAACGCCCTAGTCATTGAAAAGAATGGGCAGCGCTGCCGAAGCGCATGCAAAGCTCTTCTACAGCGCAGCAATACAAGCGCTTTTAACCCTTTCTTCGGCCATTAGGGGGGGTTGAAAGCGCATTGCTAGCGGCCGAAAAGTGCTGCTATAACAGCGGTAAAGCGCCGCTAAAACTAGCGCGCTTTACCGCTAACGCCCGCACTGCCCCACTGTGAAAATACCCTTACATGCAGCCCTGGAAGGTTTACCTCCCTTCATGACCAGGTCATTTTTTTGCAATACGCCACAGCGCGGCATTAACTGACAATTGCATGGTCATGCGGTGCTGTACCCAAATAAAATCAATGTCCTTTTTTTTCCCCACATTTAGTTCGATCACCTCTATAAGCAAAAAAATACCGACCATTTTGAAAAAAAATATATATTTTTTACTTTCTGCTATTAGACCCCTATCACACTGGGGCGCTCTGCAGGTGCTGCAGCGCTAAAAATAGCATCTACAAAGTGCCCTGAAAGAGCCGCTCCTATGTCTCCAATGTGAAACCGCCGAGGGCTTCCACACTGGAGAGGTGCGCTGGCAGGACGCTAAAAAAAAGTCCTGCTAGCAGCATCTTTGGAGCGGTGAAGGAGCGGTGTGTATACCGCGCCTTCACCGCTCCTGTCCATTGAACTCAATGGGGCAGCGCAGCTATACCGCCGGCAAAGCGCTGCTGCAGTAGCGCTTTTATGGGTGGTTTTAACCTGTTTTCGGCTGATAGCGGGGCACTTTTAACCCCGCTAGCAGTTGAAAAAGGGTTAATATCTCCACAAATATTACGGTGAATTGTGGCTAAAAATAGAGGTGCTTTAGCGCTGACGTCGCCCCCACCCCAGTGTGAAAAGGACCTAAAACATTCCCAATAAAAAAAATTTAAAAATCAAATTTTTTCATCAATTTAGGCCAATGTGTATTCTGCTACATGTTTTTAATGAAAAAAAAACCCAATAAGCGTATATTGATTGTATACCTCCCAACATTTTGAGATGGGAATGAGGGACACCTACACGCCCCATGCCACGCCCCCTTAAAGGAATTACCTTAAAAAAAAGATTAGTTACATCCACAAGGGCTTTTTATTTATCACTACTATTCCTTTATATTGACTTTTAAAATGTACAAATGCAGCAATTTAGAAATCAGATGAAAGGTTTAGCACTGGAAAACACTTTTTGAAAAATATAAAGTGCATTTTATATATAACTATATAGATTAGACCAAAATGAGGGACAAATAAGGAGCAAAGAGGGACAGAGGGACATTGCTCCACATCAGGGACAGTCCCTCGAAATCAGGGACAGTTGGGAGCTATGTGATTGGTTTATGCAAAAGTTATAGCGTCTACAAACTATGGGATATTTTTATTGAATTATTTTTTACTAGTAATGGCGGCGATCATTGACTTATAGCAGAACTGCGACATTTCAGCAGTCAAATCGGACACTAAGTTCTTGCACTTCTTTAGGGCGTCAGGCGTCCCGTGATTTTACCGTGATTTGTCGGGTGTCAACCGCTGCAAAATCGCTCGCCGCAATTTAGCGCCATTAAAAATAATAATAATTGCTAGGCGTCCAGCAATTTGTGGCGTTTCCAAATCGCGGGCATGAAAAGGGAAAGTCATGGTGTGAATGGAGCCTGATTGTCCTCTCAAGCATTACATATATTGAACATTATGTGGGGCCCTTTGGTGATATCAGGGGCCGCATTTGAGACCCTCTTTAGCTCATCAATTGACAACCACTGTTATAAGGTTACTCATGCAGGGCTGCCCATATACAACATTATTCAGTTTTCTTCTTGGAGGAACCTTCCCTTAGTTTGGTTCTGGAAGGAGGGCGAGCATTGTCTGCGAGGAGGCGATCGATCCGGGTTTGGAAGAAGGCAGATGGCAGATGTGTGCAAAAAAAAAATAATCAATCAGGGGGCATCAGCTTTATACAGACCGAAGTCTGACCTACGTGGTGACTTTTTTTTCTTGTCACTCTAATCCCTAATCCACCGACATTTACAATGAGATTTCCATAATTAAGATGTTATCATAGCGGAGGAGCAGAATTCACAATCTGGACCATCCTTGGCACTATATGGGCAGAACATTGTAATATTTTCCTATCAGTGCTGTGCAGACAAATTAAACACAGTCTCCGTATTCCTATATCCTGGGTATAAATCAGCTCAGCTGTTCCTTCCAATTTGATCAGATCTAAGCCATTCATACATTTTTCAGTTTGTTCTTTTATTCTGATGGCGGAGGCCTTTTTTTATTCCATAGAGCCAACCTCTTTTTTATGAAACCCCTGTCTGTAGACGATCTGTTGCATCTCCTGCATATCGCTCATTTATTACATACATAAGTATTAAAAGTTCTATTTCAGACAATGGTGAGTTAAATAATTCCAGGTGTGGATATTTTATGGTCACGTGGGGCGCAGGGGCGCAGGGGCGCCGCCCCCCTATCCATACACCCGGGCCCTTATCTCCATGCAGGGCACCAGACATTTGCATGTCAATTTTTTTTTTTTTTTTAAGCACATGCCTGAGGCTCTAATTGGCTTCAAACAGGGTGCTAATGCCTTCCTGTTTCTCCTCCCGGCCAATCAGGAAGCGGGTCCTGAGACCCGAAGGGCAGTGAGTCCAGGGGCGGACTGACCATTGGGCCATTCGGGCACTGCCCGAGTGCCCCATGCCACTAGGGGGCCCCATCAGGGTTTCCAGCCTCAGTAAAACCAGGGACACTATGTAAAAATGTGTGGTTTTTTTTTACATCTGACTCTGAAATGTCTCTTACCGACATCCTTTTGGTCTAAAAATCCTGAGATTATAGCTGCCCCACCTCTCCAGTACCTTCTCAGCCAATAGAAACATGTCTGTGTATACTGTGTGATTGTATACTGTGTGATTGTATACTGCGTTTGTGTCTACTGTGTGGCCCCATAATCTCTGATTGCCTGGGGGCCCCATGAATTGTCAGTCCACCCCTGCGTGAGTCTTAAGTCCTGATTGGCCGGGAGGACAAGCGACCGCTGGGACTCAGGAGGGGAAGCCACTGAAGCTGCAACCTGGATGGGGTAAGTGCGGGGCTGGCAGGGGGTCTGGTGAGCGAATCGGCGATCAAGCGACGGGGGGGGGGGGGGGTGTGTGTGAGGTGATTGGCTGGCTGGGTAAACAGGGCCGCCCCCCCACCAAGAAAATTGAGCTTCAGCCATCACTGTATTTTACACATAGTTATACTGTATACCACATACCTCCCAACTTTTTGAGATGGGAATGAGGGATACCTATCAGCAAACGTATGCAAGCACAGGACACACCCCTTGCCATGCCCCTTACAGGGGAAACGTACAAAAAAAGTGCTTTTTTTAGCACTAGTATTCCTTTATATTGGCTTTTGGAATTTACATATGCAGCACATTTAGAAATCAGATGAAAGGTTTAGCACTGGGAAACACTTTTTGATAGATAAGTAGTGCATTTTATATACAACTATATGGATCAGCCCAAAATGAGGGACAAATGAGGGGGGGTGAGGGACAGAGGGACATTGATCCAAATCAGGGACAGCCCCTCGAAATCAGGGACAGTCCCTCGAAATCGGGGACAGTCGGGAGCTAGGATACCATATTTGGTCAATACCCCTGGAAGCGTTCTCTGATTGGACGAGGTATAGAGGGTGACGTTGCAGCCAGGGACGAGATAAGGGGTGGGCAGAAGGGATGACTGCCCTGGGCGCAGTGGGTATTGTAGCGTTGGGGGCACCACAAGTTCCTCCTGCCATAAGGCTGACAGTAGTAGTGACAGCGGCATCACTACTTCTGTCAGCCCAGCGTAGGAAGAGGCAAGGAGAGGACGGGAGAGCCGGGAGTAGGTGCAGGCTTTGCTCTCTCTCTCCCCCTCCTCCTCATAAGCTTGCACATAATGAAGGGGGGCATGCAATTTGGCATCTCTGCCCTGGGCACTGGATTATCTTGTCCCAGAACCAATTGCAGCCTTGACTCTCTGCTTATATTTTACTTTCCCTACATACATCTATATTATTTATTTATTTATATCAGGTTCTTATATAGCACCGCCAATTTACATATACATTGTACATTCCCATCAGTCCCTACCCTCAAGGTGCTTACAACCTAAGGTAGGTATATATTACATTTTAGTTTTTTGGGTTTGTATACACTTTAAGGTGGAAATCGAACCCTAAGGGCTCGTTTGAATGCGCAGCACCCTCTGAAAAGCAAACTGTCGTTTGATTGCTGTTCAGAGGACGTTTGCCAGGCAAATTGAAACCTCAATCACATGCGTTGCACCCGGTTGCGAGGTGGTTGCAGTGAAGCCCCATGGACTTGTATTGGTTGCGTTCAGTGGTGATAACATCTGCCACATACAACATGCTCTTTAGTTTTGGCCTCGCAAAGAGCAACATCATGGCCGTGGTATGTGTACAACCATGAGCAGCCAGATGGGGAATTTGTAGCTCCTTTCCCATGAGAAAATAACTTGTGTTTGGCGACAAATAAGAGCATCATAAGCACGACGCACATTTGCAAAATGCTTCAAAAATGCACAGCGAAGTGCGATTGTGCAATTTGTTGCACGTTCAAAAACTTGCAGATGTGAACAGGGCCTGAAAAAGGAAACCCGAGGCAGCAGTCCTGGCTCCAGCTTAAACAGGAACATAGGCAACAATTAAAAGATAGAGAAGCTGTACACTCAGTAAGTAACTAAAGTTGTATTGAACCCAAAACCAAATATGCAATATATTGCAGCTTACCAATCATTACATGTGGTGGTTGCATTAGTTTTCTTTTCTGTGGCTTTTTTCCCTTCGGTTTTCGGTGATCTGGCCAGTAACACATCTCCTGTTTTAGTGAGACACAACTCTGGGGGAAAGAGCACAGGAGGCACAACAGACAGCAGCATTATCAGTCTGGGGGGGAAGCAGTGTTAAATGTATTGGCAGATTTAAATGCAATAGCAGCAAACTGTTTTTTTTTTTTGGGATAAAGGTTTATATAAATATATAAAAGCTGATCATTTTAACCACCCCGTCAGTGTTAAATGGTTTACCTCATCCATGTAAACTGATACATTCTGCTGGGGAGCTTGAGCTTATGAAAAACAACAGACCTATGGCTGGATCACTACATGAAAATAGGGAATAGATTTATGGAATTTTTACTAGTAATGGCGGTGATGGCTGCATTTGTTTCCTTTTTTAGGCCTTCTTTCTTCTATTTTGTAGATGCTATAACTTTTTCACAAACCAATCAATATACGCTTATTGCGATTTTTATTACCAAAAATATGTAGAAGAATATATATTGGCCTAAACTGATGAAGAAATTCATTTCTTGGGGGATATTTATTATAGCAAAAAGAAAAAAGAATATTGTTTCTTTTTTTTTTTTTTTATTGTCGCTATTTTATAGCGCAAAAAATAAAGACCGCAGAGGTGATAAAATACCAACAAAAAAAAAGCTCTATTTGTGGGGACAAAAGGACATACATTTTGTTTGGGTATAGCGTCGCACGTCTGAGCAATTGTCAGTTAAAGCGACCCAGTGCTGTATCGCAAAAAATGGCCTGGTCACTAAGGGTCCTTAAAGTGGGGGTTCCCATATATAAAAAAAAAATGTAAGTAAATTAAAAGTCAGCAGCTACAAATACTGCAGCTGCTGACTTTTAATAATCAGACACTTATCTGTCCCAGGGTCCAGCGAACGCAGGGGATCGAAGCCCCGCCTATCTCCCCCTCTGCTCGGCGGCGCCGGCATTGTAAATGTGGTCGCCCCGGCTGTGGCTTCACAGCTGGGCACCCACTGCACATGCGCAAGTGGCGTCGTGCGCCGGGATTGGCCACGCAATCATTTGGGACCTGTCACGTGTCCCAGGTGATTGACAAGAGGGAGGGGGCAGAGCTGAGCCCTTCCTGCGCCGAGGGGAAGTGACGTCAAGAGCCCAGGCGCTGAAGGAGGCAGACTACGAGGGAGCTCCTAGCAACAGCCATTTAGAGGTGAGTAAAAAAAAAACATTCTATTTTTTTTTTTTTGCAGATACATTCATAATTTATTTTTTATTTTTTTTAAGGGTAGAACACCACTTTAAGTGGTTATAATTTATGGTAAACACCACAATACATAACTGATAATAGTGAAATAATAAAAAAGAAATAAGACAACTGAAATAAAAAAAAAATAAAAAAAATTAAAAAAATTAAAAACAAAAAAATACAAAAAATAAATAAATAAAAATAATTTTTAAAAACAAAAAAAAAAGATAATAAAATTATTTAAAATACAGTATATTTTCTCGTTAAATGCAAAATCGTCATGTTCAGCTGGAGTGCCCCTTTATATTCCCCTTGCCCCTGTGACTTGCAGAGTGGAGTTCTCCTTGTACATATTATACGGCTCTCTCTGTCAGTTCGCTTTTTTTTTGTTAACAAGACAGCGTATGATTTTATGCAGCACTGCTGACCCGCTATGTTATCGACAATAGCGCAATATCAGTTACATCAGCCGGAATCTGTTTGGATAGCTTGCCTGCTCTCTAACACGCTGCAAATATCTGAAGTACAAGAGGATTATAAAATGATAAAGTATACACATCATATATATTTGACCATCTTCTCCCAGGCTGTGAATTTATTTCCGACAAAGTGAGATTTGTATGACAGATCCCCCATTGTCTGACATGAAGCTCCAGTTACGCCTCTGTAACAATGCCACTGTTCACAGCCGTACCAGTAAAAATCTATTTACTCAGCAAAAAGGCAAAAAGACTGCTGGCGGAAAATCGCAAACCGCGGATGAATATACGAGGGGCGCCAATATTATATAAAAAATATGAGAAGCCGCGCTAGAAATAGTCCCAATTATTATAAGAGGAACGTCGATTGAATATCATCACAATATGTTTCCATGTAAGTGGTAAGGTGAATCTTTTTTTCTCAATGGCACCGCTGAGATTCACATCAAAAGAAAAAAAGTGCACCGTAAGAAAGACTCACTTACCAGATAGCAGGCAAAATAGGCAATATGGTTATAGCCCAGCCAAGGCCTTTGCTTACATGGATGATCTTAGGAACGTATATCACAAGCAACCGAGCCTAAAGGGTCAATGACAGCAGCCCTTTACCATGTGATTTCTCTGTCCAATGACAGAGCGATCGCTTGTCAACAAACCGGCGCACACTCTTCTCCTCGCATGCCATACACACCAACCGGTACAGAATGCGAGGAGATTGGGGAGACTGCAGCTGCACTCACCCCTGCCTCATTCCAGCCCATCTATTCATGCCCATATGTGCCTCATTCATGCCCATATGTGCCTCATTCATGCCCATATGTGCCTCATTCATGCCTCATGTGTGCCCAATTCATGCCTATCTGTGCCTCATTCATGCCCATATGCGCCTCATTCATGCCTCATTTGTGCCAAATTCATGCCTATCTGTGCCTCCTTCATGCCCATATGTCCCTCATTCTAGTCCATCTGTACCTCATTCATGCCCATCTGTACCTCATTCATGCTCATCTGTGCCTCATTCATGCTCATCTGTGCCTCATTCATGCCCATATGTGTCTCATTCATGCCTCATTTGTACCTCATTCATGCCCATATATGCCTCATTCATGCCCATATGTGCCTCATTCATGCCTCATTTGTGCCCCATTTATGCCTATCTGTGCCTCATTCATGCCCATATGTGCCTCATTCATGCCTCATTTGTGCCCAATTCATGCCTATCTGTGCCTCATTCATGCCCATATGTGCCTCATTTATGCCTCATTTGTGCCAAATTCATGCCTATCTGTGCCTCATTCATGCCCATATGCACCTCATTCTAGCCCATCTGTACCTCATTCATGCTCATCTGTGCCTCATTCATGCCCATATGTGCCTCATTCATGCCCATATGTGTCTCATTCATGCCCATATGTGTCTCATTCATGCCTTATCTGTACCTCATTCATGCCCATATGTGCCTCATTCATGCCTCATTTGTGCCCCATTTATGCCTATCTGTGCCTCATTCATGCCCATATGTGCCTCATTCTAGCACATCTGTACCTCATTCATGCCCATCTGTACCTCATTCATGCCCATCTGTGTCTCATTTATGCCTCATTTGTGCCCCATTCATGCTCATCTGTGCCTCATTCATGCCCATATGTGCCTCGACCTCATGAAACCAGATAGGCCGTCGGTACATCAGTTGTGATCAATTTTCAATGATTGGCACCATAGCTTGTAGACTCTCTAACTTTCACAAAGACCAAATAATATACATTGATTTAAGTTATTTTACCAAAGATATGTAGCAGTATAACTTCTGCCCAAAATGTATAAAGAAAAATGACTAAATTGCAAAATGTTATAATCGAAACAATGCTTTTTGTTTTACAATATTTTTGGTCTTTTTTATTTTATAGTGAAAAAAATAAAAAACACCAGTGGTGATTAAATAGCACCAAAAGAAAGCTCTATTTGTGTAAAAAAAGGACACATATTTCATATGGGTACAGTGTTGCATGACTGAGTAATTGTCATTCAAAATGTGGGAGTACTGAAAGCTGAAAAATTGGCCTGGTTAGGAAGAGGGTATAAGTGCCCAGTGGGCAAGTGGTTAAACCAGCCACTGAACTCCTGCACAGTGCAGTATACATCAGCCCTGATGAAGGGGAGGGACATGTTCTGGCCCCCAATTGCGCTGGTTCTGTAATAAAACCTTTTATCCTATTTTGGAATAAATTTGTGTCTGGATGATTCATTTCAGTAGGGGGCTTCAATCTTATGCCGCGTACACACGAGCGGATTTTCCGTCTGAAAAAACTTGGATGGTTTCCGCTCAAGCTTATCTTGCATACTCACGGTCACACAAATGTTCTCTGCACTTTCGACTGTCAAGAACGCGGTGATGTACAACACTACGATGAGCCGAGAAAATGAAGTTCATTGTTTCCGAGCATGCGCAGGACTTTTGCGCGGTGGAATTTGTACAGACGATTGGAGTTTCCGATTGGAACTTTTTCCAATCGAAAAATTGAGAACCTGCTCTCAATCTTTTGCTGGCCGAAATTCCTCCAGCAAAAGTCAGATGGAGCGTACACAAGGTCGCATTTTCCGACCAAATGTTCTCCTCGCAGGGACCTCCCCACCTCCTGCTGGAAGAACACAATCGCTCCATGGGAGGGATTCCCCCATCAACACTGACTGTATTGATGAGGGAATCGAGTGATTGCAGACTAAGGACAGCCATACACGGCCGGTTCTACAGGAACTGGTCTAGATTGATTTGAACCATTATTGGGCAGGCTGAATAGGTACAACAAGTCTGCTTTTTGATAGATAAAAAGTGCATTTTATATACAACTATATAGAGCAGACCAAAATGAGGGACACATAAAGAGCAATGAGGGAGAGAGGGACATTGCTCCAAATCGGGGACAGTTGGGAGCTATTGTATGTTCCCCTGCCCGTGTGCCCGGGAGAAGTCAATAGACAATGGCATGGCAGGATGGATTCCTTCATCAACACTGTCTGCATAACTCCCAACATTTTAAGATGGGAATGAGGGACACCTACTAACAAATGTATGTAGGCATAGGACACGCCCCCTGCCACACCCCCTTAAAGGAGAATTAACCAAGAAAAAGGTTAATTAAATCCACAAAAACTTTTTTTTTACCACTACAATTCCTTTATATTAAGTGAGAAATCAACCAGCGCTAAAAACACAACAAATACAGTGAGAAAATATATAAAAATGCAGCTAGAATACTGTAGGTCAAATTACCAAATCCCACATTTCAAAATCAAAAAATATCAGTACAGCGCAAATACAAAATAATACAAAAAAATTTCCATAAAGTGAAAAATAAAAAGTCCATATAGTGAATGATAAAATGTAAGGGAAATTCAGAAAGAGTCCACTTGTGCAATGTGTCTTCAATCAATATATCAAGTGACGATGTGATCCCTTCACCATTGAGCAAGTTGAACTCTCACCTCAACAAGTGGACCCCTGATATATCAGATAGGTCAAAAACGCCTGTTCCCATCAAGGGTAGATCATAAGGTTACAGCAGGCCAAGCGGAAGCATTTCCAGGTAAGGTTCTCCTCCGTATCATCAGATCAATGTGATATCATATATGAAAAAGAACAGGCAAATCTAGTGCTCTCCGTTGATGCCAATTTATTAAAACAGATAAATAAAAGACAAATACCACTCACATTTGTAAGCACTGATCTCCAGTGCTGAGTGCTAAGACAGAAAGTACCATGCGTACGGACCACGTGACCTGCGTCGTGACGTCATCCGCCAGCTGACACACTGATCCATGCATGGTACTTTCTGTCTTAGCACTCAGCACTGGAGATCAGTGCTTACAAATGTGAGTGGTATTTGTCTTTTATTTATCTGTTTTAATAAATTGGCATCAACGGAGAGCACTATATTTGCCTGTTCTTTTTCATATATGATATCACATTGATCTGATGATACGGAGGAGAACCTTACCTGGAAATGCTTCCGCTTGGCCTGCTGTAACCTTATGATCTACCCTTGATGGGAACAGGCGTTTTTGACCTATCTGATATATCAGAGGTCCACTTGTTGAGGTGAGAGTTCAACTTGCTCAATGGTGAAGGGATCACATCGTCACTTGATATATTGATTGAAGACACATTGCACAAGTGGACTCTTTCTGAATTTCCCTTACATTTTATCATTCACTATATGGACTTTTTATTTTTCACTTTATGGAAATTTTTTTGTATTATTTTGTATTTGCGCTGTACTGATATTTTTTGATTTTTAATTCCTTTATATTGACTCTTAAAATCTACAAATGCAGCAATTTAGAATTTGGATGAAAGGTTTAGCGCTGGGAAACACTTTTTGAAAGATAAACAGTTCATTTTATATACAACTATATAGATCAGACCAAAATGAGGGACAAATGAGGAGGAAGGAGGGACGGAGGGACATTGCTCCAAATCAGGGACAGTCCCTCGAAATCAGGGACAGTTGGGGGAGCTATGTGTCTGATGGGGGAATCAAGCACATTTCTTTCCTGCAATCCATGGTTGCAGGAAAGATATTCGCTCCGTGTATGGCCCTCCTAAGCAGATTGATCTGGCAGGTAGAGGAAGTTATAAGTGTGGGTATTCACAGTAAAAGTGGCAACTGAACTCCCTGATGACTCCTGAAATGCGTTGGCATTGCCCCTTGCCCTGCTTGCTGTAGCCAGCTGAACAATAAAGACTTTGGACTTCTATGGATTTTTCATTGGGCACTCTCCTTGATCTATTACATCTAAATGGTTCAGAAAGGGGAGAAGAAGTCTGGAGAATTGGGTCTCCAAGGAATTTTCTTAGCTTCACAGCTACTAATTCAGTGATAACTTCAGTAAAAAGCTGCTATAGAGCTGGCAGAACTTTTCAGTTAAAATTTCCAGAAAAGGTGAACGGGTATACCATGATTTATTTAAATGCCAGTTGTGATTTTAAGTATGTGTGTTGGAGCCCAAAAGGTGCAATTACTCCTTAAATTGCGGCCAGTTCATCAATCACATTGCAGTTGTCGGGGTAAAGTGTCGCTGGAGACATTAAAGTCATGGCAAGCTCCTGAATCTTCCCGTTATTCCGGTTATAAAAGCGCAATGAATACAAATTCTCTATGCAGATGTCATTCTCTTTGCAAACCAAACAACATTTTCCTATTATAATTTGGACAAATAAGCCAGTAAAAAAAAGGTCCTTCTGCATAAAAGTGCGAGGCGACATAGCGGCATAAAATGTCAGTCTCGTAAATAATTTTTTTTTTTCCGTAAAATGGAATGGTTTAAACCGATGCTGGAGATGGGTTTTTTTTACGGGACAATGTTGCCAGGCTTGAAGGAAATTTGTGTCATAGAAGCCTTTAGGATAATTACCAAAATACTTGAACTTGACGCAGATGTGATAAGCCCTTAATGCTGAAATAAGATTTTTAATCAGGGAACAAGGGCATGCCTTTCGACGCGGCAATAAGTATTTCAAGTACAAGCGCTGTAGCGCAAAATTATTACTTTGCTAGACGCTTCGTTTAATGGGAGCATTTACAAAACTGATTTAGGAGTGGGATTTCTTTTGTGTTTCTGAATAATAACTGTCTTCCCAAACTTTGTTTTCAATTGTTATTGTTGGCCAGCAAAAGACCAATGAGAGCTTTTGGTTGGAAAATGCGATCGTGTGTATGCTCCATTGAACTTTTGCTGGCGGAATTTCAGCCAGCAAAAGATTGAGAGCATGTTCTCAATTTTTTTTGGTCGGAAAAAGTTCCTATCCAAAAATGCGTTTGTGTGTATGCAATGGCGACGAGCAAAAACTCACGCATGCTCAGATTCACCTACGAGATGGAAGCTATTGGCTGCTGGGTATTGAACTTCCTTTTTCTAGTCCCATCGTACGTGTTGTACATCACCGCGTTCTTGACGGTCGGAATTTCATAAAAAAAAGACCAATGAGAGCTTTTAGTCGGAAAATGCGACCGCGTGTATGCTCCATCGGAATTTTGCTGGCCAAATTTCTGCCAGCAAAAGCTTGAGAACAAGTTCTCAATTTTTCTGACGGAAAAAGTTCAGTATCTAGTCCCATCGTACGTGTTGTACATCACTGCGTTCTTGATGGTCGGAATTTGGTATGACCGTGTGTATGCAAAATAGCGAAATCCCGTTGGAATTACGTTGGGAAAACCATCAGAGGTTTTTCCGACCAACATTCCGATCGTGTGTACGTGGCATTAGTCCGTAGGGTTCAATATTGAGTTAGTCCACCCTTTGCAGCTATAACAGCTTCAACACACCTTTACCCGCAGCTTTTTAAGACACACCACGGGTCCCAGAAAACTGTGGGACTATTCACAAAGCACAGCGCAGATTGCACACGTGCAGTAGAAACCTGGCTGTGAATCTGCAAGAACCATAGCCGACTTCTCATAGTAAAGATGCTGATGCCAGAGGCCTGGAGACTGATAAAGGACTGATTAGGGGGAGGACAGCGCTGGATCCCTGGACAGGTAAGTGTCCTTTTTTTTAAAAGTCAGAAGCTACAGTATTTGCCAGAACGAAGTCTCCCGCGCGCATGCTATGTCCACTCACAATGCCGAAGCCGCGATACCCGGAAGGCACGCCGATGGAAAATGTCAGCTCCCTTGGCGTGGACCGAGACCACCTGCTGACGCCTCGTTCTAAAGTAAGTATTTCATAATGAGCTAGTATGCGGTGCATACTAGCTCATTATGCCTTTTGCCTTACAGGTTTTAAAAAAATAAATAAAAATGTGTGCGTTTACTACCTCTTTAACTGACAATTGCACGGTCGTGCAACGCCCAAACAGGGCCGTCTTTAAGGCAGGGCAAAAGGGGCAGCTGCCCTGGGCCCTGTCATTGTTGTGGGGCCCAAAGCAGCTGCCTCATACTTGCCAACTATCCCAGTTTTAGTTCCCTTGTCCCTTGAAGTTTTAGTCCTGTGCTGCTACTAATGCTGCCCAGCTCTGCCCTATTGTTGTGTGCAGATGACTCACCTGCAGACCGGTGTTTACATGTAAACACTGGCATTCATATGTAAATAGCAGTGACATGCATATGTAAATAGCGGAGGCCAACTGCATTGATATGTAAATAAAGGCAGCATTCATAGGTATATCATGCTCCCCTGCAGTGAGGAGAAAATGTGCTGTAACCTATAGCAACCAGTGAGCAGTATTACTGTACAGCAATCTCTAGCAGCCAATCAACAAGCAGAAATGTGCTGTAACCTCTAGCAACTAATCAGTGAGCCTTAAGGAGTGCTGTAACCTCCAGCAACCAGTCAGTAAGCAGTAATGATATGCTGTAACCTCTGGCAACCAATCGCAATCGCTGCCTGATCTGATACAGTAAACTGATTTTAAGTCTAGCTGCTATTTATTGTATGTCTCCGAGAAGGTGGATAGCGAAATTGCATGGGGGAGGGGGGCCCTAAAAATTTTTTTGCCCAGGGCCCAATCAATATTAAAGATGGCCCTGCACCCAAACAAAATTGATGTCCTTTTTTTCCCACAAATAGAGCTTTCTTTGGGTGGTATTTGATCGCCTGGGATGTATCACATTATTTTGGCCCAGGCCAGAAACCAGGAAGCAACTGAAGAAGTGTTAAAAAAATTGTTAACATTTGAAAAAAAAAAAAAAAGTTTAAAACAAGTAACTATAATATGCCTTTCTATGTATTTACTAATGCTAGCAGCATAAGGATTGAATATAGTTAATGCTGATTGAGAGAGTTTAGTAATCCACAGAGATGAGATGACCGGAAGCAATGTAACTGATAAGTCAGCAAAGGAATACAGACAGCAACAAACATCTGACAGGGCTTCAATTCCGACCCCCCCCACCTCACCTGGCAGATGAGCGAATCTGTACATAGACTGCTTACACCCAGGGATGCTCATCTGTCCATAATCACAAGTAATCACACCATGTTGATTATATATGGAGCCTCAGCCTGTCACTAATGATAATTGATTTTTACAAGCTGAGCTGCTGTAGCTATACTGACCGTACCCGCTGGGCAATGTGTGGCCATGAACAGCCATGAATGACTTCTAAAATGGACCTGAACTCAAAAAATGAAGACTTGTTATCCTTTAGGGAACATCTAGAAATGTTAATTGTGCCTAAGCCTGAAAGATATATTGTTTATTGAATTCCTCTTGAAAATTGCAATTCCTGTGCCTTGAGCCTTATAGCTGCATATCTGCAATGTGAGATCACCTAAGGCACTGCTGCTCCTGACTGCTGGTTTCAGAAGATTTGAACTGAGATTCTAGATCTGAGGGGTATATAATGATAGGGGCGGGTACCATCATCCTTGAGCTTAAAGTGATGAAGAAAAAGGGGAGTGTCAGGGGCTATTCCAAAATAATGCCCCCCTTCTTTTTCCCCACCTCTCCTTCCCCCATAAACCTCCCCCCAACACCCCCCCCCCTTTCAATTTCCCCTTACCTTCCCCTTTTCTCTTCCCCTTCCCAATTATCTCCCAACCTCCTTTATCCCTCTCCTACCTCCCCCCTCCCCCTAATTTCCCCCTTCTCCTCTCTGCCACCCCACCCCCCCTCCCTTCCTTTCCCTTCCTTTCCCTTCCCCTTCTTATTTCGTTCTGTTTTAGATTACACAGACCCACATATGCATAATTCTTACATATATCATCAAATATACTTCTGATTTCAGTTATTGCATCTTTCAGTGCCTCCTGCGGGGGAATTACCCAGTCATGGTGCCTTAAACTTGTGCTGCTCATTACCCTTCTTTTGGCTCTCCATTGGTAAGTCATGCCAGACTATAACACTCCAAATTACCGGATTACTCATATTGATGTAAATTGTACCTTTTTCACTATATGTGACTATATAACTATAAGATTGTAACTCTTTGTAACTCTGTTTCTTTATAGATGTTTAACCACTTGCCGCCCGCCCTATTACAAATTGACGGCGGCAAAGTGGTTTCATTATCCTAACCTCACGTCATATGACGTGATTAGGATAATAAGCCGCTGCGCGCCCCCGGGGGCGCGCATCGCGGCGATCGTTGTTGCGGGGTGTCAGTCTGACACCCGGTGTCTTGTCAAATAGGGTCCTCCATCGGATGCTGTCCTCTGCGTACTGCGCATGCGCAGTACACAGGAGCACAGATTCCGAAAATTGCCGAGGACGAACGGCGCCTGCGCCGTGAGTCCAGGTTCTATCCCCACTATCCAAGTGGACATAGAGTTAGAATAAAAAAGAGCCGAGCGCAGCGAGGCCGAGCCCGAAGCGTGGCGAGCGAAGCTCGCCCGCGAGGGGCCCTCTAAAATTCTAAACCCTATGTCCGCTTGGATAGTGGGGCTACCTCCTCCACTCACGGCGCAGGCGCCGTTCAGCTTCGGAGATTTTCCGAAGCTTCGTCTGCTCCGTACTGCGCATGCGCAGTACGGAGCGGACACATATGGATGGCCGGACTCTATTAGGCAGAACACCGGCAACTACGATCTCGGTAAAGAGTCTCCGACGGAGACTCTTTACCATGTGATCAGCCGTGTCCAATCACGGCTGATCACAGTGTAAATGGGAAGAGCCGGTGATCGGCTTTCCCTCACTCGCGTCTGTCAGACGCGAGTAGAGGAGAGCCGATCGGCTGCTCCTCTGACAGGGGGGGGTCTGTGCTGATCGATTATCAGCACAGCCCCCCCGAGGATGCCCACACTGGACCACCAGGGACGCCACCAGCCCACCAGGGAAAAGGTAATAAAAATCCATAATCCTCCCTAGACCACCAGGGTGCCAGTCAGCACAATGGGTGCCAATCAGTGCCCATAATGGATGCCAATCAGTGGCCACAATGGGCATCACTGATTGGCATGCATTATTGTTTGGCACTGATTGGCATCCATTACTATAACACCGATGCCGCCTATGAGTGCCCACCTGTGCCGCCTATGAGTGCCCACCTGTGCCGCCTGAGTGCCCACCTGTGCCGCCTATGAGTGCCCACCTGTGCCGCCTATGAGTGCCCACCTGTGCCGCCTATCCATGCCCACCTGTGCCGCCTATCTATGCCCACCTGTGCCGCCTATCCATGCCCACCTGTGCCGCCTATCCATGCCCACCTGTGCCGCCTATCCATGCCCATCCGTGCCAGCTATCAGTGCCAATTTGTGCCACCTATCAGTGTCCGTCCGTGTCGCCCATCCGTGTCGCCCATCCGTGTCGCTCATCCGTGTCGCTCATCAGTGCCGCCTATCAGTGCCACTTCATTGGTGCCACATTGGTGCCCATCAGTGCCACCTTATCAGTGCCCATCAGTGTAGCCCCATCAGTGCCCATCAGTGAAGGAGAAAACGTACTTATTTACAAAGTTTTGAAACTGAAACAAAAAAAAACATTTTTTTTTTCAAAATTTTCGGTATTTTTTTATTTGTAGCGCAAAAAATAAAAACCGTAGAGGTGATCAAATACCACCAAAAGAAAGCTCTATTTGTGGGAAAAAAATGATAAAAATTTCATTTGGGTACAGTGTAGCATGACCGCGTAATTGTCATTCAAAGTGCGACAGCGCTGAAGGCTCAAAATTGGTCTGGGCAGGAAGGTGTTTAAGTGCCCTGTATTGAAGTGGTTAAGGTCAACCCCTGAAGAAGCAAATTTTTTTTGCAAAACATGTTGAGGATCACCCTTGGACCTACATCTTTTGTTTCCTCACTATATTGTGGGGTTCACACTGTTTGTTTGTCCTACTTGTAATAGCATGCAATAACTATTTTACATATGGAAGTATTAATTGTTTTTCTAATTTTTGTTCTTTTCAATAAATTAATCATTTTATACTTACCTTGTCCATTTCCTGGGTAACGAGATAGTCCATTACAATCTCTGTTGTTGTGGGGCATTATTTTGGAGTAGCCCCTGACACTCCCCTTTTCTTTTCTTGAACTGAGATTTGGTGATGCCATTTCTGTGCTGCTCACTGTTCTCCTTGCTGGAGAGGTAATTTATGACCTCGCTCCTGCCTCTGATTTTGGCTCCACGCTCAAATCCTTCCTGTGTGTTCCTGTCGCAGGCTCATGGGAAGCATTAGTGGACTTTGTCTTCTGTCCTAGAGTGCAACCAGAGTTACTCTTTAACCTCTACTGGTTCTTCTGCTGTTCCTGACCAGATGTTCTCCTTGATTTTCTGCATCAGCACCTCCGGCCCAATGTTCTGTTACCAACCTGTAGGCAGATGCAGTCTGTATTCTTCACTGATGCTCAACAGCAGCAACAATGCAGTTGGGGGAGGAAGTCGGGGAACTTGGTTCCTCTATGATTTCCTCAGTTACAAGGGGGCCACTATCTAATTGGATGTGGGTGCTCCGTGTGACTCTGGCAGCCATTTGGGTCAGACAGAGTCTATTTAAGACTTCAGCTCCTGGGCTTGGTGCACTTTATGTGAGTGGATAGCATAGGGAAAGGTTCCCTGTCTGGCAGGAACAGGACTTAGAGACAGGGAAAGGTTCCTGAGAAATAGGGACAATGCAAGGACTACATCAGGGGTTCCCAACCTTTTGAAGAGCTAGGGCCACTTAAGCGACTTGGTAACCGGTCGCGGGCCACAATGAGTGGAGCGGGTGGATGGCATGTCCGTGTTCGCTCTGCATTTGCAGAGTGGACACGGACGCAGCCTACGATACTTTTTAACAGATCGAATTGGAGGTAGAACACAAGCCGGTTTATGTCTGCCACTACTTAGAGGTGAATGGAGGTTCCAATTGGTCGGACTGTCGGACTGACTGTGTGAAATGGGTCCAAGGCTGCTTTCACACTGATGCACTGTGGTTTACCCGCACCACGTGTGCAACGCAGTGTACCTTTGGCTTTCCTGCAGTTTGCAATAGACTTCTATTATATTCTGCAGGTTTCGTGCACTTTCAGTAAGCTCACCAAACTCGCAGGTAATAATAGAAGTCTATGGCTCAGTGCAGGTAACCCCGCAGGTAAACTGCTCTGCACCTGCGGATCAGTTTGAAAGCAGCCCAGTAACCACTGCAGAACAGATATGCCCGTATATACACTGTTATTTTAGTAATAAACTGACCTTTAATAACAGTCTTCTTTCTATTCTATCCCAGAGCAGGAAGTCACGGGCCACATCAGAGGGCTCCGCAGGCCACATGTGCATTCTGCTCCTCGTTGGCATCTTCCATTCCTCAAAATGCTGTTCCATGCTGTGACAGTTGTAAGTATAAGGTAAGGTGTGCTCCCATGCTCAGCCTGTTTTGTACTTGCTGAACTTTTCTACAATATATTGTTCTTGGCAAAATGTGTTCTTGGCCTCCCACACAATGCTGCACCTAGCCCACAGACATCTACAGGCACTTGTGTTCATCCTGCCCCTTGGCGTGATCTATCTTACTTCCAGTAGTGTGTGGGCTTGAGATACAAGAAAGGCCCACCTTGTCATTTCAGTATCCTTCAAGGTACGTTAAACCAGGTCTCAGTACCATGGCTCCATGCTCATGGACTACGTGGCTGAAAAGCCAACAATGCAAATCCGTGGGTAAATGCTAATGCAATGAAGTATCAGTGGTATGACCTCATAATTCATTTGTTAAATGGCAGGCTGTACACAGCACATGCTGCTCCCCTGGATCAGGAACGAAAGCACCAGGAGATTTACGCTAGGAATATAAAATGCCTGTTTTAGTCTGTGTGCGTAAACCCTTTGTAATATTTATATTTAAGTAAATGTTTAAACTGCAGGACCCAATTTGATTTTGACCCTTCTGGAGAGAGCAAACCATTGACTCCCATCATCAAACTAACCACATATTCAACGTCCTACAAATCCTCTATGCGTTCACCTTCTCCAACAGGGTACTATTTAACTTTCTCAAATGTGCGGGCTAAATGCAAATGAATGACTGGATTTTGCAGGTGAATATAGACAAGTCTTGAGGCGCCTACTGTAATTTTTCTTCAAATAAAAACAAATGTCTTTCCCGTCATATATTTGTAAAGCAGCCCACAAGGGAACAATCAGGTAAAAAAAAAAGAAAAAAAATCCCCAAAGAAATAATTCTGATATTCATTATGATGTAGCAGAACATTTTAATCATTGTACATCAGAGAATAACCTTTTGTACATCAATTTGAAACCCATAATCTTCCTATGAAAATACAGAAGGTAATTAGAAAGACTGAATATTAATTGTTCTACAACGCATTGATTTTTCTGAAAGGTCATCATCTGGATTATTAAGACTTTTAAGATGTATTTGAAATATAAAACTTCTCTTTTTTTTTTTCCGGAACCTTGTACAATGAATCCAACAATAGTTCAGTATTGCGGCATGGAAGAGATCATTGAAGTGTCCTTTGAAAGCCTTTATTAATTTTCGTGTAGCCAAGCAACATGGTGAAAAATATATTATGTTAGCCGACTGTCGATCTGGTTTAGTTATGGCAAAAATATGTCTGTATTTTACTCTTCTCCTGAACCCAGATGGTGTCTGCAGGCAGCGGGGAAGGAGCAGGGGGAGCCGAGGTACAAGGTCCTACGTGACCCACACCCCTGAGGGGGCTCCAGGCTTTCGAAATGTAACTTAACCTATGAGTAAATTGTCAATGGAACACATATAAGGGACTACCTAAGAATTTGTATTTCTATCCATCCAGCCTTACAATTTAAACAGCTCTTCTGTATAGCACTGTCCTGTTTGGTGTGGGAGAAAAATGGTCACCTTGTGCAGCTCCTCACCTCCAAACTGCCAACATTGTTTTTTCTCTGGTTTTTGCTGGTCCACCTTTTGCAAACAAATGCATCTATTTTGAATAATTCAAAAATGTGCATTTATTGTTTTTTTGCATTGAAGCCTATTGAGTAGTTGAGCCACTTAGCCTTGTTTCCATGTCCTATGCACAGAAACATAGGAACAGGCAGCTGGTGCTCTGGACTGATGAGTTGAAAGTTGAAATATTTGTCTGTAGCAGGAGGTAGTTTGTTGGCGAAGGGTTGGAGTGCGGTACAAAAATGGGTGTCTGCAGGCAAATGCAAAGCACGTTGGAGGTTTTGCAAGCTTGAGGTTGCATTTCTGCAGATGGAGTTGGAGATTTGGTCAGGATCAATGGTGTCCTCAATGGTGAGAAATAGATGCAGATATTTATCAATCATGCCATACCACTAGGAAGGCATGTGATTGGCCCCAAATGTATTCATTACACACCAAACCGCAGTCTTCGATCAGCCAACAAAAACCTCCTCCTCGTGCCCAAAGCCCGGTATAAATCCAAGGGGGGTCGGAGATTCGCTGTCCAAGGGCCTCGGCTATAAAATGCTCTACCAATCAACATCCGCCTGGAAGAAAATCACCTGGCTTTTAGGAAAAAACTCAAGACCTTCCTCTTCTAGCAGATGATCAAAGCTCGCCACAGCGCCTAGAGGCAATTCAGTTCGCATTGTGCGCTATACAAGTATTTCATTCATTCATTCATCAATTTATTCTCCAGCGGAACAGCAACCCCAAACATACAGCCAATGTCATTAAGAACTACCTTCAGTGTATAGAAAAACAAAGAGTCCTGGAAGTGTTGGTTTGGCCCCCACAGAGCCCTCATCTCTACATCATGGAGTCTGTCTGGGATTACATGAGGAGACAGAAGGATTTGAGGTAGCCTACATCAACAGAAAATCTGTGCTTAATTCTCCAAGATGCTTGAAACAACCTACCTATCAAGTTCCTTCAAAAACTGTGTGCAATTGTACCTAGAAGAATTGATGTTGTTTTGAAGGCAAGGGGTAGTCACCAAAGATTGATTTGATTTGGATTTCTATTCTGCTCATTTACTTTCCATTTTTTTTAAACAAAAAATAAAAATAAACTATTGGCACTTCTATTTCTGAAAGCATTCTTAATTTACAGCAATGTTTTACACCTGCCTAAAACTTTTGCACAGTACTATATAACTGCCATTCATCATCCATATCCAAACCGACGATCAGGAAGATCAAACAATTAAAGAAGAGTTCTAGGTATAGATTTTTTTAGACATAGTTACAATGGTCCAGCTGCCCCACTGCACTCTGGACAAAGAAGGTCAGCCACTCGGCATGGGCACCATTCAGAGAATGATTTGCATTTTCTGAATGAATGTAAAGCATCCTCTGTTTGGACAAGACGGGGTGGGGATATCACGCTCTCCACCTTGTCCAATCAGAGAATGCTTTGTATTCATTTGAAAATGCAAGGCATTCTCTGAATGGTGCCCATGCCAAGCAGTGGACCTCCTGTGTTCAGTATGCAGCAGGGCAGACACTCAACATGGGACCTGGAAGCTAATGGAGATCATTTGTGATGTCTACGTCAATGATTTCCAGCTTCCAGGGGAATCATCAGGATATGGTATATGCATGTTTACATATATGAACCAAAGCAACTAGGTAATAAAAATCCATACCTGGAATTCTTCTTTAATCCCCCTTGTGGTGATCACATAGTCACAGTTTCCAGGTCAAAGTAGTACGGAAAAATCCTAAAACACAGCAAAATCATGAAACATTCCACAACTGAATTTTTTAAAAAAAAATTGCACTGTTAAACAAAACCATCATATGCCTTTGTATAAAAAAAAAAAAGAAAAATATATGCTGTATAGGAAAAAAAGTTCACAGAAAATTGGTATTGGACCCTTTATGAAAAACCCCATGTATTGTTTTAGCATGAATAAAACTTGACTTAGGCTTGTGAGGGATGGGATTCAGTAATGACTGAGCGATTTATTGCTGATTACCACCAAAGTAGCTCTGTGAATACACCAAGAAAAAACAAGCGTATTTGCTAAGTGCTGACTGACAGATCAATCTGTCATTAGCTGAAATGGAAAGACTATAACAGGGATTTACTAAAGTTGCTAATTACCGTGAACATATGTGTTGGTGTATCTATGTTTAGTTGTCGTAAATATGAATGGGAAAAGGGAACTACCGGGGCAAAGGTGTTTGGTTGCTAAGCAACTCGTGCTCTGGCTTGGCGTTTGCATGGGAGGCACAAAGCTGCTTTAGACCTCCTCAGTTTTACCTTGGCATTTCGTCCATAGATGAGGGGGCTGTGTGGCCACTGGGGTTTCCACCTCTTGGCAGGCACGGTAGATAAAGAGGCTATAGAAATTTGCGATGCATTTTTTTTCTGTGCTGGAGAATGCTACTATACGTAACAATTGACACCGCCAAGCTTCTAATTCACTTTCTTGTTATTTCTTGTCTCAACTATTGCAACTCTCTCTTTGTTGGCCTATTTCTACACACAAATTGTCCTCCTCGCTCCTCCAAGGATCTCCTGCTCTCCAGCCCAACCTTTTCAACACAGAGGAACCCTTGAAATAACTTTTCGGGTCTCAGGAAACCGTTGGTAGAAATTACTATGGGCAGCACAGTGGTGTAGAGGTTAGCACTCTCACCTAGCAGTAAGAAGGTCACTGGTTCAAATCCCAACCACGACACTACCTGCCTGGAGTTTGCATGTTCTCCCTGTGCCTGCGTGGGTTTCCTCTGGGTACTCCAGTTTCCTCCCACACTCCAAAGACATGCAGGTAGGTTAATTGGCTTCTGTCCAAAATTGGCCCTAGTATATGAATGGGGACCTTGGATGATGGGCTCCTTGAGGGCAGGGACATGAGTGTGAAATGTACAGGGATAGGAACAATTGTAGACACTCTCTCAGATTGAACTGGATGGACTGGTGTCTTTATTCAACCTAACTAACTATGACTATATCTACATCTTATGATAGGATAGAATTTTTAGTACCACCACGGAGAGGTCCTGTGGACACTTGGAAAATAATTGGTGCCACGTCCTATAATTTGGAACAAATACATTGGAATATAGTGCTAGTTTCTAGGGACTGACTTGAGTACCCCAACATTTTCCTTGGTATATAGCACTTACTTCAACGTTGATCCCTTTTTTGGTGAGTGTCTGTTATACAGATTTCTTTACCCCTCCATCTTTGCAGTTTTTTTCCTTTTATAATTTTACTTTATAATTACTAAGTAATTATAGTTAATTGATTTTTCCTATTTTCACAACTGTTAGACACTTGGTGTTGTCAGGATCACCCAATAATTCCTGTATTTCTGTCCAACTTTTACCCTGTTTCAGTTAACACTGTGTTTACTGTTTGTGCAATATCGCTCATTTCTTGCAAGTATATTTATCTACCTTATGGCCCATACGCGGATAATAAATATTTTATTTTATTCTTTACTTCTGCACTACATACATTTTAAGTTGCCAGCTTTCAGCCATTTACTAGTATTAGGTTGCCTTTATCCGTATTTGTGTCACACCCTTCCACCCCTCCCCTCCCCCCCCTTTTCATAATTTCATACTTTTTCTGGCTTCCTCCTCCACCCCCTTTCCCTCTTTGCTTCCCCCCCCCCCTTCCATTTTTCTTTCCTATCTCTTTCCCCATCTATTTATTTTTCTGTTTCTTAGTCTCTTCTACGTTTTTCCTTCCTTTCAATCTTTCACTCCTTTCCCATCCCCCTTTCAGTCTTCACCCTTTTTTCTGTTGCTCTTTCTTGGTTTAAATTTTTTTATGTTTTTTGAAAAGTGTTGCCACACTCCTTTTATGTGTTTAACCAAATTTTCCCTCTAATTTTCTGAAAAATATGTGTTCATTACCATATGTGCACTACCATAGTTCATCATGTTACATATGTCCCCATAGTTTACGGGTTTACTTTTAGTGTGTTCTGCATGTTACTGGTCAGTTTTCTCCGCCAGGGTACTCCAGAAGCACAGTGCTTTATTAACAATGATGACATATTTTTTTATTTGATTTTATTGTATTCATTCTGTTTTTTTTAATAAGTCTGTTGATGCTCTTGAAGAATGAGTGGTCCTTCACCTCCAAGTTTTTCATGTTAATTTCCTATGACTGTGTATTAGTACCAACTATATAACCTTGTTATACTGACTTGTTCTAAATGCCGATATTTTTAAAATGTGTTTTCTATTCTAATAAACTTTTTATGTACTAATTACCCTCGTGGTCGTGCCTAAAAAGTCCAAGCCCTCTATTCCAATTTCTTTTTTACATCTCATGATACATTAGTGTGATGGTCAGTGGGAAGAATGCTCCTTATACTTGTGGTCATTGTGAAGAATTACCTCTTTACAGATAGCTAAAAAGATCAATGGTGTCAGTGGGAACTTATCTGAGAGGCAGAAATGACTCATTGTTCAAGGATCCCCTAGCAACCTCTGGAGGAACCTTTAGGATTCCATGGAACCCTGGTTGAGAAACCCTGCTATAGCCCCTCATTACTTCCTCCCATGTTCGCTTCCGAGACTTCCTTAGAACCTCTCCCATCCTCTGGAATTCCATACCACAACCCTTCCAGCTATCTCCTACTATACCCACCTTTAGGGGATTCCTAAAAAATACATTCGCACAAGGAAGCCTCTCCGGCCTCACCTAAAAGCTGTGCATTTTACCCTTTTGCTGCTCACCAACCAGATGTTTACCCTCAAAGGAATCAGAGAAATTCCACCCCCTGGTTGACCTGACGATGCCCATTTGGGTCATGGAGGATCCTACTTATAAGGTGACTGAGTCTTACAGAACTGAGTCTTATGGATGCAACCCTACCACTTGCATTACCTGTGGTCTAAAATAGATTTGGCATGCTTTAGTTCTGATGTAGTATCCCATTAAGGAAATACAGTACTTCCCAGTGGTTGACATACTTGGTGAGAACATTTTTTGCTCTCTTCCATTTAAATACTGCACAAACATTTACTCACTATGTACAGGTAGTATAAATGGGACCCTAAGGCCCCATTCACACCTGAGCAATCAGAATTTTTACAGAAGGCACTTCAATTCTTGACATTATAACATTAAAATTATTCAATGGTGCCCCTTTATACACGAAAGCAGTGTTGCTTGAAGCTCAACGCTCAAAACAGTAATAATTTCCTTTGCAATTAATAAAGTTTTGAATCTGCATCTGAGCTTTTTTTGGGGCAGAGTTGCATGTCTGACCCCAATAGACTTTAATGGGGATGTCTGAAAAAAAAATAGAAAAAAAACTTTTTTGCATAGCAACTAATTTTCTATTAACTAAAAATAAAAAACAAACAAAACAAATGCTGAAGCTTGCAAAAAAATGCACAAAAACATCTGTATAACCGCTACAAAAGGTCAGGAAAATGACTAAAAGGACTCAACTCAAGTGTCAATGAGGCCTAAACCTCAGAGGGCCCTGTTGCAGTTCTACAGTCTGCACAAATGAAATATCTGTTCTTGCTACTTCCATATTAGTAAAGTGATGTCACAAGGAGAACGCCAAGGGAGCACAGACTTCTTGTTGGTGGGACTGCTGCCATTTTGCACTGGTAGGTGGTCCTTTAGATTAGGATTTAGCAGTATGAAGCGAATATTCACCCAGTGGTACAACAAATGGGGTCTGCTTCACCGTACCACCAGCGAAGTGGCTTTTCCATTATAGGCTCATCCCTAATGACAACACATCTGGTGTGAACAAGTCCAGTGTGTGTTTAAATAGCACCATTGTTAGAGATGACAGGGAGGTTTCGTCAGACAGAGCAGAAGAGTTGAAAAATGAGAGTGAAGGAGCCACTGAGATTTGCCTACATGCTAAGCCTCCCCTTTATCTCAGCTTAGAGAATGGCAACATATAAACACATTATATGTGCGGTGAATTGTCTTCTTTGTGTACACTGTATGTTGCAAAACAAACACTTTCAGTTCATTTGCTGATAAGTTACACTGGCAGGATAACAATTAGAGGAGGGGGCCCAAACAAACGCCATGGATCTCGCCTGGCTGCTCTATCTCACCTGCGTTAAGCACTTGAACCTAGAAAATAATCCTTAAAAGATCCTTTCATTACCTGGTAAGCTTCCAATGCTCAGCAATTCCCTCTTATTCACTGGCTCTGAATGATGGCTCACAGGAGAGACCAGAGGTCTGGCCACCACAAAAGGGCCCCAGGATGTCTGAGGATTTGGAGAATCCGGGGAATTTAAAGTAACAAAGAAAGAGTACAGTCCAGGAGCATAGCTTTAAGGGTTTAGAACTTTAGATTCACTGGTCACTGGCAGAATTTTAAATTGATCTACCGCACCTTTTTCTTTTTAAACACTTTTCTTAAAAACTCTACTCCTGACAAATTGTTTCCTCATTAGTTCCAAAATTACTGAACAGTCTTCAAATGTACTTTTGAACAGTTGGGAAGAAATAACAGCAGACACCAGTTTAAAGTCCAGTGATTACATTAAGGAGATCACACGATACATGCCTTCCTTAAGCTCTGATAGTTAATGGTTTCCGCTATGATACTAAAAAGTTCTTCTAGCAAACACCATTCAATTAAAACTTCCCCTTGGGTACTTGGTACCTAGGCTTGCAGAATCTCCTGGACTTCCACGTGATTTTAGTTATCAAATCCATTCTGTTTCAAAGCTTGTCCCCTTTTAACAGGTCCCTGTCCCTAACTACTGCATCTGCTTGTTCTTACCAGATTTGTTCTTCTTCCTATCCATATTTCCCACTCTGGAGCCCCTGTCTTTAGCCTATCTGAATCCGAAAATAAAATCCAAAATTTCATGGGAGTTCTGTATGAAAACTAGATGCAGGCTCTCCCAAGATGGTGACCAGAACCCAGAGCATGCCACTTGTCTGCCACTGTTTTCATTTTCTGCTGATCTTCCACATCTGCTTCAAGTATTTATATATTAATCAGTTTTCATTGAAGGTTTGTTTAAGCATATTTCAAATATATACTCTATGTGAGTTGTCCAAGTTTGTGACAGGTTTACTGTAAACCCAAGAACAAAAATGGAATATAATGCCTTTTACCAATCTTCAGTGGTGGCGGCTGCATTATTTTTTTTATTCCTTTATTTTCACCTGATGGTTCTGCCAGTAATGCGCTTCCTGTCTTAAGGTGATAGCGCTCACTTGTAGGTGCGTTGAACTGTTCTTAGTTATAGTGAATCAGAGGCTGGCCCAGGTTGAGCAAAGGGTTAATTGTTACACTCCCAGCTCCTGGGCTTTTGGTCCCAGCCAGCCCAACTGTGCTTTAAAAAGGGGGGTGGATAAGGTCTATGGGTTTCACAGGGTCCAGTGGGTTTCAGAGTACCTGTGAGTGGAATTGTTTGACACTGCTAGAGACACCTGAGTTTTCAGAATACAGCCAACCATGGACAATGCCTTAATGGACTCTCACCTCATGGAAGTATGTCTGGACCACTACACTACTCTAGTTAGACTTACAAGAAAGACGTTGTTCATTTTTAACTGTATGTCGCAACTTGTCCTGTAAAGTTCCATTAACCATTATGAGCCTGGTCTGAAGTTATTCAAAGTGGTGCATGTGGGTCCTGGGGTATCTAAAGAACCAGGGTCTGCACAGCACAGGGGGGTATGAAGTAGCACCACTACCAAAATTTATCTCGGCAAGACAAGAGGAGAGTAGTTGCTATGGGTCACCAAGTGAAGGAACAAGCTACAAGCAACCTGTTATGAAGTATGGTATCTGGTAAGAGTGACAGCTCTTTCGGTAGTGAGGAGGTCATTATCTGGCTCCCTCCCTAGCATTCCGTATCCAATAGCAAGTGGATCCATTATAGAGATATGGCCTGGTCACGAGGTACGGGAAGGAAGGAGATAAGTGAGAGCATGCATGAGGTCCATGGTAGGTGCTAGGGGCCTACTGGGATCGAGGTAACTGAGGTACACTGGACTGGTGGAGTGGGCACAGGCCCAGCATGTCCCTCCTAATGCAACATCTACCGTATGAAGTGACACGGGACAGCACTTTTCAGAGGAGCTCTGTATTGTGATTGCTGCACACAGTGATAGCTCATCTCGGGAAAATGCCTTTAAGGAGAAGTACAGCCAAACTTGTTTGGCTGTACTTCTCCTATGGATCACAGAAGTGCAGTTAGCTTTGCACTCCTGTGACCTGTTTTCAGCAGACAGCGGGCTGAAGTCTGATCTCTGCTGATTTCACAGAAAGCCTGAACCAGCCACTCCAGCCCCCTCCACAGCTCAGCGCTCCAGTGAGCAAGGAGGGGGCAGAGCAAAGAACGGTGACTCACTTTTACCAGTTCTCTGCTCACGGAACCCTGAGAACCGAGCGATCGGCGGTGTTAGATCACTCGGTTCTCAGTGTCAGAGCCAGCGGGGGACAGATGCAGCATCCACCTACTGTAGGTAAGTAGGAATCTGAAAAAAAAAAAAAATCCCATACATCTCTTCTAATGTTAGATTTTTAACCTGATTGCAGTCTCCCCTTGGTCCTGGGCATTGATGAGTGTGCAACGCTCGAGTGTTACCACACATCCACAGTTGCAGATGACCCCATCCACACGCTTACCATACTATTTATGGAAGTGTGTTAAAGCTACAGAACACTTCTCATTCTCCCGATCTCTATAATATAGAGGGAAGGTGTAGTGTAGTTCACTGAGAGAACTGGGGGCACAGGCAGAGAGCACAAGAAGATAGTTACCCACTGGATTTCTGACAGGATGGACAGGTATGTTTGCATCTATCAATTAGATACAGCAAAATATTTTCACCTGTATATTTAACAGACCAAAAGAGAAGTTTGGTGTTAGGGTTTACATTTTTTTTAAAACTGCTCAAATGCTAAAGCAGGGAAAGGAGGGCGATGGAAAATCCCATTGGCAATAGTACCTCTAGGCACCCCATACAAAATAGCACCCTTAGATACCTTATAGTAAAAAGCACCCCTAGGTGCCCCATAGAAAATAGCACCCCTAGGCACCCCATAGCAAATAGCACCCTTAGGTACCTTATAGTAAAAAGCACCTCTAGGTGCCCCATAGCAAATAGCACACTTATGCCTCGTTTCCACTGAACGGATCGGTTCGGTACGGTACGCTATTTTGAGTGTTTCTATTATAAAAGTGGCCCATACAACTGAACCATACCACGCCATTCAGGGTCCTGCTTCAGATGTGGGGCCATAAAAAATGGTCCGGTACGGTAGCTACAATACATTCCACGCTAGGCATTTTTTCTAAACCCCGTACGGCCTCTGGTGGTCCAACTTGCAGTGGAAACGCTTACCTGAATAGGCCAGACCATTCTAACCCTTCCAAACTGTACCGACCCGAACCGATCCGCTTAGTGGAAATGAAGCATTAGGCACCCCATAAGAAATAGCACCCTTAGGTACCTTATAGTAAAAAGCACCCCTTAGGTGCCCCATAGAGTATAGCACCCCTAGGCACCCCATAGGAAATTGCACCCCTAGGCATCCCATAGGAAAAGAGTGCCTCTAGGCACAGTGATACAAAAAAAAGATACAAAAAAAAAGCGCCACTGCCCCCACCTATAGCTGGCCATCGCAGTAAGCAGCATTGAAGGGCGACATAAGGTATAAAGAGGGTCAAGGATAAATCCAAGGAATTGTGTGCTCCTCCACCATTAATAAGGGGTGGGCTCCCCTTCAGTCCACCTGCCCTCCACCTATCCATCAGAATGCACATGCTTCCACGAGACACTTATGCTGTGTACACACGGTCAGAGTTTCCGGCAGAAAAAGTCAGACGGAATAATTTCATTGGATATTCCGATCGTGTGTGGGCTTCATCTGACTTTTTTTCAAAAGTTCTGATGGACCTAGAAATAGAACATGTTTTAAATCTTTCCAACGGAATCAATTCCTATCGGGAAAAACTTTGTCTGTGTGCTAGTCCGACGGACCAAAAACTATGCAAGGGCAGCTATTGGCTACTGGCTATTGAACTTCCTTTTTCTAGTCCCGTCGTACGTCATCACGTTCTAAATGAACGGACTTTGGTGTGATCGTGTGTAGGCAAGTCTGTTTCAGTGGAACTCCATCGGACCGTTAGAGTTTATTCTGATGGAAAAAACGGTCGTGTGTACGCGGCATTATAAGTTAGTGTTAGGGACCACAGATACCAGGATGCCGTGGCGAGGCTCGGTGGCTCACGCATGCATTTGCAATGCGTGCAGACTAAACCCCTGCTTTTAACGCATACTGTTAGCCCTTGTACACACGGTCGGAGATTCCGACGGAATGTGTCCTATCGGACTGTTTTGTCGGATAATCCGACTGTGTGTGGTCTCCATCGCCCTGTTTCCGTCGGAGTATCCGACGGACCAACTTTTCCAACTTGCCGGTAAAATTTTCCGACAAAATGCTCCAATCGGACATACTCTGATCGTGTGTAGCCTACTCCGATGGACAAAGTGCCACGCATGCTCAGATCAAATTCCTAGACCAAAGCTATTGGCTACTAGCCTGAACGTAGTCCCGTCGTAACGAAATAACGTCATCACGTTATGTACATTCGGATTTTCCGACAACTTTGTCCGACCGTGTGTATGCAACAGTTTTGGACAAAATCCGTCGAACAAAATCCGTCGGACAAAATCCAACGGATATGGTTGTCAGAATGTCCGACCGTGTGTACAAGGGCTTAGACAGATTTGGTTGACTACAGGTTAGTCGGTAAGTAAGCCTGGTTTTTTTCCTTGGATGTATCCTTGGCCCTGTTTATGCCCCTAGGCACAGGCCAACCATGCCAACTGATAAATATGGTCTTGTTATCTCAGTTCCGCTTTTTACTCTCTCTTCGCCCTCTTTCTCGCCCACATTCACTCTAAATATCTTCATATTTAATGCACTTCCCGTTGCTTGTTACATATTTTACTTATTTGCTGTAAAAATAAACCTTGAAAATGTAAAGTGTGAAATCTGAAAAAAAAAAAAAAAAAAAAAAAACAAGAGAACTAGCGGGTCGCTTAAGTGTTTGACGGGTGATTATGCTGACATTTCGAAAGACTCTATCCTACCGATATACATGCAGAGAGACAGAAATACAAAACATAGACTTTTACTGTAATGGGTGCAAGAATACTTTTAGAAGTAAGGAGGGAGTACTTTAAGGTAGGCTTGCATTCTTTGCGTTAATGTAGACAGATGTAACGCTGTGAAAATTGAATGTTTATTAAATTCACCTTTCAAAATTGTATCTAGTCATATTTTTAGCAAGATCCCGAAGAGCGTGGTTTTTTTTTGCAGCTGCATTGTTTTTAAATGAATTTTAGGGCCTTGTGCACACAGGCATACTGAAAGCATACTGATTTTTTCAATGTAAAATTAAGGATCTTGCTGGAAGTGCCCAGCGTCTTTGGTTGCTAGGATACAGGCAGCTTCTGCTGCTTTTTGCCCTAGGTTGCCAGAACTCAGCTGGCTCTGCCATCTAGCATTCTAGATTGCTAGGAGGCAGGCGGCTCCTGCTGCCTCACATCCTTTATTGCTAGGACACATACAGCCATTACCATCTAGCATTCTTGGTTGCTAGGTTGCAGGGTATCATTGCCACCTAGCATCCTTGGATGCTTGTGGCTCCTGCCACCTAGCTCCTTTTGATTACTATCATGCAGGTATCCATTACCACCTAACGTCTTTGATTGCTAGGATGCAGGCAGCCTTTGCCACCTAGTGTTCTTAGCTGCTAGAAAGCAAGTTGCTCGTGCTACCTAACATCATAAATGCTAGGAAGTAGGTGGCTCCTGCTGCCTTTTGATCTACACAGGTGCTTCTGCCACATAGTGCCCTATATTGCAAGAACACAGCTGGCTCTGCCGCCTAGCATTGTAGGTTGCTAGGACGCAGGTTACTTCTGCTGACAAGCATCCTTTATTGCTACGACACAGGCAGCCATTGCCACATAGCATTTGTGGTTTCTGGAATGCCGGTGTCCCCCTACCCTATAGTGTTCTTGGTTGCTAGAATGCTGGTGTTCCCTACCCTGTAGTGTTCTTGGTTGCTAGAATGCCGATGTCCCCTACCCTTTAGTGTTCTTGGTTGCTAGGTTGCAGGCTATCATTGCCACCTAGCTTACTTGGATGCTTGTGGCTCCTGCCACCCAGCACCTTTTGATTACTATCATGTAGGTATCCATTACCACCTAACGTCCTTCATTGCTAGGATGCAGGCAGCCTTTGCCACCTAGTGTTCTTAGCTGCTAGAAAGCAAGTTGCTCGTACTACCTAACATCATAAATGCTAGGAAGTAGGTGGCTCCTGCTGCCTTTTGCTATACACAGGTGCTTCTGCCACATTGTGCCCTATATTGCAAGAACACGGCTGGCTCTGCCGCCTAGCATTGTAGGTTGCTAGGATGCAGGTGACTTCCGCTGACAAGCATCCTTTATTGCTAGGACACTGGCAGCCATTGCCATGTAGCATTCGTGGTTGCTAGAATACCGGTGTCCCCTACCCTCTAGTGTTCTTGGTTGCTAGAATGCCAGTGTCCCCTACCCTCTAGTGTTCTTGGTTTGCTAGAATGCCAGTGTCCCCTACCCTCTAGTGTTCTTGGTTGCAAGGTTGCAGGCTATCATTGCCACCTAGCATCCTTGGATGCTTGTGGCTCCTGCCACCTAGCGCCTTTTGATTACTATCATCCAGGTATCCATTACCACCTAACATCTTTCATTGCTAGGATGCAGGCAGCCTTTGCCACCTAGTGTTCTTAGCTGCTAGAAAGCAAGTTGCTCGTGCTACCTAACATCATAAATGCTAGGAAGTAGGTGGCTCCTGCTGCCTTTTGCTATACACAGGTGCTTCTGCCCTTAGTGCCCTATATTGCAAGAACACGGCTGGCTCTGCTGCCTAGTATTCTAGGTTGCTAGGATGCAGGTGACTTCTGCTGACAAGCATCCTTTATTGCTAGGACACTGGCAGCCATTACCATGTAGCATTCGTGGTTGCTAGAATGCCGGTGTCCCCTACCCTCTAGTGTTCTTGGTTTCTAGAATGCCGGTGTCCCCTACCCTCTAGTGTTCTTGGTTTCTAGAATGCCGGTGTCCCCTACCCTCTAGTGTTCTTGGTTGCTAGAATGCCGGTGTCCCCTACCCTCCTAGTGTTCTTGGTTGCTAGGTTGCAGGCAATCATTTCCACTTAGCATCCTTTGTAGTTTGGATGCTGGTGGCTCCTGCCACCTAGTATCTTTGATTACTATCACACAGGTAGTCATTACCACCTAATATCCTTTGTTGCTAGGATGCAGGCATTGTCACCTAGTGTTCTTAGTTGCTAAAAAGCAAGTGGATTCTGCTACCTATTTCTATACACAGATGACTTCTGGTGCCTAGTGGTTTAGGTTTCTATACACTGGTGGCTCCTAACACGTAGCATCCTAGTTTGCTAGGACGCAGCTAGTTCCTGCCTCCTAGCATCTTTGCTTGCTAGGATGCAGGCGGTCATTGCCACCCAAAACCCCTGGTTTCTAGGATGCAGGCAGCCAATTAGGACTGACAGGTAAACATCAAATGTGTAATTACTAGACACTGCTGTCGGTTGCAAAAGTCTGTGCTAGTACTGTACGCTGACACGCATGTAAATGTTAGCACAAATAAAATAAATGTTAGTGGTAAAATAAAATAAAAGCAAACTATGGCTACGGATTCACTCTGTTTCATTTTTTTTTTAATGTTGCTGAATGCAGTGTTCAATTCTTCTGCCTAGCTCATCCGTGTGAATAGGCACAAACAGTACATCATAGGCATGTGCAGGGGGTTTGCCTGGGTGTGTGGTGATGATTCCCTCTACTGCCAAAGCTTTCCCCCCCATGTTACGCCCCCACTGCTGCTGGCTTCCCTTCTATCCTTGCCTCACCCCTGGCTGCTGCAGGGGATGTTTCAGGATGGAGAGTGGGGGAAGGAGCTACTCAATATGTAATATATCGGCCCCTTGCTTTTCTAAATGAACACAGACTCACTGTGTTCAATCATAACTGATGCATAGTAAACTATGTTTACTATGTTTCAGTTTGTGAAGAACAGGAAGCCCCTCAGCACAGAACACTTCCTATTCATTCACTGTCCAGTACAGCTGAGACTGCAGAGAAAGGCATGTGTGTGTTTGAGCTTTGGGGTGCACATCCTATTGCAATGGGCTGCGCATGCCTATGCATTACATATACATACAAATGCACACCAAAGTAGACTCTGTGCATGTCTGAGGCTGCTTTCACACTGGAGTGGGCGGGTGTTGATGTTAAAACGCTGCTAGTTTTAGTGTCGCTTTACCGTCATTTTAGCAGTGCTATTCGGCCGCTAGCAGGGCACTTTTAACCCCTGCTTGGGGCGGATGAAGGGGTTAAATGCGCCCATGTAGCGCCACTGCTGAAGCGCTTTGCAAGCACTTCAGCAGCAGTGCCCATTCATTTTAATGTGCAGGAGCGGTGGAGGAGAGGTGTATTTAATGTCCTGCCAGCGCACCGCTCCAGTGTGAAAGCACTCCGGCTTTTGCACTGAGACTGCAGGGGAGCCGTTTTTCAGGCACTTTACAGGCTCTATTTTTAGCCCAAAGGGTCTGAATACTGCCCCAGTGTGAAAGGGGTCTTACTCTTGCTGGTTAATTTATTCAGACAGTCCTAAAAGGTCTGCGTGCTTAAAGCTAAAGTTTAGGTATGGTAACTTTTCCCATAGTTACATAGGTCCATGTACACTATACATTACATTACTATTTAAAAGTATTGGGATGCCTGCCTTTACACACACACAAGAAAAACTTTAATGGCATCCCAGTCTAAGCCCTTGTACACACGGTCGGAGATTCCGAAGGAATGTGTCCGATCGGACCGTTTTGTCGGATATTCCGACTGTGTGTGGTCTACATCGGACTGTACTCCGATACTCCGACAGACCAAGTTTTCCAACTTGTTGGTAAAATTTTCTGACAAAATGCTCCGATCGGACATACTCCAATCATGTGTAGAGAATTCCGATCGGACAAAGTGCCACGCATGCTCAGATCAAATTCCTACACCAAAGCTATTGGCTACTAGCCTGAATGTAGTCCCGTCGTAACGAAATAACGTCATCACGTCAACTTTTTCCAACCGTGTGTATGCAACAGTTTCGGACAAAATCCATCGGACAAAATCCGACGGATTTGGTTGTCGGAATCTCCGACTATGTGTACAAGGGCTTAGTCCGTAGGGTTCAACATTGAGATGGCCCACCCTTTGCAGCTATAACATCTTCAACTATTCTGGGAAGGCCGTCCACAAGGTTTAGGAGTGTGTCTATGGGAATGTTTGACCATTCTTCCCCAAACTCGCTCATCCATGTCTTTATGGACCTTGCTTTGTGCACTGGTCCAAATCATTTGGTGGAGGGGGGATTATGGTGTGGGGTTGTTTTTCAGGGGTTGGGCTTGGCCCCTTCCTTCCAGTGAAGGGAACTCTTAAAGTGTGAGCATACCAGGACATTTTGGACAATTTCATGCTCCCAACTTTGTGGGAACAGTTTGTGGATGACCCCTTCCTGTTCCAACATGACTGCACACCAGTGCACAAAGCAAGGTCCATAAAGACGTGGGTGAGCAAGTTTGAGGTGGAGGAACTTGACTGGCCTGCACAGAGTCCTGACCTCACCAATGCGCTTCTAGAAGGATGGTCAAACATTCCCATAGACACACTCCTAAACTTTGTGGACAGCCTTCCCAGAAGAGTTGAAGCTGTTATGGCTGCAAAGGGTGGGCCAACTTAATATTGAATTGTACGGACTAAGACTGGGGTGCCATTGAATTTCACGTGCGTGTAAAGGCAGGTGTTCCAATACTTTTTGGTAACAAAGTGTATGTGGCATAGTGGGACATAGTGTATGTGGCATGCCTGTGAGATCCCTGTGTAAGCTGGAAATCACTGTAGTAGGCACCGTCATTACAATGATCTCCACTAGGTTCCGCGTTCCGAACACAGGAGGCCACTTGATTGGCATGGGCACCAATGGACAATGTGGAGAGGCACCTTGCAATTATTGAGAAAATATAGTGTTCCCTGGATGGACCTCTTGTCAAGCAAGCAACCTCCTGTGTCCCCCTTTAGGAGAGGGTGTTCTATAGTCCTATCTAATTTCTGTTGTCCTGATAAAATATGGTGAATGAGTTTTGTCTCTCTGGGACAGGAAGTGTATTACTGGTAGCATCACCAAGGGAAAATCCAATGAAGACACCACATCTAATGCCGCGTACACACGTCCGGACATTTCGAGGGACTAGGTCCGACCGAGTTCCGACGGACTTTCCGAATGAACCGACTTGGCCACACACAATCACACCAAAGTCCGATGGATTCGAACGTGATGGCGTACAACTGGACTAGAATAAGGAAGTTCATAGCCAGTAGCCAATCAGTAGCCAATAGCTGCCCTAGTGTCGGTTTTTGTCCGTCGGACTAGCATACACATGAGCGGATTTCTCGGTCCGGCGGAGTTCCGATGGGAAAATTTAAAACATGTCCTATTTCTAAAGTCCGCTGAATTTTTGGCAAGCAAAAGTCCGATGGAGCCCACACAAGATCGAATTGTTCGACGGACTCGCTCCGTCTGACCTTTGCTGTCAAAAAGTCTGGTCGTGTGTATGCGGTATTAGGAATGGTAAGCAGCAATATATTACTTTTTATCATTGGGTATAGGTACGCTTTAACTACAACTGGGAATTGTATTTATTTATATTTTTTTGATTTGTGGTTTCAATTTGAAAGAATTAATGAGATATAGTGTAGATTTTTTTTTTTTAAACCATGATCATAAGGCATGTTTCTCTTTAGCAATGCTTACTCTTCCTGCTCGCTCCTATAAATGTGCAGCGACCGTCATCCAAATGTTACGGTAATTAGCTAACACATGCTGCTTCAGAGTGGACAGCGGTGCGTGTGTGTAGCTGCATTCGCTCAAGGCAAACAACATGCAGGATATTTGGCACTGAGTCCCGGGCACTGCATAACAGCACTGAAATACTGTGCATCCCTGCAGTCCCTTATGTTACGTCAGATTTATGCACATCATTACAGCCATGTGTGACTGATTATTCCGTCCTATTCGCACTTTCCCTGTTTGTCCAACCTGAACATTTTACAGAGCTTGCTCTTAGTGCCCAAATTCAGCTTTAACCGGTAACATATCTATTGTATTGTCTCTACGTATTTATTTATTCATTATTTTATTTTTATTTTTATTTATCCACTTTCATACTTCTTTAATCACTTTGCGCCCAAGGCATTTTTTTTTCTTTCTAATTTTTTTCTGCATTTTCTTGTTTATACGGGTGCTACATGTGGCCTTCCCATGCTTCAGTACCGTATATACTCGAGTATAGGCCGACCCGAATATAAGCCGAGGCCCCCAATTTACCCCCAAAAAAACTGGCAAACTTATTGACTCGTGTATAAGCCGAGGGTGAGACATGCCTGTCCATCCCTGTGTGTGTGTCCGTCCATCCCTGTGTGTCCGTCCATCCCTGTGTGTCCGTCCATCCCTGTGTGTCCGTCCATCCCTGTGTGTCCGTCCATCCATCCCTGTGTGTGTGTGTGTCCATCCATCCATCCATCCCTGTGTGTGTGTGTCTCCATCCATCCATCCATCCATCCCTGTGTGTGTGTGTCTCCATCCATCCATCCATCCATCCATCCCTGTGTGTGTGTGTCTCCATCCATCCATCCATCCATCCCTGTGTGTGTCTCCATCCATGTGTGTGTGTGTGTGTGTGTGTGTGTGTGTGTGTGTGTGTGTGTGTGTGTGTCCAGCCTACCTTTGTCCCGAGCCTCCGTCCCGTGCCTTGCCTCCTTGCCTCCGTCCCGTGCCGTGCCTTGCCTTGCCTCCTTGCATCCGTCCCGTGTCGTGCCTTGCCTTGCCTTGCCCCCGTCCCGTCCCGTCCCGTGCCGTGCCGTCCCGTGCCCTCTTCGTCGGCGGCCATTGTAAAGTTCAAAAGCTGCGCCGCCGCCTTCGCCTGTGATAGGCGGAACACTGAATTTCCCAGCAGCCTGTGTTCCGCCTATCACAGACGTCGTATCATCCTCGTCCGTAGTACGAGGATGATACGACGTCCGTGATAGGCGGAACACAGGCTGCTGGGAAATTCAGTGTTCCGCCTATCACAGGCGAAGGCGGAGCCGGAGGCGCGGCTTTTGAATAGAATGGCCGCTGTCTGTCTGCTCGACACGCTGATCGAGCGGGCAGACAGCGATGACTCGAGTATAAGCCGAGGGGGGCACTTTCAGCCTCAAAAAAGAGGCTGAAAATCTCGGCTTATACTCGAGTATATACGGTAAGTGATATGATTTCTTCTATCTGTGGCATTAGGTGGGACCTGGCATTTGTTTAGTTAGATTATTGTCTCTATTCTTTACTATGTATAGATGAAAACTTTCAATAAACTATTGCCGCGTACACACGATTGGAAATTCCGCCAGTAAAAATCTGATGAGAGCTTTTTGTCGGAAAATGGGACTGTGTGTATGCTCCAGCAGAATTCCAGCCAGCAAAAGATTGAGGGCAGGTTCTCTATTTTTCGGTTGGAAAAAGTCCCGATTGGAAATTCCGATCGTTTGTACAAATTCCGACGCGCAAAATTCCTACGCATGCTCTGAAACAATTCGACCCATGTTCGGAAGCATTGAACTTCATTTTCTCGGCTCGTCGTAGTGTTGTACGTTCTTGACTGTCGAAAGTTCCGAGAACTTTTGTGTGACCGTGTGTATGCAAGCCAAACTTGAGCGGAATTCTGTCGGAAAAAAACAGCCATGTTTTTTCTGACGGAAAATCCGCTAGTGTGTACGCGACATAAGATTGAAGCTCCCTAATGGAATTAATCATCCAGGCACAAATTTATTCCAAAATAGGATAAACGTTTTTTCTGATGGAAAATCCGCTCGTGTGTGTACGTGGCATTAGATTGTGAAAAAATAAATCTGTCGCCCCAGAAGGAAGCCTCTTCTAAAGATGATGCCCAAGAAAGCCCGTAGTTTGCTGAAGAGAAGACAAGCAGACTAAGGATATGGATTACTGGAACCATGTCCTGTGGTCTGATGAGACCAAGATAAACTTATTTGGTTCAGATGGTGTCAACCGTGTGTCGCAGCAACCAGGTGAGGAGTACAAAGACAAGTGTGTCTTGCCTACAGTCAAGCATGGTGGTGGGAGCGTCATGGTCTGGGGCTGCATGAGTGCTGCCGGCACTGAGGGGCTACAGTTCATTGAGGGAACCATGAATGCCAACATGTACTGTGACATACTGAAGAGGAGCATGATCCCCTCCCTTTGGAGAATGGGCCGCAGGGCAGTATTCCAACATGATAACTGCCCCAAACACACCTCCAAGATAGACACTGCCTTACTAAAAAAAGCTGAGGGTAAAAGTGATGGACTGGCCAAGCATGTCTTCAGACCTAAACCCTATTGAGTATTTATAGGGAATCCTCAAACGGGCGGTGGAGGAGCGCAAGGTCTCTAACATCCACCAAGCTTCGTGATGTCGTCACGGAAGAGTGGAAGAGGACTACAGTGGCAACCTGTGAAGCTCTGGTGAACTCCATGTTCAAGAGGGTTAAGGCAGTGCTGGAAAGTAATGGTGGCCACACAAAATATTGACACTTTGGGCCCAATTTGGACATTTTCACTTAGGGGTGTACTCACTTTTGTTTGAAGTGGTTTAGACATTAATGGCCGTGTGTTGAGTTATTTTGAGTGGACAGCAAATTTACACTGTTATACAAGCTGTACAATCACTACTTTACATTGTAGCAAAGTGTCATTTCTTCAGTGTTGTCGCATGAAAAGATACAATAAAATATTTACAAAAAATGTGAGGGTTGTACTCACTTTTGTGAGATACTGTATATATGAAAACTTTCAATAAACTTGGATTGTGAAAAAAAAATCTGGATTTTTTACTTGAAAATTACTTAGAACCCCCAACATTATATATTTACTGAAAGCAGGCCCTGTAGAATAAAATGGCGGCAGTTGCAAATTTCTTTATGTCAAATAATATTTGTATAGCTGTTTATCAAATGCATATTTTTAGAAAAAATATACAATAAAGTAAGTTTTAGTGTACACAAACACAATATAATACCAACTTTATGGTAAAATATAACAGATGGAGTTGCGTTGAATAACTAGAAACCAAACATATCAAAACTCAAAATTACGTGCACCTGTGAAATGGGGAAAAAACTATGGCATCTAAAGTTTTTAATAGAGAACACTTTAAAAGCCTTTACAAGTTATTAGTTTAGAGTTAACCAATAATTATGACCCTAGCTTTATTGCTCTCATTTAGACATTCATGGTGATACCTCATATTTGTGGTGCAATTGCTGTTTAGTTACTAGTTTGTGACCTACACCTGCATTTGCATTCAAGTGTATGTGTGGGGGGAATATTTTTTTTTAAGTTTATTGCTATCACAAGGGGACTAACAAGCCCCTTAAGTGATAGCATGGATAGGAGACAGGTCCTCTTTATGGAGACATTGAGGGCTATTAGACTCCCCCAGTGTCCATATGTCTGATCCTCTAGTTATGCAGTAGAAAGTAAATTGCCATTCCCTAAGCACAGGGCAGTGTTGTTGACAATGTTTTTCAAAGATTGGGAACAGGTTAAGGGTCACTAATGCTTATGTTTCGGACAGGTGCTGGTGAGCTATCCCATCTATTTATTTTATAATTTTGGAGAATACAACAGTGCAAACATGTCATAATTGAGCCCCCACTTCATGATGACCGCCCCCTCGATGACGTCCCTTGTGACGAAATGCGTTGGAAGGAGCCGAGCTCTAACGTCATCACGCCAACTCGGATGAGCTGGGCTGTGATAGCGGCTTGCCTCTACATTTACCTGTACTTGTTTCTGAGTTTCTTTTATAATAAAACAGTATAAGTTCGAAATACTGCACTATGGAATTGTCCTCCCTATTGGGTGTTGTCTGATCAAATCTGGTTGAGATTATGGTGGTAGAGGACATCTGGACTACATCTTGGAGTACCTGTGGTATAATATAAATACTGTTATGCAATACCTGCAATACACCTGTGGTGTCCTTCCACAACAGCAACCTGTGCATACATGCTTACCAATTCCTCTCTTTGTTTGGGGAGTCCTTTGCAGTTCCCCGCATCTGCCGTGGGAGGAAACCGATGGGTCCTGTGATCTACTGCTTCCTCCTCTGTGGACTATCCTCCTGAAGAAGCGGTTTGCCACGAAACCGGTAGAGGAAACGTTTCTATACCCCTCTTCAATAGAAACCTTACGGGGCCACCCGTCAGTAGTTTATTAAATTGTGGTGTATATGATTTTAACAATATGGAAGTTTTGATGGATTCAAATTTTTTTGCTCTTATTAAATTATTTGTAATTTTTTTATAACAAAGTCTTCTATGAATTATTTACTTAGTACCGTAATAGTCCCCTTAACAAACCTTTTTGGGTGTGGATATCAAGGCAGCAGCATCAGCAACTGCCCCGATATCCTTAGAATTCCCAATTCTTGACAATTATCAATTGGGATGATGGTACTGTTATATGTATTATGTATATTTTGTATTTGAGGCTATACTCAGTCTATGGCTTTATTCATGGGGTGGATAATACACCCAGGGTGGATAACACACCCGTTTTTATGAGGCACCAACCTCTGAACAGCAACAGTGGTGGGTGTCTCTCTTTTTGAGTGCCTCTATTTTTTGTATCTAGATATATATTACTTTATTTTATTTTTTCACCACGATAGTTAGTGGGATTGTCATTCCTTACGTCGTTGGTGATGCTGAAGTATGGTTATTCCCATGCTTTGTTTATTACATTATTACCTTGATTATACGGTGTTTGTAATATTATTGTCATTATTATTTTTGTATTTTGTGAATAGTGTTGCTGTAAAGGAGATCCGCTCCCCCCCCCAGGGGGAGGCTTGGGTCTTTCCTTGGATCCTTTGTTGTGTTCTCCTGTCTGGCAGATGTGCGCTCGCCCTGGTGGGTCCCTTATTTTGGGTCCTTCTTGCGCTGGATGTACCTGGACCTTTTGGTCCATGGGCCCCTCCGGCACGCACATGCGCTGTACGCACGTCCATGCACATGCGCAATGCGTGCGAATTAGCACGCGCGTGTGCGCAATGGTGCGTGACCGTGCGAGCAGGCGGTGTGGGCGGTGTGGGCGGGCGGACCCCCTGTGATGTCAGACGCCACCGTTTAGCGGCATGCTCTGACGCTGGAAGGGTTGGGGGCTTAAATAGTGGTCTGTGGTAGACCACTGTTGAGCAGTTTTCAGGACACCACATGCTGGGTTGTGTTGTTGGACATGTTTATACAGGTTAGTGTATTGCTGTTTTGGTACCCGATGACTAGGACCTCTAGTACCCTAGGCCTCCTAGTCTTATCTTACTTTATGCCTTTTTTCATATGTGCTGAAGGTGATGGCTCTGTGTGTACCCCCACAGATGGCAATCAATGCCCAGGTTCATGTTTGCTTCCTGGCTAATGAATTACCATATAAATGATCATGATTACCTGGTGTGCTAACCTGCAATACACCTGTGGTGTCTTTCCACAACAGCAACCTGTGCATACATGCTTACCAGTTCCTCTCTTTGGTGAGTGTAGTATATTTATATATAGTAGGTAATACCTGCCCTGCACACTATACATTTGTATTCTTTGGCTACTATGGTGTTGCCCTCTTCGATCTCCTTCTATGAACATGGGTGGTGTGCACTGGATAAAATAGTCCAAACGGTATGTTTGGCTTTCATTTTTTCACACTTGTTTCACTTATATCCTTTTCACCTTATCCCTTGTGGTGGTTTCTCTTTTTCCACAGACTCTTTATTTCTTTTTCCTTTTCTTCCCAATTTGGTTAATTTCTTTGGTAACTTCTTGTATGTTTAGGACACCTTAGGATGCACAATTAAGCACCTCCTTTTTATAGGCTCTTTTTATAGCTCCTATGCACACAGTCTAATTTCCATCCCTTTCCACCTATATATCGCTCTTTAGGTGTGTATAGGTTAATGTCTCATCTCGCTTTAATTCTTATATCATATATATCTGTTTAAGTTTGGGGAGTCCTTTGCAGTCTCCCGCATCTGCCGTGGGAGGAAACCGATGGGTCCTGTGATCTACTGCTTCCTCCTCTGTGGGTGAGCTCATCCCCTCACTATTTAAATTATTGTAAAAAAATTTTTGTTATGTCATTATATGATTTGCTGCTATTTGATTATTTGCAAATATTTTTATTTATTCTGTGGACTATCCTCCTGAAGAAGTGGTTCGCCGCGAAACCGGTAGAGGAAACGTTTCTATACCCCTTTTCAATAGAAACCTTACGGGGCCACCCGTCGGTAGTTTATTAAATTGTGGTGTATATGATTTTAACAATATGGAAGTTTTGATGGATTCAAATTTGTTTGCTCTTATTAAATTATTTGTAATTTTTTTATAACAAAGTCTTCTATGAATTATTTACTTAGTACCGTCATAGTCCCCTTAACAAACCTTTTTGGGTGTGGATATCAAGGGAGCAGCATCAGCAACTGCCCCGATATCCTTAGAATTCCCAATTCTTGACAATTATCAATTGGGATGATGGTACTGTTATATGTATTATGTATATTTTGTATTTGAGGCTATACTCAGTCTATGGCTATAAATACTGTTATGCCGCGTACACACGATCGGAATTGGTTTTCCCGATGGTATTTCGACAGAATTCGGCTCAAGCTGTCTTGCCTACACACGGTCACACCAAATTCCGATCGTTTATAACACGGTGAAGTACAACACGTACGACGGGACTAGAAAAAGGAAGTTCAATAGCCAGTAGCCAATAGCTTCTGCCTCGTAGTTGAATCTGAGCATGCGTGATTTTTGATTTTTGGCGTGTCGGAATTGCATACACACGATCGGAATTTCTGAGTCATTTACTCCTGGGTGTACTCACGGATTTTTATGAACATTTATTTTTTACTTTTCACCTTTGCTTGGTTTCACATACTGAATGTCATGTGTGGATTGCATATTATTCATTATTGTTAATAATTTTTTCACATGCATTACAGATTTGAGTTACGCACTGTTGATGCACTAGTTTAAAGGTGATGGACAGTCCCACATTTTTCGTTTTAAAGCTTATTGTTATTTTGTATTTAGATATGAAAGAGTACGGCTATCCAGATTTCTATGTGTTGGATTACACTGAGTGCAGATCTGTTATATATAAGACTTGAACATCCAAAACTCCAAGATGGATATGAGAAGATGGGAACTATCGCAGAAAGATTTTATCAAGTGAGTCATCAGGAGACTTTGTTGATAAAATGTGTGAAGGTAGATCTGGTTTCTTGCCCACATCAGGCAAGACCGTCTGTCAACATTGCTTATTGAGGTCAATAGGACCACAACTTCAAGCCAAATGCTTGGATGGCAGTTGCATTGCGGTATTTAAATATAAATTCCCCCTTGGGATTAAAAAAAAAAATCCCACAAAAAAGCGCAATTGGGAGCCGACTCCCGATTGCCTGGCAGCTGCTGATCTGGGGATGAACTGGGGATGGGAATTATGCTTGTAATCCAAGGTACCACTATATATATATATCTATCTATCTATATATATATATATATATATATATATATATATATATATATATATATATATATCTATATATACATATAGATAGATATATATAGATATATAGATTTATTTTTTTGTGTAAAAGTTCTAGGCAGGTAAGAAGATATGCTGTATGGTAAGAATGCTTTTCAAAATATACATTTTAATAGTTTATTTTTTATCACTTTACAAGTGCAAAGTGAGTGAACAGAGGAAAAATCTAAATCAAATCAATATTGTGTGTGACTACCCTTTGTCTTTAAAACAACATCAGTTCTCACACTTGCACACTTTGTGCACTTGTCCAAGTCAAGTGTATGATTCACCAATTATATTGAGTCGGTTCTAATGATCATCAATTTCATATGTAGGTTGAAACACAGTCATTAACTGAAACAGAAACAGCTGTATAGGAGGATTAAAAATGGGTGAGAAACAGCCAAACTCTGCTACTAAGGTGAGGTTGTGGAAGACAGTTTCATGGCAAGACTGAGCACAGCATCCAGATACAAGGTAGTCATGCTTTATCAGTAAGATCTCTTGCAGGTAATGATTTCAAAGCAGACTGGGGTTTCAAGATGTGCTGTTCAGACTCCTTGGAAGAAGCACAAAGAAATGGACAACGTGGGGCCAAAACACGGCCAAAATGCCATACCTCCGATGTGGAAACAAGGCTAAGTGACACAAGTATGAAAATGAAAACATAGGAACTGGAGAGCAGAAAAATTGCAGCAGGTGCTCTTGGCTGATGAGTGAAAATGTTTAGCTATTTGGCTGTAGCGGGAGGCAGATTGTTGGCGAAGGTCTACAGAGCATTACAATAATGAGTGTCTGCAGGCAACAGTGAAACATGGTGGAGGTTCCTTGCAAGTTTTGGCCTGCATTTCTGCAAATGGAGTTTGGGGATTTGGTCAGGATCAATGGTGTCCTCAATGCTGGCAAATACAGGCAGATACTTTCCATTATGTCATACCCTCAGGGAGGCCTGTGATTGGCCCCAAATTTATTCTGCAGCAGGACAATGACCCCAAACATGCAGCCAATGTCCTTAAAGTGGTTGTAAACCCTTACAAACCACTTTGACCTACATTAAGGCTTACCTGTAGGTCTGTCGAATGACAGCGCCAGAGCAGCGAGACCCACCAAGAAGATGGAGGCTCCGCACACAAGGGGACAGTGGTGACTTCGCTGGCTCCTGTGTCAGGTAAATGACACATAATGGGCTATTATGCAATGCATAGTAGTCCATTATGCTTTACCTTTGCAGGGAATCAAAGAGGAAGTAAACCCATCAGGGTTTACTTCCTCTTTAAGAACTATCTAAGAACTATCTTCAGCATAAAGAAGAACAAAGAGACCTGAAATTGATGTTTTGGCCCCCACAGAGCCCTGATTGCAACATTATTGAGTCTGTCTGGGTTTACATGAAGAGACAGAAGGATTTGAAGCATTCTACATCCACAGAAGAACTGTGGTTAGTTCTCTAAGATGTTAATTGATAAAAATAAACTAACAACACCTCTATTTCTTTTTTATTTACAGCATTTGTTCACATATGCATATATGAATAAATTGCACAAGCCGACAGGCACTGTTTTATTTTTATTAGTTTTTATTTCCAGAAGTCAGGAGTTGGAGTCTTAGGCCGCGTACACACGGGCGGACTGTTGGCTCAACTTTGTCCGCTGAACAGTGTTTCAGCGGACAGTCCGCTCGTGTGTGGGGCTTCAGCGGACAGTTTCAGCGGACAGTTTGACGAACAAAGTTTTTCGGAAATTCCGAAAAACTGTCCGCTGAAACTTGGTTTGAGCGAACAGTCCGCCCGTGTGTAGGCCACTTTCGAAATGAGCAAACTGTTCCCGCTCGGAGGGAAGTCTGCTCATTTCGAGCGCGTGTGCAGGTAGGCGGGGCCCGCGACGGAGACGTCGCGGGCTCCGCCGCCTGGAATGAACTTAAAGGGGAACCCCAACGCCGAAAAAAATCGGCGTGGGGGTCCCCCCAAAGTCCACAACAGACCCTTGTCCGAGCACGCTACCCGGCCGGCCAGGAAAGGGGGGCGAGCGAGCGCGCCCCCCCTCCTGAGCCGTACCAGGCCGCGTGCCCTCAACATGGGGGGTGCCTTGGGGAAGGGGGGGCCGCGCGGCCCCCCCACCCCAAAGCACCTTGTCCCCATGTTGATGAGGACAAGGGCCTCTTCCCGACAACCCTGGCCGTTGGTTGTCGGGGTCTGCGGGCGGGGGGCTTATCGGAATCCGGGAGCCCCCTTTAATAAGGGGGCCCCCGGATACCGGCCCCCCACCCTATGTGAATGAGTATGGGGTACAATGTACCCCTACCCATTCACCTGTAAAATAAAATTACCCAAAAAAAACACAACACACGAGATAAAATATTTTATTGCACAGCTCCGGGGGTCTTCCGTCTTCGGGGGTCTTCTCGCCGGACTCCTCCGCTATCTTCTTGTAGCTCTTTTGCTAGCAGAGGAGTCCGGCTTTCTTCCTCCCCGCCGCCGGCCTCTTCTCCCGACTTCGGGGGTCTTGTCCCCCTCTTCGGTTCTTCTGCCGGGCCACCGCGCCTTCTTATAGCTCTTTTGCAGGCGGTGGCCCGGTCTTCTGTCGCCGCTGTCGCCGCCGCCTTCCGTTCTTCTTCTTCTTCTTGTTCTTCTTGTTCTTCTCCAGGAGATGTTGACACGTCGCTCTCTCCGGCCGGAATGCCAGAGCCGCGCTGTGCGGCCACTTATATAGTGACAATGGGGCGGTGTCACATGGTATATGTCACATGGGTTGGTCACATGGGTTGATGTCACATGGGGACTATGACATCGTAAGGGGGCGGGGTCACCATGTGACCAACCCATGTGACATATACCATGTGACACCGCCCCATTGTCACTATATAAGTGGCCGCTCAGCGCTGCTCTGGCATTCCGGCCGGAGAGAGCGACGTGTCAACATCTCCTGGAGAAGAACAAGAAGAACAAGAAGAAGAAGAAGAACGGAAGGCGGCGGCGACAGCGGCGACAGAAGACCGGGCCACCGCCTGCAAAAGAGCTATAAGAAGGCGCGGTGGCCCGGCAGAAGAACCGAAGAGGGGGACAAGACCCCCGAAGTCGGGAGAAGAGGCCGGCGGCGGGGAGGAAGAAAGCCGGACTCCTCCGCTAGCAAAAGAGCTACAAGAAGATAGCGGAGGAGTCCGGCGAGAAGACCCCCGAAGACGGAAGACCCCCGGAGCTGTGCAATAAAATATTTTATCTCGTGTGTTGTGTTTTTTTTTTGGGTACTTTTATTTTACAGGTGAATGGGTAGGGGTACATTGTACCCCATACTCATTCACATAGGGTGGGGGGCCGGTATCCGGGGGCCCCATTATTAAAGGGGGCTCCCGGATTCTGATAAGCCCCCCGCCCGCAGACCCCGACAACCAACGGCCAGGGTTGTTGGGAAGAGGCCCTTGTCCTCATCAACATGGGGACAAGGTGCTTTGGGGTGGGGGGGCCGCGCGGCCCCCCCTTTCCCAAGGCACCCCCCATGTTGAGGGCACGCGGCCTGGTACGGCTCAGGAGGGGGGGGCGCGCTCGCTCGCCCCCCTTTCCTGGCCGGCCGGGTAGCGTGCTCGGACAAGGGTCTGTTGTGGACTTTGGGGGGACCCCCACGCCGATTTTTTTCGGCGTTGGGGTTCCCCTTTAAGTCCATTCCAGGCGGCGGAGCCCGCGACGTCTCCGTCGCGGGCCCCGCCTACCTGCACACGCGCTCGAAATGAGCGGACTGTTGCCTCGTGTGTGGGCGAGTCCGCTCATTTCAAAAGTTGCGCGGACCTAGTACGACAAACAAAGTTTGCCGTATTTGTCCGCTCAAAAAGTGCCGTGTGTGGGCGTGTTCGTTCATTCAAAAGTTTGAGCGGACTGTTTGACGAACTTAGTTTCGGCAGACAGTCCCCGCGTGTGTACGCCGCCTTACTTTAACCACTTGCCGACCAGCCACCACAGTTTTACTGCAGCAGAACCGTGGCCACTAGGGGCGAGTGCCCGGAGGTCGCGATGACCGCCGGGCTCCCACGATCGCTCGTGACACACCGAGAACCTGGGATCTGTGTGTTTAAACACAGTTTCCGGTTCTCTGAGGGGAGAAGAGACTGATTGTCTGTTCATACTCTGTCATCTTCCCTAGACAGTCCCCTCCCCCTTCAGTTAGAGCACAGAGAGGGAACACAGTTAACACCTTGATCGCTCCCCAGTGTTTAACCCCTTTCCTGCCAGTGACATTTTTACAGTAATCGGTGCAATTTTATAGCACTTATCGTTGTATAAATGCCAGTGGTCCCAAAAATGTGTCAAAAGTTTCCAATGTGTCTCCCATAATGTTGCAGTCCCGATAGAAATCGCAGATCGCCACCATTACTAGTAAAAAAATAATAATAATAAAACGGTCTAAAACTATCCCCTATTTTGTAGACACTATCACTTTTGCACAAACCAATCAATATACGCTTATTGAGATTTTTTTTTACCAAAAATATGTAGCCGAATTCGTATTGGCCTAAACTGAGGAAAACATTTTTTTATATATATTTTTGGGGGATATTTATTATAGCAAAAAGAAAAAATATAATGATTTTTTTTCAAAATTGTCGCTCTTTTTTTGTTTATAACGCAAAAATAAAAACCGCAGGCGTGATCAAATACCACCAAAAGAAAGCTCTATTTGTGGGAAAAAAAGGACGTCAATTTTGTTTGGGTGCAACATCGCAACGACCGCGCAATTGTTAGTTAAATCGATGCAGTGCCGAATCGCAAAACGTACTCTGGTCAGGAAGGGGGTAAAATCTTTCGGGGCTGAAGCGGTTAAGAAAAAAATGTAACATCCCGAATGGAGAATGGAAGAACTCGAATTCAATTTAGGGAGATTGCAACCATTTCTTCCTCTTGGATTTTTAAAGCATTAAAGACTAAAGCCCCCGATTAGATGGTGAAGGATGCAGGTGTGAGCTCACCATTGTAATCCCCTCCTGTTTGTTTAAGGCAAACCTTGCAAGTTAAAAAAGAGGCAGCTCGGGGTCACGCTATAGACGGCCGGAGAGAAAACGTTCGGAGAACTCGCTTAACTGCGCGGCCTAACAGCTCATCAATTGGATCCCTCCGTACGAAAAAAGCTCCCAACGCAGTGTGACTTATAGCAGCCTCTAGTTGCCTCGGCTTGGCAGTTAAGGAAAGCAGTGTTTAAATATGCTAGTTATATTATTAACTTCTTGAAAACAGAAACAGATGTGTTTGCTTACTACGCCATTAAATGTATGATTTACATAGTACTCTTGAATCGACTTTGGCGGACTTGGAGCCAAACGTTCTAATTTGCTGTAGGTTTAGAAAGAAAAAAAAAAAAAAAACGATCTGGTTTATGTACGGCCTGAAACGCTTTCAACAAAATTAGAAAGTGGTTGTTGTATTATGTATTATTAAAGGGCCAGTAAACATTAATTACACGAGTGGTTATGTAAGAGAGCAAATTATTGCATTTATGGATACATATAAACATTTTCTGTGAGTTTTGAGAAGTGGAGGTACGTGAGATAAAGGTATGATGCAAAGAGTGAGTTTTCCCCGTACAGCTGACCTCCCGTCCGTTGGGTCGGGAAGCTTTAGGCAGTCTTTGACAATCCCTTTTTTTTTTTTTTGCCTAAAATGGTTGCTAATGCCGGATAATAACTGGGTTTATTTGAGTTATTGGGCGCTCTGTAAGGTCCCCCCTATAGGCCGGTGGGCACTCTTTGTTTCCCCCCCAGACTTTTTTTTTTTCCTTCTGTTATGTACAGGAATTTATATGTTCGTGTTTATTGTGAATTTGTGCATTCTGAATGACGTTTTTTCTTATATTGGCACTGCAAACCCCTTTTGTTTTCTTTTCACTACAAGTTTATTCACCAACGATCAAATACTTCTAAAGATATAGAAGGTCCTGATGAAGCGGGAGGTTCCACAAAACACGTAGACCATTCACTTTATTGTGATTGTTTTATGTCATGCCTATTTGTCTATGTTTTAAACTTTATTTTTGTTTATAGCTATTAGAAATTTTATAGACAATTTTTACAAAAATGTAAATTGTTGCATTTTAAAGTGGAAGTAAACCCATCAATTTAAACAGTTAAAAAAAAAAAGGCATGCCAGGAATGCTAATTGCACATTGGCTGTGCTCTCAGCCAAACTATCAAACCATCCAATGGCTGGTGTCATAACGCATCACATGTGCAGCACCATAGCAGTTGAAGATTAAACAGAGGTAAAGATGGCAGCTTCCTTGGCTGAAAACGATAGGGGAGTTTACTTCCACTTTAATGTATCCCTATATCCCTCTTTATACATTCACTCCCAATGGCATAGTTAAAGCCCCACTTACTTTTGTCTTGACTATTAGCGTATGATGCCCCCGGGAGTGTTAGTATGTGATGATGTTCATTTGACGCCCCCCCTACAATCTAGCGCCTGCTCATAAATGCCGAATAATAGGTAGCACTTCTATTAGCTTCATGGCAAATGTAATAACATGGAAAATATGGGGGGGGGGGGGGGGGGTACTGAAACTTTTGTCGTTGGTGGTGCTTTAAACCACATGCCTACCTGGGCACTTTTCCCCCCATTCCTACCCAGGCCAATTTTCAGCTTTCAGCGCCACTGTATTTTGAGTGACAATTGCGCGGTCATGCAAAGCTTTACCCAAACAAAATTTGGATATTTTTTTTTCACAAATAGAGCTTTCTTTTGGGGGTTTTTAGTTACCACTGGGTTTTTATTATTTTTGCTAAATAAACAAATAAAGACTGAAAAAAAAAAAAAAAAAAAAAAAAATAAAGCAAACAAGCAGGTAATTTTTCTCCTTCACTAATGTGCGCTGATAGGCTGCACTGATGGGCATTGATGGGCACTGATAGGCTGCACTGATGAGGCATCACTGGTGGGCACTGATAAGGAAGCACTAATGGGCACTATTAGGTAGCACTTATGGGCATTGATGGGTGGCACTGATGGGCGGCACTGATGGGTGGCACTGATGGGCACTGGTAGGTGTTACTGATTATAAGTGTATGTCCCTTTTAGAGAAGCTGGTAATTGGCTATCTTCTCCTCTCCTCATTCTGTCAGCATGAGGAAAGGAGTGCCGATAACAGGCTTCTGTTTACATCTGTTATCAGCTGTGATTGGACACAGCTGATCAAGTGGTAAAGAACCGCTGATTGGCTCTTCACCTCAAGCTGTGATCAGAAGTGTCCTCCAGACACTGCTGATCACAGAGCGCGCTGCCTGTGCCCCACAGCGGGAGCGATCATTGGATGCTGTCACCCCTGATCTAGCTGGCCACGCTGTAGCCTTCATTTGGCTATAGTACGGTCGGCAAGTGATTAAAGTTGGAACTGTACATACAATTTTTTTTTATAGAGTAGGAAAGGGTTAACACACTCTTCCAGGTTACTTTTTCCATTTGGAGACCTGTTGGAGAGATTTCTCTTTACTTCCTTCCTTGACAGATGGTGAGGGGGCTGTTTATCCCCTAAAAACCAGCACTACCACGTGACCCCATTCATTTGAGTTGATCACAAAAATGATCCCCCAAACGCAGAATGCAAAGCTTTCCCATCCAGTGTCTTTGCAGCTTAAGAAGGAGCAGTTGGAGAACAGTAAAAAATATGTCTCAACCACCATGTGTTTTTACCACCCCTAACCACATGAGTAATTATACCAGCAGTTTTCACCAGAAAAAGGTGCACTGATTGCAAGATGTATCCTCACTTGTTCTGCTGTCAGTGCTAACCTTTTGATTTCCCCCTTACTTTCTGCCATGGTGGCAATGGCCAACAAAAAACAAACAGAGGGGTGTATCTCCCAATGGGGACACAGACAGCAAATAAAAATTAAACAGAGGGTCTAGACCAGTGGGTGATAAACCTTGGCACCCCAGATGTTTTGGAACTACATTTCCCATGATGCTCATGCACTAAGCAGTGTAGTTAAGCATCATGGGAAATGTAGTTCCAAAACATCTGGGGTGCCAAGGTTTATCACCCACTGGTCTAGCCCTTCTCCGCGCTTTTCCAAACAGAAAAAAAAAAAGAAGCTTTGTCTTCCCATATGCTTTAAATCCCAACCCCAGTCCCAACCTTCCACTCCCTATTCTTCCCACCGGGAGGATCCCCCTTCCTCTGGGATCTCAGTAAGAGGGTTGAATGGTGCTGGCCTTCATTGAACATGGAAGAGGACCAATGATGGATCAGGGAGAAGTAATGCCCCATACACATGATCGGATTTTCCTACGGAAAATGTTCGATGGGAGCTTTTTTGTCGGAAATTCGGACCGGGTGTAGGCTCCATTTTGCATTTTCCATAGGAATTTCCGACGCACAAAATTTGAGATCTGGATCTCAAATTTTCTGACATCAAAATCCGTACACAATTCCGACATACAGTTCCACGCATGCTCAGAATCAAGCAGAAGAGCCACACTGGCTATTGAACTTCATTTTTTTCGGCTCGTCGTACGTTCTTGACGTTCGGAATTTCCAACAACATTGTGTGACCGTGTGTATGCAAGACAAGTTTGAGCCAACATCCATTGGAAAAAATCCCACAGATTTTGTTGTCGGAATGTGCGATCATGAGTACACGCCGTAAGTCTACAGTGTCAACGCCAGAAGCAAATCAAATATTGTAATGAAGTCTGTGCTTCTTACTTATTAAATCGTTTTGGGCTTTCTTACCCCCCGCCAAAAATAATAAAAATAAAATGCTTGTGATTAATTGCTAAGAGCAGTAATTGAATTGATTGCTTTGAAAAGATGGTACTAATGGCTTCCTATGGTGTAAGCTACACTAATAGCATGTAGCGTCCATGAAGCCCATACAGTTGGCAAAATAAGTGATAAGGAAAGGATAACCAAATACTTTTTGTAGTTTAAACAACAGGAGACAATTTGTTCTCTCTGTCTAATGAATGACTGCTATTCTTACCGATATATTGCTAGCAATTTTAGTTTAATTGAGCAGCTTAGCAGTGCTGCTAAAATCATTAGCGATTAATTACTAAGAGTAGTGATGGACAGTTACACAAAAGAAACTCATGACTCCCTATGGTTGTATGGTGATTAAGTACTACTTTTAGTGATTAAATGGTGGTGATATTAGAAGAACAACTAAAATACTAAAATTCGAAACGGGTAAGTACGTGGGTACGTTTATCATTTTCATCCCTACGAGAGTCATATAGAAGCACAGGCGCTCTACAGGAACCCAAAGGGAGGAGACGTCAGTCATCCTTGTTGGAAGCCTTTCAATAAAAGGGATAAAGCATTTCCATAGGGAAGGGGGATGATACCCCATTCTGAGCCATTTAGCAGTCTTTGTATTATGATCTCTCCTGCCCTTTGTTTTTTGCTTTTTTTTTTACTTTTACAAACAAACAGTAGCTGTAAAAAATAAAAAATAAAAGGAAAGGGGTCAAGAAATCTGCTTATTGCAAATGCTGAAAATACAATTTGCATGCACTGTTTCATTTTCAACTGATTACATTTTTTTAAAATGTAGATTATTTTTTTTTAACTAATAGAAAGACTGTTTTTGAGGCTATTTTGGACTTTCATGGTACTATTAAGGACCACAAGACATAAATAGCTATAAAAAAATATGTTTATTACAGCAATTCATTTAAAATAGCAAACATAAAAAAATAAAAAAACACTTTGCGCCATAAAGGCACCCTAGTGTTTCCTATTGACTGGACAGTACCGTATATACTCGAGTATAGGTCGATCCGAATATAAGCCGAGGCCCCTAATTTACCACAAAAAAAATGGGAAAACGTATTGACTCGTGTATAAGCCGAGGGTGAGACATGCAGCAGCTACTGTTACAGCTTAAGAGTGGAAAAGAGGGTCAACAATGCCCATCTGCAGCTGTATACCTCCCTGTGTCCATCCCTGTGTCCATCCCTGTGTCCATCGCAGCCTACCTGTGTCCTGTGCATGCCTCTTTGTCCTTCTGCAGCCTCTGTGTCCTTCTGCAGCCTCTGTGTCCTTCTGCAGCCTCTGTGTGCCATTTTGCACCAATCTGCATGTTTAAAAAACATACATCCATGCCAGGATCGCTGCACCTCTCCTCCTCGTCTGTGACAGACGGCGGCCATTCCACTGTTCAAAACCGGAGCCTCCGTCTGTGATAGGCGGAACACTCAATTTCCCAGCAGTCTGTGTTCCGCCTATCACGGACATCCTCTCATCCTCGTTCGTAGTATGAGGATGAGCGGATGGCCGTGATAGGCAGACCACTGACTGCTGGGAAATTGAGTGTTCCGCCTATCACAGACAGGGAGGCGCGGCTTTTGAATAGTGGAATGGCCGCCGTCTGTCTGCACGACACGCTGATCGGGTAGGCAGACGGCGGTGACTCGAGTATAAGCCAAGGGGGGCACTTTCAGCCTAAAAAAAGGGGCTGAAAATCTCGGCTTATACTCGAGTATATACGGTAATATAATGATGACAAAAAAGACTTATATGTAGAAAAGTTTTTTTGATCGTTGACAATTCCACTTTGTTTTAGCACCACATCCCTATATTGAGTATATGGACAAAGGAGGTTGTTGTGATTTTTTAGGTGCAAAAATAATATCAAATATATTTATTAAAAAGATAAAGACAAAATTTAAAATGTTTAAAAAAAAAAAAAAAAACACAAAGCAATTGGCATGTACAGTGCAAGCATACCTCACTTTTAAGTACACAATGGGGTTTATTTACTAAAGCTGTAAAGTGGTATATCACAGTATTATCAGGACAGCACTGTATGATGGATATCCCAATATGTTTCACCCATAAGTCGGGCTTCTTCAGGGGAGGCTGTCCAGTTTTGAAGTACAAGCCTTCTAACATAAAAAACAAACAGAAAAAAATGCAAAACCATAAATATGTCAACTAATTTATAGTTTTATATTGTATATGTTTCATCATATTAGATCAACTCAGTCACAAAATGATTTAACCTCCTTTGTCCATATAAAAAAAGGCTAACACTTTGAAACCTATCACATAGCATATATTCAGGTTCTGCTTGACATGTTTCGCAAAAATATCCGCTTCTTCAGGAGTTTTTTTTAAGGGAGCAGACAAGAAGTTATGTTTATCTATAAAAGGAAGAAAATAATCATCACAGCAATATAATATGTTAAAAAAAACTGTTTATTTGGTCACATTGAGACTGTATAGTGTCTTACCCAGAACGTGGCCACATGTGTGGCGCCCCAGCATACTTCCATATCCGGCAAATATGGGAACCCTAACACAGGGGGCAAAAATATCAATTTTAGGGATAAGAAAATATTGTATTATGTAGAATCTAGAGGAGATGGTTTAATAGGTTGGACACGGTGGGGTTGATTTACTAAAGGCAAATAGGCTGTGCACTCTGCAAGTGCAGTTGCTCCAGAGCTTAGTAAATGAACAGAAGCTCTGCTGAGTTCTATCATCCAAAATCCTGTTTTTTTTAAATCTTTCTTGCATGTGAATTCTTGGATAAAAATCTTGAATGGGTATTCTTTGGAAAGTGAAGCTCTACCTTATTTATTGAGCTCTGGGGCACCTGCACTTGCAGATTGCCTTTGCAAAGTGCAGTCTATTTGCCTTTAGTAAATCAGATGTATTGAATCATATCTCAATACATAAGAAGTTTTATAACAAGAGTATTTCATAGTTGAATTACTTCCAGCAGTACATATTTCGTATTCTTATTTTATTGTACATTAGACATCTATAAAACATCACCATACACTCCCTTGATAGCCCATCATCAGCCCAACCGTCTGGGAAGGGTTACAACTTCTGTTACAAAAATCTCCCCTTTGATGTTTTTGAGAATAATTAAATCCAAATCAGAGATGATTTAAAGAGGAACTCCAGTCTCCCCTACAAATACTGTAGCTGCTACCAGTTGCGCTGCACTTTGCATGTGTTCCAGAAGGCTGCGGGTAGGGGGGGGAGAGAAGGGGCCAAATTTCCTCTTAGATCACCGCGCCGATCTGACCCGGAAGTGGGAGCAGGTACTCTACTGGAAAATGTTATGCTGCAAAAATATTGAGCATGCTTTCCTATAGATCATGAATAATTAATGTGTTCTAATATGTGTATTGTTATGATTGGTTAAAGGAATAAAGGAGGTTTTATCCTTGTAGTAAAGGAAATATGTCATCCAACATACACTTATCATATAATATGTATATGCATTATATTTGCATCTGATTGGTGGGAAGAGATGTTGCCACCCACATGTCTTTTGTATACTTAAAGCAGAGTTCCACCCAAAAATTGAACCTTTCAGAGGGGAGGGGGGAACGGGCACCTGTTTTAGACAGGTCCCCTTCCCCACTTCCAGAGACGGAGCCGCGCCAAAGCCCGGCCCCCTTCCTCCTTCCTCTGCTGCAGGGCCAATTAGAAAGAGCAGCGCGCTTTGTGCATGTCCAGTAGAGAACTGACTGTGAAGCCGAAAGGCTTTACTGCCTGGTTCCCTTACCGCCAAAGATCAGCTGAGGTGCTGACACCGCGGGCTCCCTGGACAGGTAAGTGTCCATATATTAAAAGTCAGAAGCTGCAGTATTTGTAGCTGCTGACTTTTAATATTTTGTGTGATGGGCTGACCTCTGCTTTAACATCATGAGCCGCACCCAATAAAGGAGTCTCTGCTCTTCACGATCCAGTGTGTGTGTCTGAATTGCTGCACTCCTAAGGGGCCTGAGTCAAGGTTTTAAAGGTTGGATGGAAGCTGATGTTATGTTTTAACCCCTTTAGGTACCTGTCAAAGCCAGGTACCCGCTCCGCCCCAAAAAGTGGCAAATGGAGCCGTGGAGGGTGCAAACAAGCGGAGTTTCCCCTTTTGGGTATAGCTCCGCTTAAATGCCTGGTACACACGGTAAGTTTTTTTTACGTTCAGAAAAAACTGAGGAGCCCGAGAGGAGCTCACTGTACTAAATATGCAACGTTAGTACAGTGATCTCCCCGCTGTCCTAATGGGCTCTGACAAGAAACACTGGTCAGTGCTGATTGGATGCTGATTGGCTGTTGGTTTTCCAGCATGCTCATTTGACAGAAGCCAGTCGTGAGATCAGCTCTGTCAGACAAGGACCTGTACACCCGGACTGATATCGGAAGATATTCAGCCGTGTGTACAGGGCTTTAGAAGAATTAGGAAGATGTGTTCCTGTTCTTCCTGACACTTGTCACCTGGACAAGACATGATTGTAGAACCCAGCTACATTACTAATCTTGTCTCAGAATACCAACCAATTGTTCCATTCATTCCCCCCAAGACCTCCTGCTCATTAGCTCCCTCATCACCTCTTTCCAATTCTCACCTCCTAGACTTCTCAAGAGCCTCTCCCATTCTCTGGAACCCCTTACCCTAAAATTTCTGACTATCTTGACTCTGTCCACTTTTAGGCAATTCCTAAAAACCTTTCTCTTTAAAGAAACCTATCCCACCTTCACCTAACAACTGTACTTTCATTTTTTCCATCACCCACAGTTATTACGTTTTGCATCACTTGACTCTCCCCTTGCTTTCTGCACTGGTCCAAACCATTTGGTGGAGGAAGATTATGATGCGGGGTTGTTTTTCAGGGGTTGGACTTTGCCCCTTTGTTCCAGTGGAGGGAACTCTTAAGGGGTCAACCTACCAAGACATTTTGGACAATTCCATGCTCCCAATTTTGTGAGAACACTTTGGGGATGGCCCCTTCTTGTTCCAACATGACTGCGAACCAGTGCACAAATAAAGTCCATAAAGACATGGATAAGCGAGTTTGGGGTGGAGGAATTTGACTGGTCTGCACAGAGTGCTGACCTCAATCCAATAAAACACCTTTCAGATGAATTAGAACGGAGACTGTGAGCCAGGCCTTCTCGTACAACATCAGTGCCTGACCTCACAAATGCGCTTCTGGAAGAATGGTCAAACATTTCCATAGACACACTCCTAAACCTTGTGGACAGCCTTCCCAGAAGAGCTGAAACCAATATAGCTGCAGACCGGCGTCGGCCAACTCAATTGAACCGAATTACGGGCTAAGACTGGGATGCCATTAAAGTTCATAGCTGCAGTTGGCGTCAGCCAACTCAATTGAACCGAATTATGGGCTAAGACTGGGATGCCATTAAAGTTCATGTGCGTGTAAAAGTAAACTTTTGGTAATATATATATATATATATATATATATATATATATATATATATATATATATATAATATATGTATTATTATTATTATTTTTTTTTTACTTGAGCTATGCTTTGGGTTTTTATCATCCTTCCTCTGTTATCTAGCCATCAATCATGGCAGAGGTAGGTGTATTCTTACATTACTTTACAAACCATTTGGATGATAAAACCATTCCTATGAATGTGTTTCAGCTGCATATTTAACCATTTCCCCCGAGACACCTTCTAAAGGTGGAATTCTCATTCAGGGTTTTTCGGGGGAGGCTTGGTTGTGATATTTTTTCTCTAAGCAAAAGTAAAATAGGTCGTATATTTTGGTTTTCAAGCGATTCACCTACTTATAAAAATAAGATAAGTTTGTTTCCTTGGAATTTTGGAAGCAGAGATTGCCAGTGCATTAGCGTGGAATGTAATCTGACTCTGCACTAAGATCTAGAGAATGTTTGCGAACTGCTATTCAAAAGCTTTCACACTTTTCGGACACCGAGAGTTCTCAAATTAGAAGCGATAAGGCGTGATCAATGGCCTTGCGGCTTTACGATAAAAACTTGGAATTCTAAAGCGAATCATTTCTATTCCTTTGGAAGAAAAAAAAAAAAAAACAAGCCCGTAATAAGCGCATTGGATGTTGTCCCTCCCCCGGTAGATACTTCAGCTAAAATTCAGATTTCTGCAGCACGGGCCAAGTGCTATTACAGCGAGCTGAAAATCTGTTGTTACAATGATTTATGCTGGTTTCTCATTTAACCGACTATATTTTTTACTTAATAAGTCACTGAGGCACAAAGAGGGGAAAGTCAGGCTGAAGAATATAAAAGTATTTATTGGAGAACTAAATCTATTTTTATTTTTCACAACCTGAAGAGTCAGCCTGGAAACCTTTCACCGAGACTGCACTGCAGTAAAAACATACAAGGTATGAACCTGCAAACCTCCATGGGTTTCCAACAGTCCTTTCCACATGAAGCTTATTATCTTCTGCAGAAAGACAAACAGCTTCGCCTCTTCTGTGTCTGGGTGTATGAAGCTGGCATTCCTCTACTGGAACTTATACATTTTCATTGGTGTGCGCAGACTATTGCATTAGGGTGTGCACCCCAAAGCTCAACCACACATGCATGAGTGTGTATATGTACAATCTATCTATCTATCTATCTATCTATCTATCTATCTATCTATCTATCTATCTATCTATCTATCTATCTATCTATCTATCTATCTATCTATCTATGTGTGTGTGTCATGTTCTAGTGAGCCCATCCCCCCTACAGTTAGAACATGCTGAGGGAACACAGTTAACCCCTTGATAGCCCCCTAGTGTTTAACCCCTTCCCTGCCAGTGACATTTACACAGTAATCAGTGCATTTTTTTAGCACTGATCGCTATATAAATGCCAATGGTTCCAAAATAGTGGCAAAAGTGTCCGATCTGTCTGCAGTCACGATAAAACTTGCAGATCGCCACCATTACTAATAAATAATTTTGTAGATGCGATCACTTTTGCGCAAACCAATCAATATACGCTATATTACTCATGATATTGACTATATATTGAACTTTATTTACTGTAAAACTGTTCTTTTCAATAAAAACATATTGAATATAATAAAAAAAAAATAATATACGCTATATTGCGATTTTTTTTACCAAGAATATGTAGAAGAATCCATATCGGTCTAAACTGTGGAAGATGGGGATCTTTATTATAGCAAAAAGTAAAAAAAATATTGCTTTTTGTTTTCAAAATTGACGCTCTTTTTTTGTTTTTTTTTAGCGCAAAAAAATAAAAACCGCAGAGGTGATCAAATAACACCAAAAGAACGCTCTATTTGTGGGAAAAAAAAGGATGTCAATTTCATTTGTGTACAGAGTCGCACGACCGTGCAATTGTCAGTTTAAAGCGACGCAGTGCCGTATCGCAAAAAAGGGCTTGGTCGGGAAGGGGGTAAATCCTTCCGGGGCTGAAGTGGTTAGGGACCCTTTCACAGAGGCTTTGTCCACACCATTCAGCAGGGGATCCTTGAGCAAATCCTCATCTGCATCACATGGTAATGGACAGATGTCAGTTGTTTTGCCAATACTGTGGTTGTACTTTATATACTGATTCTGTGGCTGTACTGTATACAGTATACTGATTCTGTGACTGTGTGTTATGTTCTGATACTGTGTCTGTACTGTATATACTGATTCTGTGGCTTCATTGTATATGGCTGTATATTCTGATTTTGTGGCTTTACGGTATACTCTGATACTGTGGCTGCACTGTATATGCTGATAATTGTTGGCCACGCTATCAGCATAAACAGCCATATACAGTAAAGCCACAGAATCAGTATCCACAGTATTATAATATAAAGTACAACCACATAATCATTATAAAAAGTACAGCCACATAACATAATCATTATATAAAATACAGCAATAGAATCAGCATATACAGCCAAATACAGTAGGAACACACTGTGGCTGTACTTTATATGCAGTGGCGGCTCAGGTTTTTTTGTTTGGGGGGGCAGCAAACAACCAAACCCCCCGCGGCAGCTCAAAACCCCCACCCCCCTGCTGTCCTCTGCCACTTTCCCCATCACGGTGGCAGGGATCAGTGTTGCAACAGCAAATATGCATTCGCTGTTGCAACACACCTGAGTGGGTATCTCAGCGTCCCAAGCCCATCCTATTTTGAAATCTATTAAAGCCTATAGCTCTAATCAGATGCTTAAAAAAAAACTGGCTGCTGTAATTCATGCACCTGGTGACCCGAAAGGGGCTGGACGCATAAATAGGGGGCGACCGTGACAGCCATGGATAGAATCTAACCATTACCATACAGGGGGTGGAGAGGAGAGAGAGGATGGCGCCTGGGCGCCCCTAATGGATGGGTCGCCCCTGTTTATATGGCTGCATATGTTGGTACTGAGGCTGTACTGTGTAATCACTGTACCTTCCTTGTACCTTCCTGACTATACACCCACCGCCGGAATCCCACACCATCTCCCGCAGCCACCTCTTACTCCTGCCCAGACTGTTCACAATATCACTCTGCTAGGGAAAGGCTGTGGGCTGCCATGGCCGGGCTGCACACAACTTCAATATTAGGACCGTGGCACCGGCTGTATCCACCTGTGTGCCAATAATAAAGAAAAATTGCCCTCACGGCTCTCACCTCCTGGGCCTCCTTTTCAAGCCAATTGAGCCCAGCTAAATATAGTTTGGTGATTATGCTCTGCCCTGCCCTGCTGCACCAGAAGCCAATGTATGAGTAGTAAAGCTGCCCGGGGCTCCCCTGCTGAGCTGATAGGGACTGGGCCTGGTACTGATGGGCTGGTTGTACTGGCTTATCAGTGGCCCTTCCCCCCTTTTTTTTAACCCCTTCTTACCGAATGCTGGGTTGTACTTAATTCAGACACTTACCTACCCAACAGGTCCAGTGCTGCCCTGCTGTGATCTGCTTTTCTGATGCCACTGCTCAGGTCCCGTGCCACCATCTACCTTTGTGAAATCAGCAGGAGAAGCCCGTCAGTTCTAAGTTTAGGAAGCCCCACCCAATGGCATGCCACCAGGCTCCCTGCTCTTTTCAAGAATAGGGGCCGAAACCTCCTGGAATAAGTTATGTGCATATCCCAGGAGGCTCCAGGAGTATAGCACACCATTCTGGCTTCAAGGGGTTGTAAAGTGTTGCATGCATCCTATGTATTAAGGTGAAAAAACACCTGCCAGTGACTGGCTGACAGCCCCCCCCCTCCGTTTTACTTACCTGAACCCTCGAACTTGTCCCACAGGGACCCACTGTCTCTTGGCTAGGGGGTTCTCGGCTGTTGATTGGATAGATTGATAACAGCACAGCCATTGGCTCCCACTGCTGTCAATTAAATCCAATGATGTGGCCACCAGGGGCCAGGGCCGAGTCCTGCATAGATGCTGAATGCTGGACTCGGAAGCGTGTCCCCAAGGTAACCCCCCGAGAGTGCACTTCTCCCAGGGGCTTATCTAATGCGGGGAGGAGCTGAGAGAGCCGCCGGGGGACCCCAGAAAAGCAGGTTTGGGGCCACTCTGTGAAAAACAAGCTGCACACTAGAGGTAAGAATGACATGTTTGTTATTAAAAAAAAAAAATAAGGAACCTTTAGTATCACTTTAAATTCTAAGTTCACCTTTGTTCACCTTTTTTTTTTCTAAATTCCAGCTCCCTTATATACTAATATAGCATTAATGTACTTGTCTTGCAAAATTAAAACAGCTTTGAATATATTCTACACACGCTTACCTCACTCGCTTCATAGCTGTTTAAAAACACCGCTTCATTACTTTTGTCTTACTTCCTGGACAGACTTTAGGTCATGACACAGGAGGGAGTTGACCAGCTGATCTCATTAGCACACACTCTGCACCATCCACCCTCAGATGGTCAACTCCTTCCCGTGTCATGACCTAAAGTCTATCCAGGAAGTAAGGCAGAAGTAATCAAGCAGTGTTTTTAAACAGCTATGAAGAGAGTTAGGTAATCCAGTGTAGAATTAATGGAAAGTTGTTTTTATGTTTGCAAGACAAGTGAATTCATGCTATATTGGTACATAGGGGAGCTGGAATTTAGAAAAAAAAAGGTGAACTTAGCCTTTAAACCAAAATGGAGGAGGGAGATGGGCCAGAACATGAACTATAACAGAAAGAATGTGTAACAGCAATAAATGGGGATTTCTTGTTGCAGAGGGGGTAGGTTGGAAGGGAGGAAATTGCAATTTTAAGTTCCAGTTTGAGTATGGGACCTATTGGACTGCTCAGTCATATATAGACACCATGCACAAAGGGAGGTAAGGCTATGAAAACAGAGACCGTTAGTACAATGTCTATCCCACAGCATACCTACTGTATTTATGTGACTTCGATTAAGCTTTCAATATTGATAGATACTTCTGGTTATTCTTTACCTTAAAAGGGGGTTTCTACTCTACCTATAAATATATACAATCTCCTTTTCAACTTCTTAATAATTAAAAGATAAAGGTCTTGCACGATCCATGCTCTCATGATCTACTTTTCTATACTTGTTCCCATCCACATTTGATTATGATTGTCCTTTATGTTGGTGGGCAGTCAGTTTAAGCAGAGCAATGTGACTTTGACAAGTGAGAACTTGTGTTCTTCTTTTAACTTTGGAGGCATGAACACCTTACTTAGTATTGCTGATTTATTTAATGGTGGTAGAACAGAGCTCTTTAGTGAATAATTTATTTTAATGGAGAGTACTGATCACTAGAACTTCCTTTAAGGGACTTCAAATATTTAATGAATCATTCAGTCTTGTCCACTGGTTTAACACTATTGGATATGTCATGCCCTCTTTTACCAAGCCTAATCCAATTTAAAACTTAATTGTCAGAATACTTCTGTCAAAATTTTGCCATTTGAGGGTTTAATTAATGCTAAACTCCAGCCGACACTTTTTTCTTTGGTTTTTGAATGAGTGGGAAATATTAAATGCCATGTCAGATTTTATGATTTCCTGTCTCTTTCCATCCTGCTGATAGGGAGAATGATTTTTGTCACATATACCCTTAGGATATAGATGTTTGATCATATATCAGTAGGATGGAATGAATGGAAATTTTCACCCGCAGAGATAGGCAGTTGCTGTAGTCCAAAGTCAGTGTAGACCTTATCTGCCATGTACTGGACAAAGTAAGTCATTATTGTAAAAATAAAAACAGCGTTTGATAATTCTAAAAAGAATCAGATGTCTGCTGTGTAACTCTGCTAAAGATTGGACTGCTAGTCAGCAAAAGTCTCAATAGGTCTGACCTGCACCTAAGTAACATACCTTGGTCAAAAAGTCCTTCCTTAACCACCAATCTAAAGCCTTAAATGTAACACAAAGATTCCACCCATTTTCACGTAAACTATGCCCAGTTTGGCAACTGCAACTCAACAGGAAATCCAAGAATCAACAAAATTTTATTTTTGAACCTTTACTTTAGAGCAGGGATGTCCAAACTCAAAGAGGACCAGATTTGATGAACTGAACATGCGCAAGGGCCGACCATTTTGCCTGACATTATTTGAACCATTAAAATTCGGTCTAAGAGTGTTCGTCCGAGCACTGATCCACGGTCCAACAAGAATTCTCTTGCCTTTGTGGCTGTGTGTGGTGAAGAGAGGAACTCAAGTGTATTATTTGGATACACCGTATTAATTGGCATTTAACACGCACCTTCACTTTTAGAGGGAAGCTTCAGGGAAAAAAAACTTAAACTTTTAAATAAAGAACTGTGAAGCAAAATAAGGGCCAGTACCCATCTGCAGACCCACAATTGGCAGGAATGCAGCACCCACTATTGCTAGGAATGCAGCCACCACCATTGCTAGGAATGCAGCCACCACCATTGCTAGGAATGCAGCACCCACCATTGCTAGGAATGCAGCACTCACCATTTCCAGGAATGCAGCCCCATCATTGCCAGGAATGCAGCCCCACCATTGCCAGGAATGCAGCGCCACCATTGCCAGGAATGCAGCCCCACCATTGCCAGGAATTTCACCCACCATTCCAAGGAATGCAGCCGCACCATTGCCAGGAATGCACTCACCATTGCCAGGAATGCAGCCACCATTGCCAGGAATTCACCCACCATTGTCAGGAATTCACCCACCATTGCCAGGAATGCACCCACCATTGCTAGGAATGCAGCCCCACCATTGCCAGGAATGCAGCCCCACCCTTGCCAGGAATGCAGCCACACCATTCCAGGAATGCAGCCCCACCATTGCCGGGAATGCACCCACCATTGCCAGGAATGCAGCCACCATTGCCAGGAATGCTGCACCACCATTGCCAGGAATTCACCCACCATTGCCAGGAATGCAGCCACCATTGCCAGGAATGCAGCCAACATTGCCAGGAATTTCACCCACCATTGCCAGGAATGTAGCCCCACCATTGCCAGGAATGCAGCCAACACTGCCAGGAATGCAGCCACCATTGCCAGGAATGCAGCCACCATTGCCAGGAATGCAGCCACCATTGCCAGGAATTCACCCACCATTGCCAGGAATGCACCCACCATTGCTAGGAATTCACTCACCATTGCCAAGAATGCAGCCACCATTGCCAGGAATGCAGCCCCACAATTGCAATTGGCAGGAATGCAGCCACCATTACCATCAGTGCAGCCATGGAGGGCAGGACGAGCACCAAAGACATCTTACAGGAGAATCTCCTGTTTACACAAGGGCCTCTTTAAGAGAAAGTCCCACATCCTTTGATGGACAGAACAGTCATCCAATGGCAGAGACGGGACTTCCTATTACAGAGGCTGCCGTGTAAACAGGAAATTCTCCTCCTGTGTGCACGACACTTGTCCCGCCTCCTCCCTCCGAGGCAGCCGGACTATATATCTTTTGTGGCCCGGCGCTGGGAGATCGCGGGGGCCACAAAAGATATGTATGTTTAAATAACCAGGTGGGCTGCTCAAAACTGGACAGCGGGCCGCTAATGGCCCACGGGCCGGACTGTGGACATGCCTGCTTTAGAGTATTATATGTGTTAATGTAGTCTATGTCCTCTTTCTGGAGTACTGAGACACAAATTTTTGATATACTTACAGAATACTGTATGTGGCACACCCCCATAGGGACTGCTGATGAACTTGGATCCCCCACTCCTGCATAGCTAGGAACATTGAATCTTCACACGCACCCAAAGTCAGAGAACAGTCCGTGACTTTGTTTTTGTTATTTATTGAGGGTCAATAACTTGGATTGGGATGGGAGGTTATGGGATGCCAATTGACTTCAGCAAAACTTTCAACAAAATTCAGGGACATCTTTCTATATACAGTTTATATACAGTCTCCTTCACTTTCCTCATGTACAGCACTTGCTTGCTCCAGCTGAATCATTTTGATTTATCTGACAGGCTCCCAGTCAGATTACCAATGGCCCCTTTTTGTGTAGCACAGTGTAGTGAAACAGCTTTTAAATCTTCTTCTGTGGCCACTGATCCCAGCACCACCACTTCAGGCACTGCCAACTCACCTGGCTGCAGCTGCCCCTTTCACTAGCCCTCCAGGCTAATTCTCACTCTCACTAGGCCTCCAGGCTAACAGTCCATCAGACTGACTGTTCACCAGCCCACCCTGGCTGACTCTCAGGAGATCTCTCAGGGAAGGGTGAAGACTTAAGTACACCACTGTCTTTAGGGACAGTGGTGTGTCCCCAACAGTGTTGACTACTCACTCTGTCCTCTCTTGCTCCCATGCCTACAGGAAAGCCTCCTTCTGTGTGTTTCAGCGGGATCCTTCCAGCACTCAAGCCCCAGTCCAAAGCACGACACCCCCTCCAGACTTTGAGGCACCCCTGAGGGCCATTGACAGCCTCCTCAACATTGTATCTCAATCTTCCAGCCGACTGCCCCTGCTGACATGTTCCATAGATATTCAAGACAGCTCCTCCTAACCTCTACCCACTAATTCTAGAAGATTATCCGACCTTCTAGACCAGGGGGATGCACCAGAGGGCTGCTAGAATGAGTCACCCAACCCTGAACCTAGGTAAATCTTGACTCAGATTCCATACTAAATTTTCCTACTCCCCTTCTAGTACACACTAGAGGGTGCTACATGTACACTAGATATTTCTATAGTTAATAATAAGGATGAGCCGAACACCCCCCGGTTCTGTTCGCACCAGAACCTGCGAATAGACCTAAACTTTGTGTGAACTTTAGAACCCTATTAAAGTCTATGGGACTCGAATGTTCAAAATCTAAAGTGCTCATTTTAAAGGCTAATATGCAAGTTACTGTCCTAAAAAGTGTTTGGGGACCTGGGTCCTGCCCCAGGGACATGTATCAATGCAAAAAAAACTTTTTTCGGGAGCAGTGATTTTAATAATGATTAAAGTGAAACAATAAAAGTGTAATATTCCTTTAAATTTCGTACCTGGGGGGTGTCTATAGTATGACTGTGAAGGGGCGCATGTTTCCTTTTTTTGCTTAGAACTGTCCCTGCACAAAGTGTCATTTCTGCAGGAAAAAAAGTCATTTAAAATCACTCGCGGCTATAATGAATTGTCGACTCCCGTAATACAGAGAACACTCATTGAAAGTCATTGATAAAAAAAAAAAAAGCGTGGGGTTCCCCCTAAATATCCATACCAGACACTTCAGGTCTGGTATGGATATTAAGGGGAACCCTGCGTCAAATTTAAAAAAAATTGATGTGGGGTTCCCCTTAAAAATCCATACCAGACCCTTTATCCAAGCACGCAAGCTGGCAGGCCGCAGAAAAAGAGGGGGCGAGAGAGCGCCTCCCCTCCTGAACCGTACCAGGCCACATGCCCTCAACATTGGGAGGATGCTTTGGGGTCCCTTTGTTAAAGGGGGCTTCCAGATTCTGATAAGCCCCCCACCCGCAGACCCCCACAACCACCGGCCAGAGTTGTGGGGATGAGGCCCTTGTCCTCATCAACATGGGGACATGGTGCTTTGGGGGGACTCCAAAGCATCCTCCCAATGTTGAGGGCATGTGGCCTGGTATGGTTCAGGAGGGGGGCGCTCTCTCCTCCCCGCCTCTTTTCCTGCGGCCTGCCAGGTTGCGTGCTCGGATAAAGGGTCTGGTATGGATTTTAAGGGGGAACCCCATGTCAATTTTTTTTTTAAATTTGACGCGGGGTTCCCCTTAATATGAATACCAGACCTGAAGGGCCTGGTAATTGAATTTGGGGGAACCACGCTTTTTTTTTTTTTTTTTATTAATGACTTTCAATGAGTGTTCTCTGTATTACAGGAGCTGACAATTCATTATAGCCGCGAGTGATTTTAAATTACTTTTTTTCCTGCAGAAATTACACTTTGTGCAGGGACAGTTCTAAGCACAGGAAACATGCACCCCTTCACAGGCATACTATACACACCCCCCAGGTACGAAATTTAAAGGAATATTACACTTTTATTGTTTCACTTTAATCATTATTAAAACTGTTTTTAAAACTTTTTTTGCATTGATACATGTCCCCTGGGGCAGGACCCAGGTCCCCAAACACTTTTTAAGGACAGTAACTTGCATATTAGCCTTTAAAATTAGCACTTTAGATTTCTCCCATAGACTTGTACAGGGTGTTCCGCGGCTTTTCGAATTTGCCGCGAACACCCCAAATTGTTCGACTCAAACTCGAAGCTCATCCCTAGTTAATAATATACCCAAATAAAAATTTCCTTCCAGAACCATTCAAATCCCACATAGAGCTATAAGTAGCACAGAGTTCTCCCATGATTCCACCCATTTTCCCCTAAGCTATTTCTGCTTTAGCTACGGCAACCCACCAGAGTTCCATGAAAGGAGATTATTGGTAGAAATATAGCTATCGGAACAAAAGTTAACTTATTGAATATTATTGTTTGAATATTATCTGTATGTCAATGCAGTGTATATTTTCTGTTTGGGGTAAGATTAATAAATTTTTATATTATTTTTATTAGAAGTTTCTAGGTTTAGGTTACAACAATACATAATAGCTCAGCAGTAAAGTAACATACATGGCCCTTTACAGACAATTTGCAAGGCATGACTTATGTAGAACAATGATTCAAGAATAAACAACAGTACAGGTGGTCCTTGGGTTACAAACATCCGGCTTACAAACGACTCCTACTTATAAATGTAGGGAGACATCAGGAAGTGAGAGGAAATCTACCCCTAGGAAGGGAAATGCATTCCTGTAGGAGTAATCATGGGAAAAAAAAATGTCATCACTAAAGCTTTATTACCAATCTTTGTTTCCATAACAACCCAAAATGTTCAAAATCCAATTGTCATTGGGACAGAAAGTGAGGTGAAATCTTCTGAACGGGGGCACAGACAGCAAAACAAACAGGGGTGTTAACCATTTCCTATGCTATCCAAAAAAGTAAAAAAAAAATTTGGGCTGGAGCTACACTTACAAAATGTACCTGTTCCAATTTACATACAAATTCAACCTACAGAACTCATCTTGTTTTTAATCGGGGGGCTGCGTGTATACATTATATACGGCTATTAACAGTGCACTTAGGGAAAGGGTAGATCCCGTGTTGGGTAGTTGCCCCAGCAAGGCAACTGAGGGGTTTAGTAGACATGTTGGTTAGAGCCCCTTTCGCAGTGTAGGAGGTGGCTAGCAACCAAAGTCTTGGATCCAGACTGTGGCATATCATTAAATGTAAATATTTCAAATATTGAGAGTATATATACAGTATATAAAAAGAACAGGTGGGAGGAATTAGGTACCTCAGAGGACATCTTTGCCATAGTTGGCGAGGGTTGGGATGTGGAGAGGGGGAGGTTAGAGGATGGGAGAGGGTGGCACAAGTCAGGGCCAGCAACAGTCAAATTGAAGATAATACTAGTAAGAGGTTCTAAAAATGAATATAGAGGTGGATCTGGGGATCCCACATTTGTTCAAAATTAGTTAATATATTTTTCATTTTAGCTGGGAAAGATTCTACAAATTTAACTTGGAAATGTATTTTTATATTCCTTTTTATACTAGTTTTATATAATCATTACCATACCCAAATCAAAATTTCTTTTTGAACCACCCAAATCCCATCTAGAGCCATAAAAGTAAGTGAAAGCTCTAATCTATGCCCAATTTGGCTACTGAAACCCACCTCAATTCCAAGAAAATATGTATTTTTGGTAGACATAACTGATCAAGATTTATAGTTGAATTTTATTTGAGTTAATGCAGCCCATTATTTCTTTTCTTTTTGGTATATGGGGGAAATTTAATTTTATATATTTTAGATTTATATACTTATTAACATACCCAAAATTTTATTCAGCACCACCCAAAACCTAATTAGCACCAGAAAGTCAAAACAGGAACTCTAAGTTATGCCCATTTTGGCTACTGCAACTCATCACAGTTCCAGGAAATCTAATGCCGCGTACACACGATCAGAATTCCTGCCAGAAAAAGACCGATGAGAGCTTTTCATCGGAAAATCCGACCGTGTGTATGCTCCATCGGAATTTAGCTGTCCGAATTTCCGCCAGCCAAAAATTGATAGCATGTTCTCAATTTTTCCGACGGAAAAACTTTGGAAATTCCAATCGTGTGTATGCAATTCCGACACGCCAAAAATCACGCATGCTCCGATTCAACTACGAGACGGAAGCTATTGGCTACTGGCTATTGAACTTCCTTTTTCTAGTCCCGTCGTAGGTGTTGTACGTCAAACGATTGGAATTTGGAATGACGGTGTGTAGGCAAGACAGCTTGAGCGTAATTCCGTCGGAATTCCATTGGGAAAACCATCAGAGCTTTTTCCGACGAGAATTCCGATTGTGTGTACGCGGCATAATAGTTTTGGTAGATACATAGCTGTCTATACATGGTTTATTTTTTGAACCTTTACTTTTGAATATTATCTGTGTTAATGCAGTCCATGTTTTCTGTTTGGGGTACTGGGAAATTTATTTTTATGTAGCAGCATACACAATGGACCCAGGAGATAAGCAAAAGTACAGAACCTCCTAATGTCATTTCCTTCCCTTCCTCATTTCCCCGAGCTATGCTGCGTCCTCACCGACCGTGTATCCGCGGTCAAGAAAGAGAATGATTTTTTTTTTCCTTCTCTCCCTCTGTCTGTCTCTCTCCTTAACTCTAAATATGACTTTTCTAAAGAACAGATTAACAAAGAAACATGACACAGACGGGATTAGTCTCTAGTATCTAAAAACAAGAAACCATATGGCTTGAAAACAAACGATATCATAAAAACTCACAGCAGGGAATATCACTCGCAGATCTGAATTCTCTTGTCTGGAGGGATGGAAAAGAGCTCTTTTTTTTTTTTTTTTGGTCACCACATTTTCTCACGTAGGGAGTAGGGACTGAACTTACTTAAACTCTTCACTGTTAGCACTGACAATGGAGATAAATGCATGGAAAATATTAGCACTTATGTAAGTGTAATCTGAAATGAAAAAGGGCATCTGTTTAACTGCTTGCGGACTGCCCACCGTACATATACTGCGTCAGGGGGGCAGGGCGGCCTCTCTGTGCCAGATCACGCATACTTCCAGGTCTGGAGCGCCTGCTGCCAACAGCCGACTCTCGCTGTTATTGGACACAGTGGGAGACTTTTAGGGGGTCCAGGTAACACAATGTCCACCGAGTTCCGCTGATCGTTCGGGAGACAGGCAGAATGGAGATCTGCCTATGTAAACAAGGCAGATCACCATTCTGTGAGAGGGGAATGTACTGATCCTGTGTTTCTGCTAAGCAGGAACATGGATCTTTACCTTCCTCCAGTCAAGGCACCTCCCCCCATGTGATCCAAGCATGTCCTTGGATCACATTTAATCCTTTGATTGCCCCTGGTGTTAACCCCTTCCATGCCAGTGTCATTTGTACAGTGACAGGGCATATTTTTTAGCACTGAGCATTGATTAGTGTCACTGATACCCAAAACGTGTCAAAAGTGTCAGATAGGTGTCCGATTTGTCCGCCACAATATCGCAATCGCCTATAAGTTTCTGATCGCCGCCATTACTGGTAAAAAAAAAAAAAGAAAGAATAATATCACATAGTTTGTAGGCGCTACAACTTTTGCACAAACCAATATATATATATATATATACACACTTATTACATTTTTTTTTACCAAAAATATGTAGCAGAATACATATTGGCCTAAACTTATGAAGAAATGTAATTTAAATTTTTTTTTTTATTGAATGTGTTTTATAGCAGAAAGTCAAAAAAATTTTTTTTTCAAAATTGTTGTTCTTTCTTTGTTTATAGCACAAAAAATAAAAGATGATCAAATACCACCAAATGAAAGCTCTATTTATGGGAAAAAAGGACAACATTTTATTTGGGCACAGTGTCACACAACCACGCAATTGTCAGATAAAGTAACGCAGTGCCATATCGCAAAAAAAGGCCTGGAGATGAAAATCACCCCCAGCTACATCACCAACCTCATCTGCAGATATTGACCAAATCGCCCCCTCCGCTCCTCCCAGGACCTCCAGCTCTCTAGCTCCCTTGTCACCTCCTCCCATGCTCGCCACCAGGATTTCTCCAGAGCCTCTCCCATTCTCTGGAACTCGCTTCCCCAGTATGTCCGGTCAGCCCCTACCCTGTCCGCCTTTAGGCGTTCCCTGAAAACTCACTTATTCAGGGAAGCTTATCCCACAATCACCTAAGAGCAATACCAGAATCACCTCCATCCGATCATCCTCCGCAACTATTACCTTTTACACCACCTCCCCTTTTCTTTAGATTGTAAACACCACGAGCAGGGCCCTCCCATCCCTTCTGTATTGAGCTGTGCTATAATTCTATTGTCCCCGGTCTACTAATAATAATAATAATAATCAGTTAACAGTTTTGTCTCTTATTCTAAAGCATAAAAATCTTCTAATATGCAAATAAGCCAGTTAACTAATTCATTCGAACATTTTTTTTAATTCTTTTTCTTAATTGTTGGCACCCTTCGTTCCAAGATTGTGAGTCAGTGGGTGCCTGAATCACTGATGACGAAGTCCTGTAGGACATAACACATACGGGAGAAGGAGCTGTTTTAGTGACCTCATCCACTGCTATACTGGCTTGAGCAAGAGCTGCTCATGATTGTTTTAAGCCGTTTGTGAGTGTATGTACTACATGCTTGATACATGTGGTTTTATGTGAGTGTTCTTATGTGGTTTACATTAAAAGTTCAATCTTTTAGCAGAGAGCACTATTAGTCTCCTTCGCTTTCTTTCCATATGCAATCCAGGATCTCATCTCCATGCTTTGACCCGATGCCTCTGTTTACTTATACCCCGTGGTGGGTCAAGCACTTTTGACGATCCCGTTTGTTCAGGGGTCAATAGTTTTTAAGTGAGTGGCCAGTCTCTGTATTGGTGGTGGGAGGGTGTTTATTGAACTCTTCCTTATTCCTAAACACAAGATCCTACTGAGATATGGACTTTTTCTTTGACTTCAGTCACTTTTCAAAAATAGGTTTGGACATTTATCACTGTTGGTTGCATTGCACTGATTGATTCTGTCTAAGCCTGCCTTCACCATTTCATCACCTTGACTGGCAGATGAAGTAAAGTAAGGAAAGCTGCTTGTCAAGTAGAGATGAATGAACCACATACCTTGATCTCTACAATATGACATGTTTTGCCGCCAACAGCGGTTCTTAGCAATTTATGGCTAGTGATGTTAGTAGAGTGTTCAAGCTACTAAAAATCTCCCTTCAGCTCTCACCCAAAGCTGATGTCACAAGAGTGGTTTGGTATCAGAGCATCTTCAGCATCAGAATCACCCAAGAGGGGTTTCCACTTACCTCCAGAAAATTGCTTTCCCATTGGCCCTCAACACTGCTGAATCTCTTTCACTAGTGCAACAACATCTCGCTAGTCCAGCTATGCAAGAGAGTGACTCCATTAAAACAGGTAAGTGGTTCAGAGGGGGTATTTCACACAACACTCAATCAGAATACATTTTAGTTGCCTGAAACTGTTCTTTAAAACCTAAGCTTTTTTTTTATCAGCACAAGAGACAGTACTATCAACGAGAAGTGCCCAAGTGCTGATGGATGCTGATACCCTTGCAGCTGTAATCTTCTGATGCTGCTGGGGTTAATCGAGTCGGCACATCTATCACAATTTTTTTTATCAAGTACATACTTTTGGCTGGCTTTTCCACACTTCTCTTACATTCATTGAAGCTGTACTATAGCTTCCATTAATGAAACTTGCTCTATTAATGAAGGAGGATGACCTTTCATTCTTCTGCCCATCTTCCATTCATAAATCTTTTTTTTTTTTTCATGGAATGTATAATGCATCATGCCAGTGGTGTGGATGCATGACGGAAGGGAGGGTAGTTCAGGGGATTTCCGATTTCCGAATTTCTATTAAAACCAGCAGCACAACTTCCCATTGATAAAAGTAGTGGACTCCATTCACAGAATGAATTTGCATGAGATATTTAGGTGTCAGGACACATTTTGCCTATCAACATGGGGACAAGGTGTTTTGGGGGGAAACCAAAGCACCCCCTCATGTGGAGGGCATGTGGCCTGGTATGGTTCAGGAGGAGGGGGGTTCTCCCTTGTCCCCCCTTCTTGACCTGTCGGGCTTTATACACAGATATGGATTTTGATGGGGGGGGGAGGTTATTTTGGCATGGTGGTTCCCTTCAAAATCCTTACTAGACCCCAAAGGGCCTGGCATGGATTGGGGGGAATTCCAGGAATTTTTTTTCACATTTTTTAATTGCAGACAATTTTTTTTACATTCAGCTGTCAGCGAGTAACCCCACTGACAGCTGACGACTCATCGGTTGTTAGGGACATGGCAGCCGCCCTTTCCTTAACAACCATGTGGTTTACTAGTTGTTAAGGATGTGGGTGGTCGCCTGCTCCTTAACAACGCCTCTTTATTAATGTAAATAATATGCCAGGTAGTTACTGCATGTTTTCACTACTAAAATATCGCATGACTTCATAAAAGAACTCATCCAGTATTTTAGTAGCATTTTTTTGTGAATGGCAAAAATGTTTTTGAAAAACGTTGAGCGATATTTTACCACATTTTTATAAGGAGAAACATGCCGCTTTGTGAATGGAGCCCACTGTACCTTGTGCTGATAAAAAAAAAGTTTGACTAAACTTAGGCTTTATCAGTTTTTTTTTTTTATAAAAGATTTAAAAAGATATCATAAAAAAAACACATAAATGTTCCTGACACAAAAACATTGCAAAGATATATTTCTTAGCTAGATCATTTTGGCACATAAGACAACATCAAATGATAATTTTTTACATTTTTGAAAACATTTGTTAAGCATCTTAAAAAACCAATCACTTAAATGATGGTTCTGACATCACTATTTCTTCTGTAGCTTTAATCACTCGCACCAGTTTCAGATTTTGAAGACTCTGCCCTTTGGCACATGTGCTTTTATTATGTGCGGTTCACATGCTTTGAACAGACAGTACTTCCTGCTGGACAGTTGAAAAATCAAACCTTAGAAACTTCAAAATTAGCTGGATGCTATGAGCATTCTTTTTGGCAAGACACAGCTGGCAATGGAGTGAATGCTTGGCTTAGGACTCCGGTTCATTGTGCCAATACTGCTTTTTTACATGTTTCATTAAAGGTACACTTTGGTTCAACGTGAAAATAAAGGTTGGATAGGATTTAGAGGCCTGGGTAATAGCTCGAAACTGCCCTCTTGCTCTCATGATGTGGGAACATCAGGCCTCCTCCTATTTGAGTGTGCAGGGGCTGATTCCAGACCCCTCCAAACTATTTCCCAGTGTCAAAAAATGTTGAGAGATCATCATTCATCACACAGAAGCTGTTCAGTGCCAACAACACATATACATAAGATACCACCTTGGCAAACCTGCTATTCCCCATGGACATCAGGCAGCCCTGTGTGACCGTTGGTCAGTTAAAAAACATGTAGTGAATCAAGTCATTCAACAGTAAGTGAATTTAAATATGCTTGTGATGTACTAAGCTCTATCCTCAGACAAAAATGGAAAAAAAAATGGCAAATTCAATGGACCACTTGGTCTCTTTCTGCCATCATTCTTCTATGTTTCTAAAGTCTTTCCTAGTTGATATCATTGAGGGACTGTCTGCAAGCGCACATTCTGCTCCCTCTGACATTGGTTTAGGGATGTTTCACACAGCCTGCATTGGACGGGGTTGCTCAACACATGGATAGGGAAAACACTGATCACTGGTGGAAATCCATACCAAATCCTTTTGTTGATATGAGCTGGAAACAAATGGAACGTGTTGCTTTTCTTCAAACCGTGGTGCAATGCGCAATAGGCCAGACAAAAAGTGTTTTAGTTTCTACTGTGGTGGCATTGGAGGGCTTTATATTTTAAGAGAGGAGTTAGCTAGAGGCAGAGAGTATGGAGAAGAAATAAGTATGGAGAAGAAATAAGCAAGATGGAGGAGAGTGTGAACCTCTACGGAAAGGTAAACATGGTGAGGCATGAGATTTAGAAGAAACTGTGACAAAAATTTTAAAACATTATGGCACACAACAACCCCCCAATCGCCGACACCTTGGATGGCACCAGATAACAACTATAAGTTTTTCTACCATAGTTATGGACAGTATCCCTATTTTTGGGACCTATGATAACATATACTTGGGCAGTAATTTTTTAATTGCACAGAGGGTACTCTGAAGATTTGTATCATGGTTGACTGTTAGGTTCAAGTGAAAGCATTATAAGAATTATCTTTGCCTTAATGGGATACAGTGAGTGACTACCTGCAGTGGAGACAATTGCATAAGGGTTGCTGGCAGTCTGGCACATCAATAAAAGCCCAATGTTAATCTACTGATACTCAGGCCATGTATATGCCTGGAAAATCCTCAGAGTAGTGTGGTGGTGATCAATTACATGGGCCAGTGGGAAGTGGTTATCAGATAGGTTCCCCCAAAGGCACTGACAAATAAAGGGGTGCCAAACTTTTTGAAGAGCAAGGGCCACTTAAGTAACTTGGTAACTGGTCGCAGGCCACAAAGAGCGGAGTGGGTGGGTGACAGGTCTGTGTCCATTCTGCATATGCAGAGCGTACCCAGACACAGCCCACTTCTCTCTGTTGTCCCCCTGATCCGATCCACCCAGACCGAAGGGGATAAATCCCCTTCTGTTTGTTTTTAGCAGATTGGAGGTAGGCGGGTGTAAACAGACACAAGTCTGTTCACATCTGCCTATCCTTAGAGGTGAATGGAGGGTCCGATTGGGTCTGCCTGAAAAACAGACAGGCGGACTTGATCGGACCGATTGTGTGAAAGGGGCCTAATGCCCCATACACACGGTCAGACATTCCGACCACAAAATCCGTCAGATTTTCTCAGACGGATTTTGGCCAAAACTTGTGTTGCATACACACGGTCGGACAAAGTTGCCAGAAAATCCGATCGTTCGGAATGAGGTGACGTAAACAATGTACGACGGTACTACGTAGAGGCCAGTAGCCAATAGCTTTCGTCTCCAAATTTTTTCTGACCATGCGTGGCACTTTGTGAATCGGAATTCTCTACACACAATCGGGAAAAAGTCAGATCGGATTTTGTTGTCGGAAAACTTTAGATCCAGCTCTCAAACTTTTTCCGTTGGAAATTCCGACGGAAAAAGTCCAATAGAGCCCACGCACAATTGGATTGCCCAACAGCATAATCCAATCAGACTTTTTCCATCGGAAATTCCGACCGTGTGTATGGGGCATTAGGCTGCTTTCCCACTGATGTGCTACAGTTTACCTGCACGGTGGGTGCAGAATAGTGAACCTGTGGCTTTTCTGCGGGTTAGCTGCCCTTTGCCATAGACTTCTATTATATCCTGCAGGTGTGCTGCGATTTCTGAAAGCTCACTAAATCTGCATGTAATAACAAAAATCTATTGCTCAGTGCAGGTAACCCGCAGGTGTACTGCATTACACCTGTGGATCAGTTTGAAAGTAGCCCAGTAACCACTGCAGAACAGATATGCCCATACATACACTTTGATATGAGCAATAAACTGACCTTTAAAAACAGTCTTTCATGCAGTCACTGTCACTCCACCTGTGATTGGTGCCGGCGATATGCAGGAAGCATCGGCTTATGTGGCTCTGCTTCACAGCTGCTTCCTTACTCTGCTGCCTGCTCCATTCACAACACCGATGCTCTGGGATGGGGGGTCAGCAACCAGCGAGGGCGCGCCACATCAGAGGGAGCTGCGGGCCAAATATGGTTGAGCACCCCAGGGCTAAGACATCTGGACATCTGTGTCGCACTGGTCCCAGCTGTAGTCCTGTATATTAATTATATCCAGAGCAGTAAAATAAATGAGGCCTCTGAAGTTAAAGTGTGCAGTAAACTTCTCTCTGTGACCTGCAATAGAATGACTGTACTTGAAACCTGTGGACATGGTGATGGTTTAGCACGCTTTCTCAGCAAAGATACTGTTGTATGGGAGGTCCTGCCTGTAAGTCCAGGAACTGAGTTAACAACCTGGATGCTAGGAGCCCAGCATCGCACACTTGTGTATCAAGAGTTCTGTTTAGGGTATAAGCTGACCTGAAAAAAATCAGAAGATGGTTGACCATGTAACCCTTACTGATGTCTCCAGCCAGATTATAATCTTTACCCGATGACCAACACCTGGCTCCCTCTTGTACTTCTGCACCAAATCCTCTGTATTGCAACCGTCTACTATCGAGGGGCCATACTATTTGATGCCTCTCCAGCAGGAGGGAGAGACAGACATGCATTCTGGACCAGAAATACCACCACGTCCTTGGAAAATTACCTTTAGCCAGTACAGGGCAACATAGAAGGTAACTTCCCAGGGCTCCCTGACTGCAGCCCTGGTAAATCATGCCCTGGTTAGCAGTACAAACGTATGATTGATTTTAGGGGTTGCTGTTTAAGCAAAGTTCATTCATCCACTTTATATTTACAGCCAGGGATTCCAACATTAGTAGGAAAATACCTAATTTAGGTAAAATCAGAGCCTTAAATCAACTGTGCGGTTCTTGCAAATTCCAGAAAGCGTATATACTCGAGAAAGTTACCAGTAACTCTTTTATATACAGCGACTAGGATTTTGGGCTTAGTGATCCTCTAACTGAAAAATGATTGTGAAATGAGAATCCTTCAGTCGAGCGTTTCTGCCTAGGCAGAACTTGGCTCCGGCTCCTTCTCCCTGATTACCGCGATGCATATTACAGTATGTTACAAAATGATTCCCGTGTAGAGACGAGAAATCTGACTCTTGTACATGAAAACTCTGCTGACTTTCTATGGAAAATCATTTTATGCAGCTCTCTGAAAAATGAATTTCAGGCAATTGAATGCAGTCTGCTACCTGCGAGGAACTTGGAAGAGCCTTTTAGGTAACATGCTTTTTTCATATTTTCTATCTGTTTGCTGCACAGCCTTCATTTTATCATTCATACTTATATTTCCACTTTTATGATCCTTGACTTTGCTACCTTCCAAAAATTCTCCAGAGAGTAAATCTGGTGATTCTTCATGAAGACTAGTACAGAAAATGTAAAGTGCAAACCCAAAAACAAACATTAAATATATTGCAGCTTAGCAGTCTTTATACAGTATGTGGTGGCAGAATTATTTTTCTTTTTTTTTTAACTGTCAGTCATGCCAGCAACACAGCAGAGAGCAATAAAAACCTGAAGAATGTTATAACCCCTCCAGCTGCCTGTGTCCCCATTGGAGAGATTTCCCCTCAAGTCTTCTACCACATTGCAATGCACCAAAGCATTGTGAAAAAGGCTCTGTTGACACCAGGCAGATCCATGCAAAATCACGCCACACTGAAATGTGTGGGGCTACGGCACCATGCGTTTTGGCGGGTCTGAAAACGCTTGCATTGGCACATTTTTGTGAATGTTGGGAAAGTGTGTGATGATGCATGAATCCCCTACATGCACAGAGAGTGAACATAGCCTTACTGAATGACTGATTATTAACCACTTGCTGCCCGCTCACAGTACATTTACTGTGGGCGGGTAGCAGCTCCAGGCTATGCGACATACTGGTACATCGCAGCTTACTTCCTGGTTTTATGGGGAGCTGCACGTGCACCCTGCGGGTCTGTGCTGTGATTAGTCACATCAAGAGTCCCGTCAGCAGGTTACAACCAATTATTTTGGCTGTATACCTGCTGATCAGCTGTGGCTGATCATAGCACAGACCTCTGTGTGTTTGTAAACAGAACACACAGGATCTGGTCGCTTTCTTCCTCCATGAGCTCTTTTTGTTCAGAAACCAGTTAGATTCTATGTGAGTACAAACAGCACACATACACTTGCTAGGCACATTTAACCCCTTGATTGCCCTCCACAGTTAACCCTTTGATTGCTGTGTCACCGAGCCAGTGTCATTAGTACAGTGACTTTGTACAGTATTATCACTGATCACTGTATTAGTGTCATTAGCAATGCCAAAGTGAGTTATGCCCTGTACACACGATCGGACTTTCCGACAGCAAAACCGTGGATTTTTGTTCGAAGGTTGTTGGCTCCAACTTGTCTTGCATACACACGGTCACACAAATGTTGGCCAACAATTACGAAAGTGAGAATGTGGTGACGTACAAGACGTATGAGGAGCCAAGAAAAAGGAAGTTCAATGGCCAGTGCGGCTCCTTCTGCTTGATTCTGAGCATGCATGAACTTTTGTGTGTCTGACTTGTGTACAATTCTGATAACAAAGTTTTGTTGGCGGAAAATTTGAGAACCTGCTAGCCAACGTCTGTTGGCCGAAAGTCCAACAGCAAATGTTCGAAGGAGCATTCAGAAGGTCGGACTTTCAGCCAACAAGCTCACATCAACATTTGTTGCTGGAAAATCCATTGGTGTGTACGGGGCATAAGTCAGTTAGTGTCCCTCCCAGCCAGTGTCAGTTAGTGCCAGATGGCCTGCCACGCTATTACAGTCACACTATGGGGGTTATTTACTAAAGGAAAATCCACTTTGCACTGCAATTGCACTTGGACGTAAAGTCACTGTAGATCCGAAGGGGACATGCAAGGAAAATAAAAAAACATAATTTTAGCTTGCAGATGATTGGATGATAAAATCAGCAGAGCTTACACTCATTTTAGATCTACCCCTTAGATTTAGAGCGACTGCACTTCCAAGTGCACTTGCAGTGCAAAGTGCATTTGCCTTTCGTAAATAACCCCCTATATGTCGCTGATCACCTCCATTACTAGAACAGTGTCAGATAGATCAGTCACTTGATCATGATCAGAATTATACTAGTGTCCCCAATAGTATAGTGTCCCCAAAAACACATTTTGTTTTTTGCCAAAGACATGTAGCAGAATGTTGGTACATTTTGGCTTAAATTAATGAAGAAATATCATTTTATTGGATTGGATTTATAGAACTATAGATGTGTCCCCACTGGTATAGTTTCCCCAAGAACGCAGATTTTTACCAAACACATGTAGCAAAATACATTTTAGCTTAAATTTACGAAGAAATTTGATTTTATTGGAAATGTTTTATAACAGAAAATAGAAAATACTGGGTTATTTTGCCAAACTTTTGTTTATAAAATAAAAAATAAAAAAACCCGGTGGTGATCAAATACCGCCAAAAGAAAGCTCAATTTTGTGTGAAATAAAAGTGATATAAATTTCATTGGTGTACAGTGTTGCATGACTGAGCATTTGGCAGTTGAAGTAGCTGAGCAGCAAAAATGATCTGGTCATGAAGGGGGTAAAACCTTTCCGGAGGTCAAGTCACCAATCAATCTGTGGTTAAATGACCTCTTGTAGACTCAAACTGGAAATCCATATGAAATCCAACAACGCAGAAGCAGAAATTGGAGACAATAACAGAGTGTTGTCATCTTCTAAGGCTGGTCATACATTATACAATTTTCCTTTACATTTACCAAAACCATATAATATAAGATCAAACCTAAAGACTTTCAAATTGTTTTCAATCAGGCAGGCCCTTGCACTACATAGTTGAAGGTAAATCTAAAGGAAATTTTATTTAAAAAATTGTATAATGTATGGCCAGCTTTAGCCCTTGTACACACGGTCGGACATTCCGACAACAAAATCCGCTGGATTTTGTCCGACGGATTTTGTCTGAAACTTGTGTTGCATACACACGGTCGGATAAAGTTGTCGGAAAATCCGATCGTACGTAACGTGATGACGCTATTTTGTTACGACGGGACTACGTTCAGGCTTGTAGCCAATAGCTTTGGTCTAGGAATTTGATCTGAGCATGCGTGGCACTTTCGGAATTCTCTACGGATGATCGGACAAAGTCCGATCAGATCATGTTGTCGGAAAATTTTATAGCCCAGCTCTAAAACTTTGTCCGTCGGAAATTCAGACGGAAACAGTTCGATGGAGCCCACACACATTCGGATTATCTGACATTTTCCGTTGGAATGTCCGACCGTGTGTACAAGGGCTTAGAGATCCTGAAAAAGAACCTTAATGGAAGGATCAACAGGTATTATTTTAATGAATGTTGCAGATTTAAAAATATTGAAGATTACTTTTTAAATTCCATTAACATATTAAAGCTTATATGAGATGTTAGCGATTGGGTTTAAATATACATTAAAGTAATTTAAAAATGAAGCATATAAAAAAAATAAAAAATAAAGAGCCAGCGGGAACCGTCTATTTTTTTATTTTATTTGCCGGGGTGAAACATGGAGATTCACTTTACCACAGTCATGTCGGAGACCCAGAATTCACCTCTCCCTTGATATCTGGGAGAAGCTTGAAACTCAATTATATACATCTTTCAAAAAATCAGCGTACTGCTTCAGAAATCTCTTTGTTCTTTACGAGCGTTGGGGAAGAAGGAGCACAAAAAGCCCGCCTCTTTGTGGGTTAATATCGAGGAGTTGTTATTTGGGACTTCACTGGCTGCTTGAGGATAAAGTTAATTCAGACCATGTGTATGCTGACTTTGCGAGGAGGGCAGAACAAGGGAGGTTGGGGATAGTCACATACAGGAATTAAGTGGAATGAGAAACAAAGTATTTATCCTTTAGGATTTATTCTTAGTTTGTAGTTCTATGTTCCCTAATACTATAAGTATGAACGTTGTGTTTCCTATAAAAGGGCCTTCAAATCCTGATACAATCCCAGGATGCAGGAGTTGGGCAACATCTGTGTTGCCAGATATTGCAAAGTGCTATCCTGTAGCCTATATTTTAAGGTCTACCACCAGTGGAAATTTAGCTACATTATATTGGTTTTTGGAATGACTACTGGCAAATTGCATCACATGCTGACTTTCAATATCATTCAGGGATGGCAACGGTGAGAAGTCTCCAGTTAACCATCACAACAATGTCAAGTCCTCATTTCCACTTGCCTATTGTATATATTACACATATTAAAGGGCCACCACACTAGATTTTCTCCAATAATGGTTATTGAGAAAAAAAGGTTTTTAAACAAACAATAAGGTACGCAAGAGTCCAAAAGCATATTAAAGCGGTAGTAAACCCGCACATTTTTTTTTTAAACCTGCAAAGCAAAAGGCATAATGAGCTAGTATGCACCGCATACTAGCTCATTATGAAATACTTACCTTAGAACGAGGCCCCGACATCTGGCCCGATCCACGCCGAGGGAGCTGACATGCTCCCTCTGCGTTTCTTCCGGGTATCGCGGCTCCGACGCTGTGAGTGGCCGGAGCCGCGATATCGTCACTCCCGCGCATGCGCGCGGGAGATTTCATTCCGGCCGGACACTGCCAGATTTTCAGGCCGAGAATCCCCTTGTACGCATGCGCCGCTGCAGTCAGCGGCGCATACCGAGGGGAATATCTCCTAAACCGTACAGGTTTAGGAGATATTTTTTTTACCTACAGGTAAGCCTTATTATAGGCTTTACTGTAGGTAAAAGTAAAAAATTTGAGTATACAACCACTTTAAACAAAGGTGTTACAGTGGAAATTGTCAAAATCTGCATATTCTGGTCACGATATAACTATATTATACCATAGTTAGTGTACATAACCATCTTGCCAGAGAGGGCTAGATGGTGACATGTGAAAAGCCCATAGTGCAACAGTTAAGATTATTGTCATAGTTCACTGTAGGCGTAGGAATGTGAATATCAATATGTTTGGCAAGTCAGAAACATTATTCGTATTTGGTTCCAAGACAGGAGATAGAAAGCAAAAGGAGGTTAGGGAAGGGAGAGGGACATCCTGCAAAACAAATTATACATGCTTGCACCAAATTTGTCTACACTAATCAAAGAACACAACATTTTTGAGTATGGACCAGGTTAAAGAGGAAGTAAACTCTGATGGGTTTACTTCCTCTTTCATTCCCTGCAAAGGTAAAGCATGATGGACTACTATGCATCGCATAGTAGTCCATTATGTGTCACTTACCTGACACAGGAGTCAGCGAAGTCACCGCTGTCCCCTGTAGTCCGGCGTATCCATCTTCTCGGTGGGTCTTCCCGCTCCGCCGCTGTCATTCGGCGAAGCCGTCACTCCCGCACATGTGCACGGGAGCCGCCACTCGTGCCATATTGCCGTTGACCTTGGCGCGCTCAGTGCGCCTGCGCGCCGCTGTCTATGGCGCATGCGCCATAGACAGCAGTGCCTGTCTTTCGGGAAATATCTCCTAAACCGTGTAGGTTTAGGAGATATTTCTTGGACCTACAGATAAGCTTTAATCTAGGCTTACCTGTAGGTCAAAGTTGGTTGTAAGGGTTTACAACCACTTTAAAGGCAGCCTTAAAGCCCACTCTTAAATGTACTAACTAAAAAATTCAGGTCAAAATTAGAGGTCATAGGAAAGGTTGAAAGGAAGAAAAAGACAAGAAAGAAAATGACAAAAGAATTGCCATCGGTCCCCTTGCTCACACTGGATTTTGAATGCTAGGGTAGGGCTCTGGGCATCCTATTCTTTTCCCGCTTGAGTTATGCAGAGTGGTCATACGGAGCCTTTCAAACTCACTGGGATTTTAATTTTGAGACACTTTTTCTAGTTAGCTTAGTAGTCCGTTACTTGATGTGGAATGCACTGTGTCAGGTTTCCACTCAGAAAAGTGGAAACCTAATGCGGTGGTGGTGCACAACATTCTGGGTAAGGTTGGGAAGATTCGGGGTCTTGAGAGAAACAGGTGGTGGCTGGGGGCCTGGACAAAGGCATGGGGGAATGTCAGGTCCCAGAAGCTGCTATCTGTCAGTCTCTGGGTGTGCGGCTTTTCTTTCTGTCTTTTCATGTCCCCTAGATTTTTATAAGATCAGATTATTTAAAAAAGGCTGTATACAATACATGTGTTAAATGTGCAATCGTTTCTTAGCCTGTGGGTATGTTTAGGTTGAGGTAGGGTTGTGTTTAGCATAATCTAGTATTTTACACATAATAAAATTACCGTATATACTCGAGTATAAGCCGAGATTTTCAGCCCCTTTTTGTAGGCTGAAAGTGCCCCCCTCGGCTTATACTCGAGTCACGGAGATCAGGTAGACAGACGGCGGCCATTCCACTATTCAAAAGCCACGCCTCCCTGTCTGTGATAGGCGGAACACTCAATTTCCCAGCAGTCAGTGTTCCACCTATCACGGACATCCGCTCATTCTCATACTACGGACGAGGATGAGAGGATGTCCGTGATAGGCGGAACACTGACTGCTGGGAAATTGAGTGTTCCGCCTATAACAGACAGAGAGGCGCGGCTTTTGAACAGTGGAATGGCCGCCGTCTGTCAGACGAGGAGGAGAGGTGCGGCATGGCACACAGAGGCTGCAGATTGTCACAGGTAGGCAGGGATGGACACAGGGATGGACGGGACACAGGGATGGTCGGGACACAGCGATGGATGGGACACCACGATGGACGGGACACAGCGATGGACGGGACACAGCGATGGACGGGACACAGCGATGGACGGGACACAGCGATGGACACAGGGATGGACGGGACACAGCGATGGACGGGACACAGCGATGGACGGGACACAGCGATGGACACAGGGATGGACGGGACACAGGGATGGACACAGGGATGGAGGGATGTCTCACCCTCGGCTTATACACGAGTCAATAAGTTTTCCCAGTTTTTTTGTGGTAAATTAGGGGCCTCTGCTTATACTCGGATCGACCTATACTCGAGTATATACAGTACGTATGTTTCTTTGTACATAGTTCTATTTATTTTACATTTTCTTTTCTGTTATTTGCTTATGCAAGCTAGTTTGTTTTTGATGATTTATGTATATATTCATTTTACGTATATATGTAAATTAGTTTTTATTATGTTGTATGTTTTTAAGATTTTTAATTAAAAAATGTATACATATTAAAGGGGCACCACACTGGGTTTTCAAAGCTAGTGTTAACTTTTGTACTATGGGGTTGGAGACTTCTCATAGAACACAGGAGCCTAGTAGCTTAGAACAGGCAGATGGGATCCTGGTACCATCACAAGGCAAAAGGACATAGAGGATGCTCTCTTAAAGCGGAGGTCCACCCTA